>NC_136817.1:36268920-36804627 GCF_951394365.1 Tetrao urogallus | reverse complement strand
AATGGTTTCTAAAAGGGAATGTGCTATATTCCCACTCATATTTCTATCATGTATGTATCTATTTCCCTCTGATCTTCTTAACTGTCATCCACTTCAACCACGTGAATGGTTTAGAGCTGTGCAGAGATAAATCTACTTGCAAATTGATGCCTGTCAATGAATGCCCAATTTCCACAGTGGCAGCCAACAGTATAGTTGAAAGACTAAAATGAAGAGACTACACAATCTCCTGGCTGCTGGTCCTTGGCCAGAACTACAGACAGCAAGGATAGTCATGAAGAGTAAAGGAATGAGTGCTTGGGGATATGACAGCTCAGTAAGCCAACTGCCTCTTGTTGTATCGCTTTGAAGAGTGATTTCCTGAAAAATTTAAGAGTGGACTTGCCAGAAACAGAAAGACGTGATGTCCAGGAAACACTCATTACAGTGCTAGTCATAGCTTACACACTCACAGCATTCCAGTAAGATTAAAATTGTGCACGATTGTTGTAAACCGTTGACAATATGCCTATGTACTTACACTTTTATTTTTCTCTATGAATGCACTACAAGTCAGTTGTCAAACCTTCATTTTCAATTAAAAAAACTAAGTAGAACTATGAATTATCGTGTGGTTTCTTTTAGTTGCTTTAAAGAAAATTGCAATTCCCAAAGCTAATTGTCCCTCATTATAAAGAAGCTCTGTCAGTACCTCAATCCAAAGCATCATTGCTTACAGAACCAAATAAAAAAATCAAGATACCCTAAAATCACTTTGTGTTCAAAATTGAGCTAATTAAGAAAGTACAGCAAAATTATTTTTAGATTTCCCTATAAGGTAGCTTCATATGTTATTTGGTTTTCATACAATGTATGACATTTAAAACAAAGTGAAATAAACATGATCTTTTTACTTAATAATACTTGGCCCAGGGAAACATCTTGTGTTTACACAACACTGACAAAACGACTAATTTTTGGCTGACTTGCTCCCCTCAGCTCGTGATGATTCACAAAAGCCAAGTAGGTCTGAATCAGAATCTGGTTCTATATTCTAGATTTGTCTCAGTTTTTACAGAGTAGCGAGCCTCAAGCATGAAAGGCTAAGGTAGTGCATTGCTACTGCTGTGAAACATACCATATTTATAGACATTAGAGGGACACGCAGATTAGAATATCAGATCACTCCGTGTAAATGTCAACTTGTATGAAATATAATTGATTGAAAAACTGGAGCATGCCAAAAGTGTAAGTACGACTAATCAAATAACAGTGCAGTAGCAGCAAGAAATAGAAACCTTCCAGTTCTTTGTACCAGTGCATTTCCAAATAACTCTAGGGAATATCACTCATCACATGCTATTTATTTGTGTCATTTTTTTAACCTTTATTTTCAATTGAGTTAAGTTCAAATTTCAACATCCCCAAATGTCTGCGTTTTAAAGCAAACCAAATGTGGGATGAGAACCAAGTGCTTGCCTAGAACAGTAACCTGAAACTTCTAATTCAGAATCGAAACCACAAAAAACATTTGGCTTTTGAGTAGAGTACTTCAAGCAGCAGTGTCAAAAATACTACTGATGAATAAGTGCTCAGAAATTAGCGATGTGAGTTGGTACAATCTCTTGATTATGTCACAGCAATGCAATGCCAACCTAAAACAGTGAACTTAGTAAAATCACCTAAAAAAATCCAGCTAGCACATTTTGTATCTATTTAAAATTAATACATAGAAAATTATATATTTTGATAGCAACTGAAATGGCTAAGAACTTAAACCATAGTTTTTCAGTGAACACTTTTTGTGTCTTTATAGCAACCCTCTCCTTGTTGCTTGCTGAAAGCCCTCTATTCAGACACACAGAAGCCTTCATATTTGATTTCCCACACCACGTACAGCTATTCAGAAATACCAAATACTTCTCTCTAGGCAAGATATTTGCTACCAACTGCTTTTTCAAAGAGATCTGAAACATTTAAATCAACCTGAATGTTTCAATTCTCTAAAGACATTACAAAAAGCATTGCTTCCTAAAATTTAAAAAAGAAATGTACTTCTAAGATATTACTTTGGTATCAAAACAGCCTTGAGCTTGCAGCTGCAGAATAGTCAGCAGCCTATATATTCATATACACACAATTTTCATATTTCACTCCTTCCACTGCTACAGCATGGAATTTCAGATAATCAGCTGAAGCAGACTGTATTCTTTAATTATCATTGCATTCTTAAGAGAATTAATTTATAACATGCCTATATGAAAAAGCTTCCTGGGTAAGAACAAAGGCAACATGGACTTACATTCATGAAAGCACAGTTCAAAAATTGTGACCCTGAAGTCAACAGTACAAGTTTTATCTTGGATAGAAGCATCTGTCATACTTTTGCTACTAGGTAGACCAGTGTGGCATTGTGGGAATGGGTTTCTAGAACTTTCCCTCCTGCTTGAAACAGGAGGTGCACTCTCTTCATCACGCACTTGTGTAAATGGCCTTTTCTTCGTTCAGTGTCTTGTCAGACCTGTAGTTCCCCTCTGACTAGAAAAGGATTGGGTTTTGAGATTATGAACTATGCATTTTCTCAGGCTAGCGAGGCTATTTTATTACTCATCAAACTGTAGCCTGACATGTTCACAGAGATTTCTTCTTCAAAGATCTTTTTTTTTTTCTTTCCTCCCATCTGACTCATAGGAGTGAGACAGGACAAAACCTCTGAATCAGGATCACATGCCTGTGATTGTCTCTGAAAAGCAAAACAAGTTGAGGCTGCCAGAAAAGATCAAAAACTGTCTTTTGGCAAGTGCCTTTGTTGAATTCTTCAGTCAGTTCAAATACAGTTTTTTTGTCAGTAAATCTGCTGAATGGAAATCACATAAGAATGGGCAACTGAGAAAAATCCATGGTGCAGATAAGCGAGCCTGACAATCTGGAGTAGAGGGTGCACAACTGCACAGAGGCAAATGCAACGCGGCCCAGATCTTGGCACTGCACTCTGCCTGCAGGCAGCCCCCAAGTCAGCTTTGCACTGGAGAAGACAAGAGATGTGGTGGTGACAATCTGAGAAGTTATTCACAAAGTCTGAGAAGTGATTCACTACAGAAAGCATTTGTGTATCTATTTCTAACATATACAGTTCTTTGCACACACGTTAGCAAGCAGGATTCAAGCATGACAAAGCAAGAGGCAACAATTATGAAGATTATTCATCACATCTAAGGACTCAATTATGAAGATTATTCATTACATCTAAGAACTCCCATCTGTAACCCACACTACAATTCCTCCAGAGTCACTAAAAGCAATCAACAGCAGAAAACGTTTCCATTTATCTTTTTTGAAATGATTACAGCTACATCATCTAATCATTATCAACTAGAGTTGGATAATCCCTGAGTGCTTCATGAGTACTATCATGAACAGCCGTATTGTATGGCTGAAAGAACACAGGATTTTTTTTTCTTTTCCTCCCACTTCTGACAACTAAGTTTTTGCTTTTCAGCAACTTGAAATACCTGAGAGGATCTGAGGGAGCACACAGCTCTATTGGAGAAATACTATAAACAAATAAAAGATTGGGATTATTTCCCTCTGGCTTCTTCATTTATTTTAATCTGAAACAGTTTTTAAATGCCATTCTGTGATTATCGTTTTATTAATTTAACAGAGAGCTTATTTTGGCTTTATTAATTATGTATTTATCCATTAGTTTGGATAAGGTCCAATCAGATTGAAAAGTAAAAATCTGATTTATAGAACTTGTGCTCAACCATAATATTTTGTGTCTGTTACACGGAGTACTCCATAGTATAATAACCAAAAATCAACCTATTCATCTCATTTAGCTCACATCACTGAGAGAAAATATTTGACAAACCTCCATGAAACAGAAGTTACAGCTCATGAACAGCACAGCACCTGCATGACTGTACAGGGAATTGTCAACCTGCCACTTCTTAAAGACTTCTGCAATGCAAACTCACTTGTTTATTAACAGAGCATGGAAAGAGGCAGTGTAATTAATAGTAATATAGTTAAAGACAATTACTTTCCCTTTGCTGCTAAAAGGTGAAGATCCACGGACTCTACGAAGCATCAAACCCATAACTCTGTTGAACTACTGCACTGTCTGAAAGTTATGGGGTTCATTTGTCAGTAATACAAGTTTCAGATGGGTTTGAGAGACACAAAAAGATTGTCGTATATACTGAGACCCACAGTTTCCTCAAGCTCCTGTCTTCCTGCAAGAAGAGTAAAACAAAGGACAGATGTGCTTTCCTGACATGTTTCCAAAAATGCATTAAAAATCTTTATGCAAATCTTATGCAGTCATTATCATCAGAAAAAAACCAACCGCTTTTTAAAATGAACTATTTAATGAAATGAATTTAATGGAATGACTTTATTTAACTTTTTTCTGAGAATTGGTACTGTCTGCTACTGCATATGGGATAAGCTCCTGCGCTTGGAAATAGAGGTAAAACAAAAAAACTATACCTCATTCATGAAAGGTGTACCCAGACATATTTATTGCTAATATCTGAACCACTAAGTTTTCTATTCCAAAACACTTGTCTATTAGTATTTTCTGCTTTCTCATATCTGACAAAATAAGCTTCTCACTCAGCAAAACTGCTTTGCTGAGAAGTGAAAGATCTGTACTTGCTGACTACTGTTAGGCCTCAGATCTTCCTGGAAAGTCACCCTTGTCACCTCTCCTATTCCATCAAATAAACTCAGGGGGACAAGGGAACAAAAATAAAGTGACGGCTAGAACTTAATTAGAAACTCACACAGATGTCAGTGCACAAGCCTGCCAAGTCAGCAGTGCCAAGAACTGAGATCAAGATCTAGATTAATCCAATAGACTTCAGTTTAGATCCACAGTTCCCAAACTAAACGTGATGACCACAGAATTGCAGATGGGAGCAGATCTGCAGATGCAAAAGCTTCTGAACTGCTGCTCAGGATTGTTACTGTGTACACTTATCAGACATGTTTTTGCAAAAAACAATAACAATCAAGCAACCTTCACTGCAACCTCACACTCTATACCTCAATGCCATAGATTTTTTTTTTTTTTTTAATCACTGTCACTACCTCCTCTCTTTTGATGCATTGTATGAATAATGTCTGGTGAGCAACCAAAACTCCTTAAATCACTGGCATGCAACACATGTCACAACTATAGCCTGCAGACATTAAATTCAATACAAAAAAATATGCCTAAGTGTATACTGCAGTCACTGCTATGGCTACAGCTCCTGTTTGTCCAGCCTACATGATCAGCTTTGATATTCCTGTGAAAATAACTAGTAATAAGTATCAGTCCAACCTAAGCAAGCTGGATAAATACTCAAGTACTCTGCACTAAACCTCTGCGACCACTGACAGACCAAGGTCCAATACCCATATCAGGTGGCTAGCAGCTGAAAAATGACTCAGAAGAGTCTGTATGGAGTGAAAGAGTTGGCAGTGTGTGGAGCACACGTCCTCTGTCATCTACTAACGTACAGAATGATGGATGTCAAAGTCACAGACCACTTGGCTCTAGGCAGCACTCCTCTGCATGCAGCAGCGTCCTTTTTCCCTTGCTCACCTCTCAGAAGCTCACAGAGTCAGAAATGTGGGCAGTACTGTTACAGCTGAGATTGTTCAGCTTCATCATGAAGAATACTATTCTTCTGAGACCATGAAAGCCTGGGGCCCTCTACAATAAATCCTTTCAGTTATAGTAAAAAGAACTTAGCAAAGATTAGTAAGAGCCATTACCTAACAATCTGAAATATTTAAGGGCTTATCTGTTAAGAGTAGTATCATAGCAAAGCTCAAGGGTAGATCATTTCTGAAAGACGTTAAACAGCAATATGTGTGTATCTAAGAAATAACCCTCCCCCATGCTGTTAAATACACAAGTGGTACACTGTATTACTTACTATTATTAAATGGCTTTTTGCAAGTCAGCGGTGTGTTCTTTAAACAACTACACATTTTGTAACAGTGAATGTAAGTTAACAGCTTCTAAATTCATTCAAAAGACAAAACATTTTTTATTACAGTGCAAGTTCACTGATATTTAGGATCAGGAACTTGAAGGGAAAAAATTCAAACTGTTAATCTGAGTATGTACTGACATAATGATATGTAATGGAAAAATTAGGCAACTTAGTATTTGGAAAGACTGCATTTTTTCCCATGTACTGTAACAGTAAGTGTTAATCAGTATGAACAAAATTGCATGTATTTTACAAGTACTCATTTGCAACTAAAACCCTCACACCAAAGACCTTAGACAATAAACTTCTGTATTCTGACTAAATGCCAGAAATATTTAGACTCACTGCCTTTGTTATAAACCCCTCAAGTCTAATGCATGCTTGCAAGTCAGTTTGTCAAACCTATAACTTTCAATTTTGCTATACAGAAGATAAAAAACCTATTTCCCAAAGCAGATAAAAGGCGAAATTTTGAAATGCAATAAAATTGAGGTACCAGTGTCAAAGCAGATGGCCTTCGATTGCCAACTCTTTTGTCATGGTGAGAAACTCTTAATTCATTTCTGCAAGATCAAGGCTTACAGGTTAAACATGTCAACACACTGTAATGTACATGTTATGGGAAAAGTGAGAGAAAAGGGAAGAATGTTTTAGTGTAAGAAGAGGCTTACTGAGCCTCTTTTAGCTGGCAAAAAAAATAAAGCAGCTTGTCAAGTCATGACAACTGATGTATAAGCACAGAAAGACCTTCAAGGTGCAGGTTCTATGCATGGTTTAGCATACCAACAAAAGAAACTTAAATCCAGAATCTGATTCAGCCCCAAAATCACGTGGTAAAAATTAAACATCTCAAATAAAAGTAACCAATAAGAAAACTGCAAACAGCAGCCTGAAACTTGGCAGTCTCCAAGAAGAGCAGTTGCAATAACCCTGCCACTTCTTTCTTCAACCTACAGATTTCTGTTCCTTTTCAGTGTCTCCTAACACAAGAATGTGTGCCTTTATGTGTGTATGCATAGGTGGACATACATAAAAGAGTACTGTGGAATCATATTTTTTATCCTTAAAGTTGACAGGAACAGCTAGAATCACACATCTTTAATTATTCATATCAAAATACAAAAACTGCATACAGCTGTTAAAAAAAAAAGTGTACTATCATGTATAGAAGTATATTTATGTTTTTATTTAATATAAAATCACTTCATTTATTAGAAATCCTATACTTTTGGTTGAGCTAATTCCTCTTTGCTGTTAAATCCCCAATTTTGTTAAGTTTAACAAGAATTTTATAACAAAACAAAAGGCCTTACAAATGTCATCAATGTGAGTCATATGAGGATAGCTGCCTGGATTAAAAGCAAGCCTGACATAAATTTTCGCTAAGAGCAAACTGATGCCTCAGCTGTCAGTGTTGATGCTTTAAGCATTAACATTTTTTAACCATTTTAACATTCATTTATACATCAAGAAGAGGAACTATGACAATCTGCACAAATTTCATGGAGTGTCAAATAATAATAGGAAAGGCTATAACATAGAGATGTTGTATTACTTAAAATTAACAAGTTCTGAAAACCACTCATCGTAGCTTAATGGAGGGAATGCAATTTGTTTAATTTTTCTAAAATAAGGACCTAGTTCTCATGGTAGAGGAGGTCTGCCTAATAGACCAGTTATTCTGAAACTGCCAGAATGGTTGTGAAGCTCATCAGTTGCCAAGATTCCTTATGAAGAGTGATGAAGATCATTTCAGTAATTCAAGAAACTGTGCTGACATAAGAGATCAACTGAAAAACTGAATGAAATTTGCTCAGCATACCACATGTAACATCCTAATTGGAGAAGCAAAAACAGTCGACTTCTGCTGGAAACAAAATTCTGTATCCTTTTGAGATACACTTTTGCCAAATGTAGGCAGCTTACAACTGGATGCATCACAAGATAATTAAACCTAAGTGTTACCTAATAACTAATTAACTATTAGATAATTAAACCTACGAGTTAAACAAGTGTCTGGCTGCTACGTCCTTTCAAATATTAACGGCACTGCCCAACATTGAAAGCAGATCGATACCAATGCTACATAATCTTATAAAATTGGACATTGCAGTTGCAATGTTGTAATCATTGAGCAGACTACAGTTTTTTTTCTCCTTTAACGCACATTAAACACACACATATAAACAATTTATGTAACAATCGCTGAGAGAACAATGTTTATTTTTTAAATGCTCCCCTATAATGACAACTAGGCCCCAAGGCATTTAAAGGCGTCAACTTACGAAAATAAAGTCCCTTACTTTCACTATTTTAAACAAAAAGAAAAGCAGAAAATTGTAATGCTGTGGCCTGAGTCAGGAAGTAACGCACCGAAGAAACGTCACCTGCTCCACCAGAACCTCTCCTAAGAAAGCAAAAGCACACACCAGGCAGTTTTAGACAATGTTTTCAAAGCAATTAGCACTGTATTTAAGGCACCTTTAGTAACACTTTCAGAAAACCTAGGCTAGGTTATTTCAGTCAGAAGCGACAATTACCGTAACTAAATTTTCTGAAACTTTTCATTTTTAGCTTTTCTCAACCTTAAAAAGTTTATCAGAAATACATGAAATATAAGATTGTATCCAGTTACTGTAATATTTTAAAAAATTAGAAAGCATGCAAACAAAACAGCAATTCTACATTTCTAAAAGAATCTCTTCTTCATCAGTTTCTCCATAATTTGTACCCACTTCAAGATGCATCAAGTGAAACAAAAAGAGGATGACACCTGTATTCAAGCTATCTTAAAAAAGTATTTCATTTGAAGAACCATGCTAGCTTGTAGAATAAGGAAAGATAAAAGATAGTCCTGATATTTATGTCAGATACTGATTTTTTCTTTTTTTTCTTTTTTTTCTTTTTTTTTTTTTTAAATAACAGAGCAATAGTTCATAGTTCAGTTCTTGTATGCAACTTGATTTTGGTGACCAATCCTATATGACTATCTTAACAAAAAAATATTTGTAATTAATCTGAACTATTGATTCGACCAGAGAGAACACTGACAATTATGTATTTATATGTGGTCATTATTTTTTGTTCCACAATGCTTTATAAGAGATTTGCCAATTTTAAAACTTAAAACAAGTCATTCTAGAAGTTGGAGATAACTAAAGAATGCAGCTATTCTTTCCACAAACATCTTTCAGATTGTACTGCACAAACTTTTTAAAAGCCTGGAAATGCTGCAGGGCTGAAGAACATCCTCTACAGTCTGATGAAATATATTTAAATGCATTGTCTTATTGTTGGAAACTGCCTGCAAATGTACATGAACTGAATTAGTGATGCAAGAACAAGCATTACTCACCTCTCCCTCCCTGAAGACTAACTAAAAACTTGACATTCCAGCCCACTTCTTCCCCCAATGTAAACAGAATTTTTTATTTTACTATTAAAGAAAGAGAATAGAAAGATTTCAGCCTACAGAAATGAAAAATATCAACTACCGAATCTGAAATGCAAACATCCATTTTGTTGAGGAAGTATTTTCAGATTTTTGACAAATTAAGCTTTTTGCTATGTAAAGCAAATATATTATGGAGAAAAAAAAAAAAAGATTTGAAAAAATTTCTCGAGTCAAATTAGAAAAGCATCCCAGTCATTTTGGGGGAATTTGACCAATAAACTTTGGTAAAGAAGAAATTTGTAAACAAACTATATTCAAAAGAAACTTAATAAATGACCATGTAATGTCATAAAAAGCTGATCTTTCATTATTTGATCGAATATGCATTTTATTTATGAAAGTATTAAATTCCCTCCTAATTGTGGTAAAGTAGTTCATAGAAAGCATTACACTTCATTATATCAAAGCAGTTAATTACTTTAAGAACCTGAACATAATACAAATCAAATATACAAAGATGCACATGCAAATACTTGTAGAATTCTCTTCCACATAGACTACATTTCTTGAGAAATTTTGCATGCAAACTCATTTTTTCATGTTGTACTTTTACACTCCAGTGCTCCTAAGCGTGTGTTCTGGTGGATACCAATATTAACGCAGACCTTCGACAACAGCTAACATCCCTTATCACTCCCTGTTTATTCACACCATTACACAAAGTTGTAGTACTGTAGTCAGCCAAAGAAGACAATAACTCAGGTATTCGCGTTTTTTAAAACCCCCTGAATTTACTCAAAAGAACATGTGTGCCCACTGCCTTTGTAGGGACAGACTCTCCTCTAATTTCTGTACATACAACCTTACAAAGACCCTACAGCTAAATAAGCCAACGACTTAGTGTCTTTCAGTAGCTTCTAATGCTAAGTGTTCATCATGCATACAAAGGTGCATTTTTATTTCACATTTGTGAACATAAAAACTCCTCTGAAAATCAGCTTTTGTAAGTAAGGAAGATTCATTATCCCTATGGAAAGAAATCCCCAATCTTTGTGGTCAAAGCATCCAGGCAGATTTATTATCCAGTTGTAACTAAAGTACCTCATTGGAAATAAGACTCTGGTTAACAACAAGAACTTCTCATTGCATGCAATGCTTCCCAAAGAAGAGCACACTTTTTGGATTACTGGCATTGTGTATAACTTCATTCTCCTAGTCATATTTTTTAATTAGCATGCATATGCTAATGTGCTCATGTGCTCATGTATGCATGTATTGACAAAAAGCCTTCATAGCCTTGCCCTTGGCTCCTCAGGAGACTGTGTCTGCTGCTGCTGGGGCTTAGTGTCTCTGCTCACTCAGACAAATGCCAGGCCTCCTCCAGCCTCTGCCTAGGCCTGTGGCATGGCCCTGTCCGCATGCCACATGACCTACAAGTCCACTAATCCACTGTGATGGGGAGCTAGAAAATGGGACAAAGGAAAGACAATTCCAGTTATACCTTGTTCTGAATTTTGTTGCTAAAGCACTACTGTATTAGTCGAAAGAGAACACGCATACTGGAATTCCTTCATTGAAGTTCCACTGCCATCACTCTGCTGGTCCCAGCATTGGCCATGAAGCAGCCCTTTCCAGCAGCAGGGAAACGTTGCAGCAGATGTTCTGGAATAAACCACTTCCAGGCAAAGGCCACATGCTTGATTGGTATTTACAAGGAAAGAAAGAAAAACCTCATGGGAACTGCAGCCTAACCCCTATATAAAACAGCTCCCTGCCTGATCTTTGAAATGAAAATATGCTGCGGTCTTTCTCCCCCTCAATCAAGACAAACATTTGAGAGGAAGAGGCAAGAGACAGTCCATGCACCGATGTGAACAGGGAGGAGTTCTGTCCAGCCCTTGGGAACAAATTATTTTTGAGATGTAGCAAGCATGTAGCAGCACAGTACTCTGGTTTAGCTCCAGGCTATTGTTGGGATCCGGGTACAAAGAAGGTCTAGACTCTGGCCTTAAATATACATTAATGCATGTTAGAGACCGTGCACAAAATAGTTGAATGTAGTTATTTTTTTGTTATATTAATTTTCCTTTAAACTGGGAAAGAAGCTTCTGGAATGAAAACTTTACTATTCCTTTTATTAGAAAATATAAATGGACTATGAAGAGCCAAAAGACACCTTGATGTTATTTTAAATCCTGGTTTTTCCAGTACAAGGGAAGAAGCAGTGGGCGGACACTCCAGCCAGTCACTGCGAGCACCGTGCCCCACTGCCAGAGGCCACACATTGCAGCCAAAAGAGCAGTGCAGAGGTCAGGACTGCTAAGGTGCACAGAGCTGCATGCTCCTTTGGCACAACTCAAGAGCCACCACCAAATGCTGCATACAGGCTGACAGATGAGTTGGCAGAAGAAGAATTAAGGGAGACTTTACTTAACATCAGTTACACTTCAGGGAGAATATAAATTAAATAGCCTCAATGCATTTAATTCCCAACCTTAGTACTAAAATAAAAGAATTTGTTTGCTGTGATTTTCTCTTTTGCCTTTCAAGCTTTTACTTATTCTCATGCAAGGCTGTCTCGTGGGGTTCTTGTCGTTCCACTCTTTGAGAAGACGACAACAGAATATACAACGAAACTTTATTTTAACTTATTTCTTACTGGAAACTGGAGACAGAGTACTACAATACTGCTTATTAAGACCTCTGGATACAAAAGAAAAATGCTCTAGTTTATACTATTACATTGGCACAGAAACAAAGTTTATATGCTTTTAATTCATCTTAAAACATCAGCTAATTTAAACCAAAACAATTTCCTAGTTTACACAACAGTAGATGGCCACAGAAACTAACTACATCAGTTTAAAAATAAATCAGCATTTGCTCAAGTTGGAATAACTTCCATATGCAAATGGACATAAAATTTCACTTCCTACAGAATAAGTACCGTTGTTCTGATACAGAGAACCACGCTGGTGTTTAACCAAATGTAGCTCCTATTACCAGTCTCTAATGAAAGACTAAATATGTTTAATCATTAGCTTTGTGAGCAACAGAAGTCAGCATGATCTTGAAACATTCCACTTATGCAGGGAAGACAATACATTTTATAATTATCCTTTCTATAAGACAGGGAAGCTTAAGAGACATTAATGATGTTATAAAGGTAGTTACACCTTTTAGCAAAGTGCCTATAAACATCAGAAACAAACAAATGCATCTGAGCTCAGTTTTTAAGACCAACCCATCTTTATGAAGTACAGTCACCAACAGTGCACACAGATTTATTTGATCAAAGTAGGCATCACCTTTGGAAAGCATCTGGAATTTAATAACTGTCTACTTAGTTTGACATCAAGACAAATCATTTATCCTCTACTCCTCTAAGCATTTTTAACTGCAATATTAAACATCAGAATGTGGGATTAAAATGACTTCAATATTTTTCCAAATTAAAACCATAAGTAAAAAAGCTCAGATACCAAACCACTACACCACCTCTAAACTATTTCTAGCATATGTTGCCTAATATTATTCTAATGTGCAACAGTTCTTGGAGATCGGAAAATGATGTATTCTGAATGCTTTCAGGCCATGGATCTGCTCCAGCAAAAACTCCAGCATGAGTTGAAGGGCAATAAAGTCATCTTCATGGAAGAGATTCACACTAATACTAACATACACGCAAATTCATTTGCTTAGGAAGCTCTTGGCCTACAATTAGTGGAGTGCAGGAAAGCATTACTATACATGTCCCTCCATGTTCTTCCCCAGGCCTCTGCACTTACTCCTGGGGACACCAGCTAGGCTGGCTTTCAATATGTTTCAATACAGCCATTCCTACGTGATTCGTAAGCAAAGGATCCAAAGCAAACACAAAACAATTCCACCTTTTCAGATTTTATAAACATGTAGTAAAATTTCTTGCAGTTCATGCTTACTCCACTAATCTTTCAGATCTGTGAAATGTTTCACAATACTGTTTGAAAACTTCTGTACATACTGACTACACTTTTATTTTGCAGAAAATGAAGCCTGCGTAAACTTTTCTAGAAAAAAAACTAAACCTTTTCATTAATAAAATATGAATAAAAATATTGTTTTGTAAATGACTTGTACCAGACAAGATGAATAAGAAAAAAGAAACATCTTTTTTGCCCCATTAACATTATATATTCTTTAGTTTGGGGATGAATCTGGTATTTTCCTGTGTTTATACTGCACCACTGTAAAGTTATCCTCTGTCATTTTATCTGATAGCTGTTTTTATATCTGTGCATGAAAAAAACAAAGCCAAAGCCATCTTCATAAGATTCGGTCCCCAAATGTTCTATTTCACGTTGTTAGCTCTGAGGAAAAGACCGAAAACAACAGAACTGTAACAGGCACACAAATCACATCTCCGTCCCTTGTGACAACTTTCATGAACAACAGTCCCAAATATCCTATGATATGAGAGTAGTAAGGTAAACCCAAAGGTGGACTCCTTGTGTTTTGTGTCATATAAAACACTGATATCCCTCAGACTTCAGATTCAATTTCTTATGCAAAAACTTTTTGGTAGCAAGAGAAAAGTTGAGAATACACTTCTTCATTCATCAGTTTCCTGAGGAATCTACAACTGTTGTGGAAAAGAACAATTACACAGGTTTTATTAGGATCTGATTAGAACCTGTGCAGCCAAGAAGAAAATATGACTCATTTCGCTTTTTTGAATATTAAAATAAAGTTGTACCACTGAGTTTTCCTTTATTGCCACAAACAGAGCTAAAATACCATATCTTGTACCGCGTTAATGCACAGAATGGCAGATTACAGGTGGTGAAATAACTTACCTCTCCCAAACAAATGGCAAAGATAGAACATCCCACATGGGCCACAGCACAGAAAACAACAATTCTAGCTACCTCCAACTTGCTCAAGATGTTTCCAAAGATTATTGATGAAGCAAAAGGATTTCTACTCCTACTTCCCCCTCTTCTCAGCAGGGCATAATTTAGCACACAACAATCACAGATAAATATTTTAATTTGTGGTTGCTATTGTCACAGCATGTTTGCTACGGTATGCCTTTCATGCAGATGGTAACCTGGTGTGGAGATGCTCAAACTAACTTTAAATAAGCTGATGTGTTTTCTTGTATTAGTTTAATTGTATTGGCATGACTATCTTTGCCTGCTCTTTGACGACAGCAGAAACAAAAATCAAGAGTAGGCTAGGCATCTTCACACTGTGCTTCAGCTTGCAATGAGGACAAAAAGAAGTCTGTTCTCTGTGATCTCTAACAACTTGAAAAATCATATTGTCTGAAAACTCTTAAGTGAAAAAACGAGGTTACCATAACTGGACTTCTACTTCTAGCTATCAGTATAATACTGCAGCCTTCTATACAATGTCAAGTCTAGTGAACAAAAATTTCCAGTAACCTAAATAACCAAATGTTTTTACTATTAATCAAGATAACATATAAGCAGTTAAAACTTTCAGTAACTTAACAGTGTAAGACAGAGCAATACAGTGTACAAAATCAAGACAGAATGCTTTGGTAATAATCCCATTTCATCTCCATCCACTTGGCTGAGCTCAAAAATGCTGGTTTTAAATTTCTGAGTCAGTGTGGCTTCCCCTCTATCAATTAACTACCACAGTAAATCATGCAAACAGAATGGAGGACAACTATAAATTACTATGATTTTCATAACATGCAAGTTTACAAGCAAACAATGATTCCAAATGATTGAAAGGGTTTGTTTTACAAAAGGCGGGGAATGCATATTAACTTAACAGATGACAAACTTGAGGCTTATGATGAAAAACTGCCATTGTCTTTTAATCACCGTCTCACAATAAATGGAAATTAGACAGTTTGTCCTGTCCCACGGGACCATTTATAAGATTGTAATTAGCTCTGTGGAAACCCACACAGACTTGGATGGAAAAGCTGCAACAAAGAGCGGGAAGCCAGTCTATATTCATAAAAACAGACTATTAGTTGCTGTTGAAACACTCTTGAAATATTCTTATCGTTAGGCTGCCTGTTTAGTACATCCAGTAACTCCCAAAATATATAACCTACAGAAGATAGCTGCCAGCTGGTCAGCTGCAATTATGTCTTTATCAACCTACCTTTCCCAGTTAGATTGCACAACAAAATTCAACATAATATCAGCAATAACTGCACTGACAGAAGATCAAGTAGTGAAGGGATACAGTTGAGTAACTCTCAAGGTCACCTAGTAAGTAAATGCATTACTAAATTCATTAAAAAAAACATTGCTTGGACTATACAACTCCTGATACTCATGACTGCTACTCGCTGCTGTGCAGCACAGAAGCAGAAGCTGCGGATTTCATTACAGTACCAGAACACCTTTGATATACTAGCATCACGAACAGAGAGCCATGTTTAGCTCAGTATGACTGTAATGAAAAGGTGGATGTATTTAAAGGAGATAGTCATCCAAAGGACAAACTAAAATTAGAAGCACATTCTCATGGGCAGTCTATGAGAATACTAACACACTGGTGAAGCCACTAAAAAAAGAACTTCCAAGTTTAGAAGGTGACTGGGAGGAGAGAGGTATCATTAAACCCATATCAACCGAAAAAAAATCATGGATCAGCATTTTAAAAGGAGTAAGAAAAGCTCCAGTGCACAAATCTGCAAAAACAAACTGAACCAAGCAATTATGAGATATTTATCTATTGGCAATAAGGTAGCACAATCTCCCATTTGCAGGAAAAAAGCAGTCACTCTACATGTTAGGTTGCGGTATGTCAAGAACTGAGACACCAGTCCAGCTAACATCTTTTGGTACACCATGGCTTTGACAGCTATTTTCTTTAGCAGCAGAACACAACCGCCTCCCTTCATGATGAAAAGTAAACTTGTGATTTTTTTAAGGCAAACATGAACGAGTGAGGAAAATCCTAAAGGACATCTGAAATGCATGCTACAAGTTAGACCATGACAGGAGATGGTTGTGGAACAGCTGTCACAGTTTGAATCTGATCAATTCTTTCCCCGCACCCACTGCACATAAGGGTAAGGCTAGCCAGACTGGCACCAGCACATAGCTGCCATGCAGAGAGACATCAGAGGGTAACACCCCAGCAAAGTTACCAACACTACCAAATAAGCAGTCTGCCGGGAATCCTGATTAGGACAGGCCTACAGCTGTTTAAAAAGCAATAAGCATTCATTTTGCTGTGGCAAGTACTTGTACAGGAGAACTCCTCTTAGGAAAATACAGGAGTAGGCAAGAAGCTCTTCAAATTCTAGATGTAGTTTTTGTGCAGTGCATTGGTCAGCATTTTAACAGAGGTGGTCACTCTCATCATTAAATCACCACAGTTATCACAGCCACAATCTGACAAAGGAAAAACCATGCAGTGACTTCTCTTAGGATTCCTTCAGAACAAGAGACCAGAATAATCCGTTCTGTAACCAGTCCCAAAAGTAGCAGAGACAGAGAAAACACCCTAGGTCTACACTGGTAAATTGAGAAGAACCAAGGACTCAGGTTTGGCCAGCCTTCTGTCACAGCATTGCACAGTTTCACTTTATTCATTTCCTTCTAAGTAAAATTTTACATTTTTAGTAAGCAACCAGTTTTCTGTGTGCAACTATCAATATCCAAGAGATTGTAAAATCTCTTACTGAATGGGCATTCCATGGTAAAAGTGAAGAAGAAAACAATATGACACACAAGAAGAATGAATGAGGAAAAGGAGTTTTTTCCATGTGATACAACACAGAAGTTGTATGTTTATAAAATGCATGACTTAGAACTAATTAAAAACCACATTCCAAAAGAAGCCAGGCTCTGTTTACAGTTTTTGTAAAATTACTCTTTCATTAAGAATGTATTTAACTGTTCACTTAAACATAAAAGCGGATGTTTTTTCAAAAAGAGAACAAAAATATTCTATAGAGTTGCAGTTGTATTGGAGAACATCCACTTTTCATTAGCTTGTTCACTGATTGATAATTCTGCCCACTATTAACATCTGATTTATTAGGGGAAAAAAAAAGAAAGGCCCTAAAATAATTTTCCCCTGTAGTATCTCATCCATGAAACCATCCTAGGAACACAGTAGTGCAATGCTCAGATCTAGGATCAAAAGCACGCAAACAGGCAACAACCTGAATTACATCATATCTGGCGCATTTGAAGAAACTCAGGAAGTTTTTGCATCAGCACACAGCAAGGACTTATTAGCACAGCTTTATTTACTTCTAACTACAATTTCTTCCATGCACTCTCCAGCAGATGGCCACTAAGAGGACCAGGGTCCTGCAGGCAGTACATGAGGAGAGGCCAGGTCAACTGCATTACATCATCCTGCTGCCAACAGGGAGGCTGTTTGAGAAGACAGAAACAGCCTTCTCTAAGATGCAAATGGCAAGGCAAGAGGCAACAGCCACATGTTGGAATATGCAAAAAAAACCCAGCTGGGCATAAAGACACTTCTATTTATTTATTTTTGTTAACAGAAAGATGGTCAAACATTGGGACAGAGCCCAGCACAGCTATGCAGCCTCCTTCACTAGAGATGCTTCAATGTCAGGACGGGGCCAGTGTAACTTGATTTTACTCGGCACAGCTTGTGCAGGAGTTCGAGGCTGCATAAGCTCCACAGGTCCCTCCCAACTCTCACGACTCCATGATTTGTGACACTTGGCAGGGAGTGGGACATGTAAGTAAAGCAAAATGTCTGGAAAGATGCAATAGCCCCTGGGATTGCCTCTCTTAATCATATTCTTATGTATTTATCATCTTTGGAAAAGGAGCAGTATAATTCTTAACATGAACCCAAGCCATACTATCACAGCGAGCTCCCAAAGTTCATGTCCTGATTTACAGTCACTTCAGTCAGAACAATCCTTTCTGAAAATCTGGAGACCTTCCTTAAGCCTCTCACTCCTCCTAGCTCATATACCTTAGCCTTATCCTTTTTTCTCTCCTTCCCACCAACCATGCCACCCTTTCTGCCTTCTCTCTCCTTCTGTTGCCATCTCCAAATGTCCTTTTTGGCACATGGCAGGGAGCTAAAGCAGCAGCAGTGTGGAAGGCTGAGGATGGGAGTCAGCTCTGAGGTGCAAACAACAGGCAAACACTTTCACCTCCTTTTCCAGGAGCACATACATCCCAACTCCTCCCAGCTTCCCCACTAGTAATGTTGACATTCCACTCTCTTCAGATTAGGATACAAAATGCTCTGAATTGACTGATTGAGGTTGCTTGGGGAACAAATGCTGTCTGAATGTTAATTCTGTTTTCTTCTGGAAAAGGAAGCAGGCCGAAACAGAATTCAAAGCTGTAATTGCATTTGTACCATTCATGCGAGGGTTGTGCGAAAGCTATCCAAACAATGAGATAAGTCCACACTACTGAATATACTTCCACCTTTTTTCAGTTTGTTTTCCAACTCAAGCAAGATGTCCACATTAGTTTTTAATGACATTTTGAATATCAACATGAGAAACAATGTAGTGTTCACCTAGTAATCCGTGAACAATATTATCTGTAACAAAGCAAAGGGAACAGAACTTATAACATCCCCTAAAAATACTCTAAAAATATCTGCTAGCTTTACTGAAAGAAAAAAAAATTAGCTTCAGTAACAGAGGTCTATGTTTTTGGAGGAAAGGGTCCAGAGGAAAATTACATATTTGTGGTTAAGCTGGGAGTCATGATGTCTATGCATATGTATAACATGTGGTTGCAGATTCATAATACACAAGCCCTTCAAACAAAAAAATGTAGATTTTCAAAGATCAATCCGTAAAAAGAGTAATTCATTTTCATCAGTCTTATTTCTATGGTTCTTGAAGTCAGAGGTGCAACGACCAGACTCTTCCTTCCATTAAGTATATACAGACAGTAAGCAGAAGGAAAATCAAATGGGAAGTGCAGCAGCTCTCCAAGCACAGACCCCCTGCAGTAGGTTCCTCAAGAGAGATGTTAGAACTCCACTTTTTCTTTCTGTGGATTAGTCTATTTTACATTTTAAATTACTAGCTACACAAGCACAGCTGATTTTACGCAAAGAAAACATACTTAGAAAAGGCTGGATACATTATGAAAAGAATTTTCATGCATTTAAATACAAAACTAACTATAAGCAGGCAAGGAAAGTCCTTCACAGTCTGGTTCTTGCTTGATTTGTACTTTATTATTACCTGTTTTGGTGTAAATTATGTATATAACTTCTAAGGTCAAAAATGACAACATTTGCAGTCAGTCTTGGTGAGGTCTTATTTCCACAGCACAGTATTGAGATAGAATAATCTTGTCCTCCATTTAAAGAAAATAGTGTAGTGTGGCAAAAAGTAACATTATTGCTGGTGCTAAAACACATTTTTATGTTCCACAGTAACCCAGAAGAGTAAAACCAAAAGACTCTGTGGTGCTCTTAACAAAATAAAAGGATTTTGCTTTAACTGAAATAGAAATAGAAGGTGCAACACCTAATAAATTTGCCTTTACAGTTCATTGGTCTGGCATTCAGACAGATAACATTATCTGATACCTGGCACATTGAAAGTTACTGAAAAAAGTAATAATATTGAAAGAAATACCACACAGGCCTTTCCCCAACAAATTCTTACAGCTTCAGAGGTATGAAAGCCTTCAGTCTCTTCATCTTAAATACTGACTTTACATTCCCAACTACTTCAACTATTTGAAGAAATGAAATGCATATAAAGAGATGCTGAGAAAAAAGACTGCAAAAAAGTCAGTTGCAATGAAAAACATAATGGTCATGCATTCCTGCCTACGTCAATCTTATGACAGTGCATTTAATTTCACAAATAGCTGTCACAAAAACAGCTTCTGTATTCTACTGATGCACGTCTGCCTACATACTGTAGACATAGTTGAGTGTGAATACTGTATCTTTGCTTTTATTTTTAATAATATGATTAAATTGCTTGTTACATTAAGTATAAAGTCATGTAATATCTTGGTTTATTTGTGGGTTTTTTTTCTGTTTTAACTCACTCAAGGGCTGTGGTTTATCTTATACTTCACAAAAATTATAAATTAATAAAATTAAATGCAAGAGATTTTAAATTATTGAACTGATTTTCTTATCTAAGGAGTAAACAATTAATGTAAGCTTTACACACACTGTCCTATAGATTTCTGGTTTCTACAAATACTTAACATATAGTTGCTATATTCCCATTTACTGAGTACCAATTTACGTAGCTGAGAATTTGATTTTCACTGTATAAGGAAAGAATTGTGTTACTACTCTTACAGCCTGGTTTCTGTTGCCTTTTTGTTTTCAGGTGAAGAGTAAAAACATGTAATTAAGCTCAGAGAAATACTGTGCTGAAGAACTACATCTACCAATCTGAAGAAGCCTCATTTGTATTCCACATTGGGTTAATACTGTAACTGAACTAACACTAGCTGAGTTATTCTTGACTTTGTCACAGTAAGTCAAAAGAAATTCAGAAAGGATTTACTGACTCCACCTTCGCTGTATACTAGAAGTGTTTCTCTTCACACAAATTTATGTGAAAGCACAGACTTGGTGAAAGTAAAACATAAAGGACAAGGTGTCTCACATAAAGGGTGACAGAAATCTACATCTGTAACTACCTTTTGTCCAAAATGGATCAGACAATATGAAGTTTCTTATTTTTCCATCACATGGGGGATTTAACAAATTCAGTGCTGATTTATTTATTTGTGCTGATGAGAACACCTCAAAATGAAGGCTTTACCTCCTTTCCTTCATGTGTTAAGCTGTATGTCTGAATAACTAAGATGAACACAAGCATGATTAAATGGATGAGGAGGAATTCCAAGTCTGGTTGCTACCAATTTCCTCAGCAATTTATAGGACGTGCCCAAGTCAAAGTATGGAAACCAGAGTAGACTGCAAACAGACACCAATGCATTTATGAAATTAGCTAAGAGATTTGTTTTTGCCTGGCATAGCAGGCATCTAGACTGCCTCTTCTGTTGCAAAGCCATATTCCATTAGAAAAATACTGCCCCACATTTTCACATGCAGGTCCAGCTATGCGACTTCAAAAACAAAAAAACCTTCTCCCATTCTGTCCTGAAAGTACAGCAACTTATGCTGGTCAGCAGTGCCACAGCTCCACTCTGACTGCAGCTATGCAAACAGATCTGCAAACAGCTGGCTTAGGCCTATTAGAGTTGACATGGCACCGTTTTTGCTTGGCAGTCCTACTTACCTCTAAATATCCTGGCTTACAAAGCCATTTAGGGACAACCTGTCCTGTTGCCAGGAGGTCTTCATTTATCACCCAGAGGGCTGCCACATGTCAGTAAAATCTGCTGTGGCCTTTTGGGAAGGGTTGAAGGTTCATCAGAGCCAGACTTGTTCTGTCAGCTAGTGGATTCTGTTTGCTTAATGTACCTTACACATCATCTACTGAGCAGGGGGAGGAGGCAGCAGCAGCAGAAAGGGAAGGCATGGTGCACTCCAATGAAACCAGATGTGTTAGTACTGCCATGTGAAAACCAGGAGGTTCTGGTTATTTACAACTTTTGTTGCGTACAGCTTTTGACAAGTAGGAACATAAAGGTGGCAATAGCTTTTGCATTAGCTAAAGAGAGAAAAAATTGAAGTCTGATTGAGGAAAAAACTCCCCAGTTCAGTATAAACCTGGAAAGAACAAACTCAACCTGGAAACAAAACCAAAAACAACAACCCCAAAACAACTGAATCAGCAATTTTTCCAGAGTGGGTCAGGACTTGTATCACTGGGCTAATGTAATTTTTAATTAACTGTTGCTATCTCATAAACCAGAATTACTGCAGTAGGCTCTAAATCAACATCATAAGAATAATAAGATCATGTAACAGTGTTATATTCGCAAAAATACACAGACTACTAAAAATCAGACTGCTAAAATACAACTTCATCTAAAATTGAAAGACCAAGAAATAAAAATTTACCAAAGGAAGATAAAAGCTGAAAAACAAGTCAGTGACAATGGATTTCATGATGAAGAGTTGAATAATTACATGTTTCCTTTAGAAATTTCTAAACTACTAAATTGGAAGCATTAGTACATTGAATAGCCATAAAGATAATAGTTGCTCAAGATAACAAAAATCCTCTGCATTTGCTCAGTAATAGAGGTATATTTTTAACATAACTAAAGAAATCATACAAATAGAAAGTACTAGGTTCTCCAAAGAGCAAGATTAACCAACAGTCACGTCTTCAATTTTAAACTAAATTATGTTATTAAGACATAACAAGGAAATAAATTGTGTATACAGTAATGTTGCTACAATAATCTAATTATGGTAAGAATTGGAGAAATCAGCAATACTGAAAATCAGACAGCTGTACAAACTGCTGTAGTCCAGCACAAGCTGATGGAGCATTGTGACTACAGGAGCTTGAGCTGTTTGCCCAAAGTTTGCTACCACAATTTAATAGAGGCAGCAGCTTAAATTACTCAAGAAATGTTAGCAAAGGAGAGGGGTAGCATTCAACGTTACTGCTAGAAAAAGAAAGTAGCACTGTGATGAGCAAGAGGAAGGTACTCAGAGCTGGCATGAAGTCTCCCTTCAAGGCCTGAAGTTCAGCCAATGGATTTGTTTCATTTTAATCCCCAGAAGTCTGGAGTGACAAAAATATACAGAACCTTGATTAACTGTGTTTCAACAGAGTAATGTTACACAAAAGGAGGGTATTCAATCTTTTACTATACTAATAAGCAATCAAAAATAAGGAGAATAAAACGGTCTACGAAGGAAGCAGAATTTTAATTTTGTGGCAGATAAGGATGTTTGCGTATTTCTGAAGTATTTCTGAGTAAATAAATAATTTTCTATGAAGAAAAAATGGGATAAAACTCATCTGCCAAACAGTAAGAAGTTATATGTTAGAACAGCTACTGTTTACAATTTCATGCTTATCCAAAGAACACACATGGAAGCTGAAATGAATGTATGTTCTTTTAAACACAAAATTCACTGGCTGTCATTATACTACAATTGCTCCAATGCAAAGGGATGAGGGATGAAGAGGCAGAAATCAGAATATAAGCAATATGTATTGCTAAAGAATAACTGTCTGTGAAGATGATGAGGCAGTCCTGTATTTTCTAAATAAACCTCCATGTACATATTATGTACGACTGAAATGTCAGAGATGAGAAAAAGGAGAACAGAAAAAATACATATTTTTAATCCACTTTCCTCTTAGGCATTTTTTCTACACTCTTCACAAGGCATCATGACTAGATAGCTAGATAGTGAAGAAGAAACCATGGAGCAAAAAGTAAGTAAAAAAAATTCTGAAAAACAAAACTAGTTACGTGCAAAGAAGTATCTGGACAGCGACAGAAGTACTGAACCAGACTTCTATAGAACTCCTCTACAGATAATTCCATCATGTGAGAACCACCGTCTTACATTTTCATTTTCTCTTTTTCTTAATACTTCTAATAAAAAATACACTGACTTTCCTTAACAACAAAACACGCACACAAAAAAAAACACCAAAAAAACCTAAAAGCATAATCTAACTGTAAAACAAATGTGTTACGGAAGACAGTTGATGCTAACAGTGCTAGTAGTCAGATTTGTGACTTGTGACTTCATTAAAAGGATATCAAGTACACCTGGAAAGGTCTATGCCTTAAAAAAACCAAACTGCTGCACTCAAAAACCATATTTCAAATGACTGTATGCTTTCATAGGCTTTGCTGAACTTAGGCATATGTGTCCATATCAAACAGTAAAACATCTCCATACCAAAATGAACTACGATGGATTTCTTTTATTTTTAAATATTTGAAAGGGCTGGATAGCTGGATTTTGACTCAGTTACTCCTCCTTCCTCACACTTGTCTAGTGAGGATAATCAGCAGTTTCAATTCTTCATACATGAATTTAGAAGTTGCTGCCTTTCCATAGTTCAAAATCATTCTTCCAGTAGAAAAGTCTAGCAGCTAATTCTGATGAAGAATCTAGCTTCCTCAGTTGTCGTCGTTTATACTTAAATTTATACATAAATTGTTCATCTGTGAACATTTGGTAGATCTACTGAATCCTGAAAAAATCATCTTATGTTTCAAATACTTCCAAAAAGGCAGTATTGCATTTGTTTCTTCTCAGTGTTTTTTGTGTTTAGTATTTCACAGAGATTAGTTTCAGAGATTCAAATCAAGAACTGAGATGAAAATATTTTCACGTGCATCTTCTTAATTTCTAAATTTCAGAGTTCTATCACTTTTGCAGAAAGTATGTCAAGTTAGCCTTCTCCTAATTCTTTTTCCATATGCTGTGCTTTTCCAGGTTTTTGTTCCAAATCCACATTTAAAAAAAATAAAAACACTCATGACTAGTTTAAAGATTCCTCTGCCAATACCAAAGGAGCTTAAGGTTAGAGCGTATGAATACGGATTAAAATTGAAAGACTTCCTCAAACTTCCAAGATTTCTTAACTGCATGTGACTCACTAAAAACAAAACAAGCAAACAAAAATCAGATCAGATATGAAATGATGATAAAAGTGGTATTCTTGTAAAACTAAAAATAGGTATATTGATTGTTAAGAGGTTTGAGGTTTGGTCCTGAATTACTTATTATCCTGATGAAATAACTTAATACTAAATATTTTTTCTAGTTATGTACCGGTTGGACACCTACCCTGGAACAAAAAAAACCAGTGATCTGTAGAATTTTCTGACAATGTTCTGTTTTCTATGGAAAGGCAAAAGGAAAACAGTTCCAGTGGTTTAGATTGTTTTTAAAATTCCACTCCTCTAAAGAGAAAAACAAAACAACAAAAACAAAACAAACAAACACACACAATGTTTTTACTCACAGGCTGAAATCTGAAAGTGTGATTCATTACAGCAGTGCTGCTTTTCTCTGACTGGTTTTCACCCCAAAGTATCTGGTGGCAGTCTCAAGATGTGAAAGGTAGTTTACCAAATAGATCATAAAACACTCTCGAGAAGAATAATATCTACATATTGCTTTAGAAACAAAGATAAGCTAAAAGAGATCCCTTTAATCTGAGTCACCTTAAAAGTGTAATCAAGCTAACTAGGAAAAATAAATAGGAGTATGCCTAAAAGAAAAGAGAAGGGATTAGAGAATTCTAACTTCAGAAAGGTGCCAGCCTGCAGTGAATATGCAATGATTAAAAAGACAAATAACAGAAAGTCTGCACCAGGGAAAAATAAAGAAAAGCACTGAGACTATGAACACGGAAAAAAAAATACATATAAAAAGAAATCTCAATTTTATGTTCATGAGCTTGTTAATACTTTTAAACACGTACTCTTTATCATATATAATAGAAGTATAATTTGTTTACAAGAGTTAATCTTTATGGTACCGCAATGTATGGAATACAGTATAGATTCTGTGGCTACAGCTAAGTAAAGATAACCGGTAAACTTCCTTTTCCACTATTAGTATTTTCTTGTGTGATACAGTATTACCCTTTTTCAGAAAATATACATGGAAGTAACACAAGAGCAAGAGATTCAGCTTGCTAAGCAGGCAGTATGCACCTAGAAGGACTTCAGGGCTCCTGCTTAGTTGGCTGAAGGCATGTCTGCAGAAGCAGTGAAGTGCAGCCAGGCTGGGCACACATGGGTACAATGCCTGCCACAAGGACAGAACAAGAGAAGAGTGTAGGCAACTCACTGAGGTAGAGACTGGACAGTCAGCTCACACACACATCTGAGCCCCTTCAGCCCAGCAGCATACCTGATACAGCTTCAGAGGTTTAAAATTACTACTTTTGGAAAGTTTCTTTTATCCATTTACAAAAACAGTTCTCCTATTCAGACCACATTTATAATTTTCCTCCAAGACAGAAACAAGAAACAAAGTGTCCTTCACTGTGACAATTATGCAAACAAATTAACTGGAAGAGCCTTTTTCAGGCAGATACATTAACAGGGCTGGCGGAATAGCTGACAGTAGAAATTGAACAAGGACAGAGTTTAATGCCTGCTGTTAAGCCCCTGGCCTGTTAATTCTGTATCATGAAAATTTTCTCTCAGGTAGACCTAGAACATGATGGCTTTTCCTACTTCACAGTTCATTCACTCAGTTACATACCTTGGAGCAGGTAATGAAGCATGGAACTTGTGTTGACTTACATAACCCTGTCTGTCACCAAAGTTGTCATATCTTCCCATTTCAAGTCATACATTCACAAATATATAAACACTACATGAATTAGTTGGTCTGACAAAAAGAATCTAGACCACGTCCTAATGTTGGCTCAAGCTACTCAAAGCTAAAAAAAACAAGATATTTGCTTCCATAGAGTTCTGTGCATTTCAGCTCTTGCACTTACTCAGTTTATTATCGTCTTATATTTATCTTTCCTGAGAGGTTCAAATTCACAAATACACTCTAACAAAACTAGAGCAAGGTTGAACTACCATAGAAAATTAGCACTGTCATTCCCTCCTCTGTCTTCCATCACTTTCTAATGCACAAATTTTAGGGACAAAATAATGTCCATAACACTACTCTTCCTCATTATCCAAATTTGCACATGAAACCTCTAAGCCTTTGAGACAGTGTAAGAGCTTTTTCAAAGATTCGATACTTCATTTTGAGCTGTGGCTTATCTGTTTTCCATTTACAATTATTATTAAAAGGAAGGAGCTGTTTCTTTCCCAGGCATACAATTGGATTAGACTAAAAAGGTCACAAAGGTTGCTCTTGTTAGTTAAAAATGAAAAGGAGAACAGCTAATCAGAAGGAAGAGCAAGGAGACTGCCAAGAGCTTCAAGAAAACCAAATACATGCATTGGTTTAAAGCCCTCACTGTTTTTAAGACAACCAGCACGCAATTCAGTGTCTGAAAAACTTAACTCCAACTACTTCAAGTTCAAAATACTCATTTTTTTCTACTCAAAATCAAACAGAAAACCCATGGGGGAAAAAAAAAAACAACACACTTTTTTAATGCTTTTCATGAATGCTAGAGTAGAAAACATACAGTTTTAGAAATAAAGGGAGAGGAGTTTTTTGCATCAACTTATTCTTCTACAGGAGAAAAGAATATACAGAGTAAAATAGGATAAAATAAGCAGCTCAGTAAAAACAACACTAAGTTTATTGACATTGGTCTGTCTCTTTTTGCAACATATGCTGGTACATGAAATTCAGCAGGTCTCAAGAAGTCATGAGCAGTACTGGAAATAACTCCTCCTACACACTGCTCAAAAAAACCCCAAACACCTGGCACAGACAGCTCATTGATGGCAGAGTAATAGCTCAAAGAAGATGAGAACATTATGCATTGCTCTTGGTGATCTGTTGGGATATAATATCTCATAGAAGAACTACATAGGAGCACCAGAGTATAAAGAAACAGTCTTGCCTGAAGATATTTCCATTTCACTTCTCTGAGCTGCTATTTGTATGTTATTTTGTGTTTTTCCTCAATTTTCAAAACTCTTATCTACCGTATAAAGCAATTAAATGTTCCTACCGATATTAGGATGCTTCAAGAGACGACAGATTCTAGCTTCTCTTTCCAGTTTCTGGTGATCTGCAACAAAGGAAAGCACAGTATTTCCTTTTAGTGTACGTTGAACATAATACAGCACATTTGCTTTATGAAGAAAAAAAGTCTTTAAAAAGTACTTTCTTTATTTAGATCCATTAAGAGTTTACACTGTTTGCAATACTGAATCAGGTTACTGCATCTAACCTCTTCTTTGATGGACTACTGCAGGCATTGCTCCAGTAGAAAAATCAAACTGCCAATGTAATGGAAATATTCATGGCTTGACCTATAATTATCAGGCTATAAACCATGTTATAGCATTAAATCAAAATAAAGACAATCCGCATCTCTAGTACTATCTTAATTTCTATCTGTTAACTCTTTTAATAATAATACCAGGTACACTGTTCAACACATGGCAATCACCCCAACACCATGCCAGCATTCCTCCAACACTTTCTCACTGCAATGCAATTTGTTATTGGAAATTTCTGTAGAAAGTTGTTTGTTCATTAACCTGAAAATATACTAAACACTTGTGTCCAGGTATATCATCTCTTCGTCCCTCCCACCCTTCTGCCATTCAATCCTTTGCAGCCTTTGAGCAGAAGCAATAGGCTGTAGGTTTGAACTTTCCTCATATGCCATCAATGCCTAAAAACAGTAAGAGGCAATATACCACTGTATATGTTTAGCTTCATTTTGATTAAATTGTTGGCCCTGCCTTCCCACTAGATGCTCAACTCTGGTTCAGGCTACGTCTTAGCATTTCCACTACAGGTTAGCAGAGTAATACAGTACTTGTTTTATACAATAAATGAGAGCTTGGAAGGTGTGTAATTGTTTACACTGGAAATACCTGGAGGTTTTTGGGTATATTACAATATCTAGTGTCAGACAGTAAACACATGCAAATGAATCTATAATTTGTAACACAACGGAATATACAAAAAGGTTTCTTTGGGCAATATGGATAGAGAATTATGACAGAATACTGACATAATGACAGGCTACAGAGGAACTACTGATCAGAACTTGCCTGAAATGATTTAAGTATGGTATGAGAAAATATTTCATTTTAGTATTTGTACCCATACAAAGAAAACAGCCAATACTATCAAAATACTATCTGTAAAATACTATCAAAACTACACCAATAATATAAACGTTACATATGAGGACACAATCCTTGTTTTCAAAATGCTATGGGCAGTAAACACATAATGCTTTCTAATTCTGATTCATTTTTGTATCTTATTGACATTGATTCATTTTGTTACCATCTTTAATGTCACGATCCAAAACTGACACACACAGCAGAATGGAAAAAAGACTGAAGCCGTATTTCAGGGTCTTACATATAAGTGTTTGGCAGGACCAATTCAGATATTTATTTCCTTATTTCATCATCAGCAACAGTCTCTCTAGACCCCAGCTAGAGGTAACTCAGGTAATTAAATACAAAATTTGAGTATAATTAAACTAGTCAGCTACTGCCTACTACTTAGTTCTGTAATCACAGAATCACAGAATGGCCAGGGTTGGAAGGGACCTCAAGGATCATGAATCTCCAACCCCCTGCCACATGCAGGGCCACCAACCTCCCCATTTAATACTAGACCAGGCTGCCCAGGGTCCCATCCAACCTGGCCTTGAACATCTCCAAGGACAGGGTATCCACAACCTCTCTGGGCAGCCTGTTCCAGCACCTCACCACTCTCGGAGTGTGAGGTGAGAGTAAAGAACTTCCCCCTGACATCCAACCTAAATCTTCCCCCCCTCAACTTAAAACCATTTCCCCTTGGCCTTCTGTTATCCACCCTTTCCAAGAGTTGATTCCCCTCCTGTTTGTAGGCTCCCTTTAGGTACTGAAAGGCTGCAGTGAGGTCACCCTGTAGCCTTCTTTTCTCCAGGCTGAACAAGCCCAGCTCCCTCAGCCTGTCTTTGTAGGAAAGGTGCTCCAGTCCCCTGATCATCCTAGTGGCCCTCCTCTGGACCCTCTCCAACAGCTCCCTGCCTTTTTTGTACTGGGGGCTCCACACTTGGACACAGTATTCCAGATGGGGCCTCACAAGAGCAGAGTAGAGGGGGACAATCACCTCCCTGTCCCTGCTGGCCACCCCTCTTTTGATGGACCCCAGGATACCATTTGCCCTCCAAGCCGCAAGAGCACACTGTTGGCTCATATACCAACAGATTTCTCATTTTCAGCGCCATACTTTCTATGGGAGCTCAGAATACTAAGCATTTATCAAGAGGCAGAAAAACAGCTTAGATCCAATTTCATGACATTAGCTAAAAATAGTAAGTTGCTCTGAAAGTTGCCTCTGAAAGTACTGCCTCCTATTTACTTCTATGAAAACTATAATACGTACAAAGAACACAATAACATTATTTGACAGAGCAAATTCTCAGCTACAAAACACTATTTTTTCAACATAGGTCACCACCATTACTATGCATTTTTGCCAGCAATGAACAAAAGCCTGCACGCTATGCTCATAAAAATCTGCAGCAATGGAGGTGATCCACTGCCCCTGACACCACCCACCACCTCACTGTGCCCACATCTACTCTTTGATCTCCAAAAACATTCAACAAGTGCCAATGAATGTCAGTGGATGCAATGTTTTCCACATGGAAGAATTCAATTTTTGTTTTATATACACTTCCATGTCAGGCTGCCCCTCTGCTGCCATCTGTCACATAACAACAAAATGTAAGGGAATACTGATTGGAAGGTTCAGCCTCTGCTACCATACCATCAACATCCACTTCTGATGTCACGATCCAACATAATGAAATAAGAGCAGACTTTCAGAGCAGCCCTCATAACTCTTCAAAATTAGAGGAGAAATAAGCTGTAAAATGTTCCTGAAGATGAGTCTGTACTGCTATCATTTTGACTAACACCAATTTGATATCTAAGTATGTTATACTGACCAATCTTCCATGAGAGTTCAAACTTCAGATGTCATGTAAGTAATCTGGGTTATGCTATCTCTGCAATCTGAGCTATCTGCACTATATTTGAGAGCTCTTAACAACTGAAAGGGGAAATTCTTAACTTTTCTTTCTCCCCAGTAAGTTCTAAGTTGAGTAACTAGCATTCAAGGAATAAGAAAGCTTAATCTACAAAAGAACATTAGGCATCAAAACACTACAGCATGAATGAAGAAATTATCTGTTTGGGTTTTTTTTGTTTGGTTTTTAAACCAACTCTTAAAGATCTATTATGGTATCTGTTCTTTCTCAAATTACAACAGTGTTATTAAGTTATCTTTCAAAGTAATTACAGATAGTCCCTCTGATACCAGTCTGACATTGGAGTCTCCTGGATAAGAGTTAAATAAGGTACAAGAAAAAAACACTATAAAAACCCCTCCCCTGAGGTGGCTGCATTCCACAGTGCAATCCTGAAATCCTCCTCTTAGCTGGTGCTCTACTCCATAAATTGCTTTGGCACTCTCCCCTTTCCAGTCATAATTTCTCCTGTTCAAGCTCAATTACAGAACCATAAAACATCTTCAGTTGGAAGGGACTCATAGGGACCACCATGTCCAATCCCTGGCTCCACGTAGGACCACACAAAATCCAAACCCCATGTCTGAGAATGCTGTTCAAAGGCTCCTTGAACTCTGGCAGCTCAGGCCATGATCACTAACTGCCCTGGTAAGTCTCCTCCATGCCCACTGGTGCAGAATTTTCCCTAACCCCTGCCTGTCCCTCCCCTGACACAGCTCCATGCTGATCCCTCTGGCCCTGTCACTGTCCTCAGAGAGCAGAGCTCCTGGGAGGAGCTGCAGCTGCCATGACGTCTCCCTTCAGCCTCCTCTGCTCTCAGCCAAGGAAACCCAGGACCTCAGCTTTCCTCATATGTTTTGCCCCCTGGACCCTTCACAATCCTAAAGTTTTCCTTCCTCAATCAACTGAGGGCTGACAGGGAGACTTGCAGACACGTTTAACAAATGAGCAGTTACTGGGCTGTGTGGAAAGCATGCTTACAGCTACTGCTCTACTCCTTCAAATCAAGCATTAGGGGCTACAACTTTTAGATAATTTAATATAAATATAGATGCAGGGCAGGTCCTCCAAGACTGAGAAAGCCAAATTCACAGAAGAGCTACACAGATGGTTCTGCCAGCACAGCTGAGACAGGACGGTATAGTGCAACAGCAAAGGAGTCTGGTGGCCTGTGTTACTGCCAAAAAACTGTCTTATAAAATTGCAACTTTACTTTCCTAAAGAGTGCTCTGTCTTCAGACTACACACTACAGAAGTGCTGCTCTACACACAGCTCGTTAGGCAGGATGCACAGACTCAGGACAAGATAAGCAGCAGCAGTAGGGCAGTTGGGAGCAGCAGGTACATAACTGTGTGCGGCAGTGATCCTGAAGCGGGATGTCAATAGCCCCTCTCTGCAAGAAGTGTCTCACGTAAAATATCAACAGCCCCTGCAGAAAATGCATAAACTGTGGTGGGAGTATTGACCAAAATCTAGCTGAAGATGCAGCAGATATCTCACAGCAGAGAGGTGCTTGGCAGACAATGTCTGAAACATTCAGAACCAGCTCCTTAAAGATAACTTCACACAAATCTCAGTGAAGTGAGACAGACAGGCCTATTTTACATGCATTTGGAAAGCAAGCTATCAAATCATATCAAATAATAATATAAGAGATAATACTAAGACTGGTCTCCTGACAGATCTTGACAACTTAATTCCAGGTAATTGTCTTCAACTAGCGAACGCTTCTTTTTTGGTGAATCACTTCAACCAACCAGTTAAGGCATTCTTAATAAAAACATCAGTAACCACATCTAATTATGTCAAGAGACAGGTCAATGACAAACAATTAATTTTAGTCCTGTAAAATTACATCTGTTCAATACTGCAACAAACTTTAATTTAGACTCAACAGTCCAAATAATACTTCAAGAAGGAGGAAGAAGGCTATCAGTACCAACTAATCTTCTTACATTACAAACAAGCAAATATGTATTTGTGATAGTAGCACCACTATGCAAACTACAGCAGAAGAAATACGATGAGAGAAATGCCAAAGCACTCTTCCAAAGGGAACAGAGTATTAGTTTTCAAACACACTGGCTGGCAACTCAAGCAACAAAGAACCTGAAACAAAAAGGGTAGAAGAATGTAAAAGGACAAAACTATTTGTAACGATACTCAGATGGCTGCAACACATAATTTTCACAGAATATCACAGAACCATAGAATGATTTGGATTGGAAGGAACTTTTAAGATCATCTAGTTCCAATGCCCCTGTTATAGGCAGAGATACCAGGGATACCTCCTTCTAGACCACTCTGCTCAAAGCCCCATCCAGCCTGGCCTGGAATGCTTCCAGGGAGGGGACATTCACAAACTCACTGGGAAGCCTGTACCAGTGTCTCACCGCCCTCAAATTTAAAGAATTTCTTCCGAATATCTAGTCTGAACCTACCCTCTTCCAGTTAAAAACTATTTCCCTCGTCCTTTCATCACCTATCCTTACAGAAAGTCCCTCCCCAGCTTTCCTGTAGGCCCCCTTCAGGTATTGAAAGACTGCTGTACTCTCTGAGGAGCCTTCTCTTCCCCGGACTGAACAGCCCCAGCTCTCTGTCTGTCCTCACAGGGAAGGTGCTCCAGTCCTCTGATCATCTTTGTGGCCCTCCTCTGGACCTGCTCCAACAACTCTATGTCCTTCTTGTGTTGAAAGCTCCAGATCTGGACTCAGTACTCCAGGTGGGGTCTCACAAGAGCAGAGGAGAGGGACAGAATTACCTCCCTCCATCTGCTGGTCACGCTTCTCTTGATGCAACCCAAGATATGGTTGGCCTTCTGGGCTGCAAGTGCACACTGCCAGCTCATGTTGAATCTTTCATCAATCGATACTCCCAAATTCTTCTCCTCAGGACTGCTCTTAAGCCTTCTCTACCTAACCTGTATCTGTGCTTGAGATTGCCCCAACCCAGATGCAGGACCTTGCACAAATCTGTATCTGTGCTGGAGATTGCCCCAACCCAGATGCAGGACCTTGCACATGGCCTTGCTGAACTTCATGAGGTTGGCAAGGGCCCATCCCTCAAGCCTGCCCATGTCCCTCTGGATGGCATCCCTTCCCTCTGCACCACTTCCCTCTGCACCACTGCACCACTCAGCTTGGTATTATCTGCAAACTTGCTGAGGGTGTACTTGATCCCAATGTCCATGTCAAATACAAAGACATTAAACAACACTGGTCCCAGTACCAATCCCTGAGGAATGCCACCTTTCACCAGTCTCCACTTGGACATTGAGCTGTCGACAGCTACTCTCTGAGAGCAACCATCCAGCCTTTTCCTTATCCAGCAGGTGCTCAATCCATCAAATCCAATTTGGTGACCAGGATATCATGCAGGACAGTGTCAAATACTTTGCACAAGTTCAGGTAGATGACGTCAACTGCTCTTCCTTTATCCACTGCTGCTGCAACTCCATCATAAAAGGCCATCAACCACCAAGTTTGCCAGGCACAACTTGCCCTTGGTGAAGCCATGTTAGCTACCACCAATCACCTCGTCTTTATTTTTCATGTGCCTTCATAGAGCCTTCAGAATGATCTGATCCATAATCTTGCCAGGCAAAGAGGTAAGGCTGACTGGTCTGTAATTCCCTGGATCTTTTTTCCCTTCTTGAAAATGGGGGACCCGTTTCCCCTTTTCCAATCAGTGAGAATTTCAACAGACTGCCATGACCTTTCAAATATGATCCATAGCAGCTTGGTAACTTCAATCATCAGTTCCCTCAGAACCTATGGATGGATCTGATTGGGTCCCATAGACCTGTGCACCTTCAGGTTCTCTGGATGGTCTCGAACCTGATGTTCACTTACAGCAGGTTGATCTGCCTTCTCCAAGTTCTTACCATTGCTTTCTGCAACTTGGGCAGTGTGGCTAGAGCCCTTGCTGGTAAAGTCTGAGGCAAAGTCATAAAGCAGTTCAGCCTTCTCATATCCCTAGTGACTAGGACTCCAGTTTCCTTCCACATCCTTCCTCATCTTTTTTTCATCACTGATATACCTGTAGAATTTCTTCTTGTTCCCTGTGATGTCCCTGGTTAGATTTAATTCTGTCTGGGTTTTATGCTTCCTAACCTGATCCCTAGTTGCTCAGACAACTTCTTTGTAGTCCTCCAGGATAACCCATTCCTGCTTCCACTCCTTATAGACTTTCTTTTTATGACGAAGTAAGTTCATGATCCTCCGTGGTGATCCACGGAGGCCTCCTGACACTCTTGCCTGCCTTCCTTTTTCTCAGGATGCACTGCTTCTGGGCTTAGAGGAGATGGTCCTTGAATATCGACCAGCTTTCTTGGGCTCCTTTTCCCTCCAGGGCTTTCTCCCATGTCACCCTGCCAAGCAGTTCCCTGTAGAGTTCAACATTTGATCTTCTGAAGTCCAGAGAAGCAAGCTTGCTGCACACCTTCTTTGACACCTGGAGAAATTTGAACTCCACCATTTTCTGGTCACTACAGCCAAGGCTGCCCTTGAGATTCACATTACTCACCAGTCCCTCCATAGCACCTTTTCTCATGGATTCCTGTACTATTTGGAAAAGGAAGTTATCATCAACACATTCCAGGAATCTCTTTGATTTCTGCTGCATTGCTGTATTGTCCCTTCAACAGATATTAGGATGGTTGAATTCTCCCACAAGGACCATGTTTTGTGAATGTGAAGTTGCTCCTATCTGTTTACAGAGGGCCTAATTCACCCAGTCTTCCTGATCATGCAGGCTGTAGCAGACTCCCACTACAATTTCTCCTTCCTCTGCCTTCTCTTTAACCCTAACTCATAAGCTGTCACCAGCATTTTATGTGGTGGCTTTTAAAACAGGACCTTCACTAAAAAATGAGAGTAATTGTATTTGCCAGGAAACAAAAAACATCAAAATAACCCAAACATGGCTGTCATGAGCTCTTTAAAAAAATGCAAAAGTACCAAAAAAAAAAAAAAAAAAAAAAAAGGAAATATGACATTAACAGTGAAATATATAAAACAATACAAGCACATTGTTTACCATTCTGTGAAAGTGAAGGAGACTTACAAAGTCAAATACTAATAAAGTAGTCATTCAGTAGGAGAGACCAAGGCAAACACTGACTTCTAATGCTCTAGCAATTCTCTCTATAATAAAAAGAAAAACCAGCTGCAATGAAAAAAATGTTGGCCTCTACAATTAGAATTATTTTTAAAAAATAGAAACACAGTAAAAGTTCTTGCTCAGAGAAATGCTCACTTTTTGGTTTCTGCACTGCAAATCTAACTTGTTATGTTGACAAGACAAATTATCAATTTCTTAGAAAAATAAATGCTATCCTGTAATACAAATTAACTGCACCAGAGAAATAAACTCCGAAAGCAGAGAAGCATACAGCTTAGGAATGCTAAAATATCAATTATTTAGAAAGGAGTTCTTCTGTACATTTCTCCCCCAGGGATGCTATTTTAATCTGTTTTTTTTTCTATTTAATAAATAGATAAAACATAAAAAGCTACCAGTTTTAATTCCAATTATATCAATGAAAATGTCATTTTTAATACAATATTCTTTCTAAAAAGTTTTCAACATTTTTTGAAGCCCAACATAAAAGTACAGCATAATTCAGCTTATTTCCTCTACAATAACGTCACACTTACAAATACAGTAGTGAACATTTAAAACATTTACTATGACTCTACTACAATAAATGTCCCAAATTTCCTAAAATACTAGCTTTGAAAAATAACATTTAAAAATATGTGAAAATTGAAATGTGATACTTTAAGCCTTAAATAAAACTATCTTGAGCCACAACTATTCCATGTCAAGGTCAACTCTGAAACTGGTAAGAATGGACGAGCTTAGAAAAATTTATTAAGGACAGCATCAATAAATTTTAGAGTTAAAATGCTCAAGCCTTATTTGTAATTAGATACACATATTTAAAAGAACTATGATAACAGATTTAAAGCAAAATATAAAAAGCAAGTTATTTCTTTAAAATAGTTAGCACTTAAAGTTTAATTTATTTATTTTTTTTTTTAAATTGGAGGAAAAAGCATGAAAGGAAACTTCATTATTTTTCCATAATTTGTACTTCCCAATATTTTCAAGTCAACTTTAACAGTAAGAACAATTGAATCAACTCCATGTGTTCACAATTTCTATACTCTTGTACTAGCATAAGCTTGCAACGCTAAAAAAAAAAAGCAGTCTTTTGCCCAGAGGTGTAGTTTTTGAGTCATCACTTGCCAACTAAACCATCATAATTCTCTGTGAAACTTCAAAGCCAGTTTCCCAGTTTCAAAGGAACCAGTTTCAAGGGAAAAACTGTCAGCTTAACCTTCTTTCTAATCTTATTAATTAAAAAAAAAACAAAAAATCAAATTGTAATTTTAAATTTCTTAAGTTCAAAACACAAAAAGATTTTAAAACTTAGCAAGAGCTCTGTTAGCTCAGAGCTCTTCTATAAACTTTAGCTCTTCCACCAAGGTTATATGCAAAGATTTTTAAATTCAGTTGCAGCAGGTTTGAAATCCAAGCAAACCTGTACACCACTATGGCATCTTACTGCTCATCTATTTCAGATGCAACTTAATAGTAGCTAACCAATTGCAATCCTATATAGAGCAGAAAGAGAGATGATCTGAAATACAAAGTAAACCAAGTTTGTTATAGGAAAAAGCTGGAAATATGACCACCGCCTCAAGGAAAAGAAACACAAGAGACTACTGGTCATTTGGCATAAGTCGTTCGATCTCCAGTCTCACACCAGCACTACTTTAAAGCATTGTTCTGTACCCTCTCTCAAAGTACATTTACAGAGTGAGTCCGCATAGCTAGAAAGTGGGGAGGTGTTTGTCTTCTACAAAGTGCCAAATAGAATCTATGTCAATTCTTCGGGAACAACACAAATGCAATAAAAGCAATTACTTCTTCTCTGACTTTTTAAATGTTTGCATGCTTACAGTTTCTTTGCTACTAGTTGCTATACCATGGCTTCTGAACTGACACCATCACTAAAAATTTTCATTGGTCATTTAACTAAATTCATTGGTCATTTAACTAAAACAATCTGATTAGTATATTCTTTTTCGTAGGTCATGACTACATAAACTACAGCTGAGAGCATGCTGAATCCACAGAGAACAGGCAGGTACTACCCAGGTAAAGAAGCCTGGAGCGTAACTCACATCATGCATGCTGAACTTTATACAAATGTTCTTCCTGCACCAGTGGACAGACAGTAAATTAAACAAGAATAAGAAAACAAACAAAACAAATAAACAGTATAAAATTTATTATGTGAAACAAAACTCTCAAAGCACAAGCCAGAGCAATTAACTGAAAATAAATTGAAGTCTAAATCCAGAAGATCCTCACTCCCACTGATGTCACCAAGATTTTACTATCAATTGCCTTTTCAAAAAATTAAAGCAAACAACCAAATTGTTGAATATGTGTTCATCTAGTGGAAAACTCTGAAGTAAAAGCCACTAAATAATAGACTGCTTGTATTTATTCAATAACATAAATTATTCTTGCCTACTGAATTTCATATTGCTAACTCTGATATTTCAATTAGTACTATTCTCTGAAAAAAAAAGTACTCTCCCTTTATAAACTAATACGATTTCTTTGATATAAAATTTCACATTGTATGGCATGCCAACTAAAATCACACAGTGAATGCAGGCGTTAACCACACTTTCAGCTTGCACATCAAAGCAAGGACAGGCTCTGCTTTGTAGATGCACAAAGTGCGCCAAGCCAGTGTAGCTGTCCACATGCAAACTGTTACAGACTGTGCAGCAAAACATAAGGAAAATTCACAAAATGATCATGTTCTAGTAAAAGGATTCCTGACATTACGCACTGTGCTATGGCAGGGTTAACATTCACCTCTTATTTACAGATTTAACAGTGTGCTCTAATGACAAATAATATAGCCAATAGTCGCTAGATATGAACATTGGGTAAACTGCTACTTCATGTTTTAATAACAGTAACAGTAATTATTAATAAATCAATCCAGATCTTCTCATAAATTACACCTTACTCAGATATGCACTAGAATAACAGAAAGTTACATTCTTGCTATGAATGACTGTGTTACAATATTTACAGATTTTTCACTCCACACTTAACTGGAATATTGACCAGAGCTGGGTAGGTGAGGTCTGGTGTCATGTACACGATACTAATAAGCTGCATTTACTTCATTTTGCTGCTTTTATCAAAGCAGTACCAACAACATGAATGGAGACACCTCCCCACTGTACACACTGTGCCATGAGACAGCAGAAAGAGTTCTTTGAGTCCAGGAGTTAAGCTGATACTGAGATCCAGAAGATGACAGTTTCATTTCCACAGAAATAAACAAATCCTTAGAGTTGGTAGAGAGGTATCCGAAACTGTCTGAGTAAGTGTGAAGCATTAATTTTTTCGTTTTTTGTTAATTTTTTCAGGAGGAATCAAATACAAGTTTAATTCTGTGGGGTACCCAAGAAGAAGAATTTTCAAGTCTGCACGTTTCTTCTACGTGTTTCCTGTGTTCCTCTCCTTCTCTACTGAATATATTTACAAGTACTTCTAACTGTGAATGCTGTACATAAATATCTATTTCTGTTGTGCTGTTTTCAACCAAGTTTCAATTACAGTTGATCTGAAGATGAATGTCAAAGGGGAGGTCAAACTGAAACACTAGAAGTTCTCCGTCTCCCAAATATCAGAAGCATAAGGTGTGCCACTTCCCTGAGAGTGGAAGGAGTGCCCTGCCACAATGAGTATAACTAAGAAACTGCCTACCAGACAGCAACTCCTGAAGAATCCTAAGAAAGATTTTGACACTGACTAACATAAAACATTTACACTACAACAACACTGCTGGAAACTCTCTGTTAAAAAAATAAATAAAATAAATAAATCCTTGAAAATGAATTTCAAGACACTTAAAAACAATTTCTCTCACTTTAATAGTACTGTCAGAATGAAAAAGGAAAAAAGATTGTCACTAACAGACAGACAAGTCTTTGTGCTTAACATATAAAAGAGAAACATGTAAGAATAGATCTCTATATTTACTTCCTTTGCTCTCACTTGTCTTCTTTTGCACTTTTTTTTTCTCCTACACTAAGTGGATATAGTATTATTCCATGTGAGTTTTCTCACAAAGTTCACTCAGTATTTCTTAGGAAATACTCCACAAGCTACTTCTTACCTAGTACAGTACAATGCATTTTTCAGATTTGGATATTTTTCTTTAGACAGCTAAATGAAGAGCAAACAAGGTGCTCTAAGTCCTGAGAGATTCTCTTCAGACTGCATTGCAGCATATCTTAAAGCCTACCACAAAACCTCTTAGTCCCATTACAGTCTTCCATGGAAATCAGAAGAAAAACACAACAATTCTGGCATTTGGATGCACTAGAACATAACTGTATGTTGTTTCTTGTACTGGTATTGTTTTAATAAAAATAGATTTTATTTTGCTCACTCATCTTCACAGAAAAAAATGTCCTATTAAAGAAAACCTTATAATTCATTAAGCTCTCTAGGTCTTTCTGTTTCTCTATGAATTTAAAATACAAGTTTCCTGTTTAAAACTACAATCTTCAACAGAAGTACAAAACATTTACCCAGTCCTATATTCTGCTCAAGAAAAGAGATTGGTAAAATCTTGAAATGTATAAATCAGTGTAGTTCCATTTTCAGAGAAAATAATTTAGGTTACCTTAAGCCATAAAGAATCAGGAGATAACAGTCAAGATCTCTCAAGGAAAGCACTACCAACACCTACTTAATGCTAAGTGAATGACTGTGTGAAACAACAGTGATAACTTCAGCTTCTTTAATACCAGACAAGGAGAAACTGGAAAAATAAAACAAGAGGGCCTCATGACACGAAGGATTTTGATGTAGACAGAAATACTATCAGAGTTAGCCTCTTGGGTAGCTAACTGAAGGAACACACCCTTCTTTGAAAATAACTTCTTTTGTCTTATTGGAAAGTAATGAAAGCATGAAGTTTTAAATAAGAGAAACCATGCTGGGAACAGAAATCAAAACCAAGTACTTTAGTAATCAAGCAAGAGGTCTAACTGGAGAACTGCTCTTTCCTCTCTTTGCCCCTTTCCCTTCAGACACCCTTAATTCGTTATTCCTGAGCACTTTCACTTAACAGGGTACACAAGTAGCTTTTCCCTTCTGAACTTTGACAGCTATGCCATTCTCTTAAAAAATGGGTCACTTCAGTCTGGGCTTTGTGCCAGTAAGATGTAAACAACACCCTTCACCTTGATTGTGTTTTTACAGGAAGATGGTAATGCCTATTCAGGTAGGTTGAACTAGACAACCTCCACGTATCCCTTTCAACCCTCAGCCATTCTGTACATTCTGTGGTTCTGTACTTCTTCCCCATTTGGGAGAGAAGAGCAGGTGTGCCAGGTTGTTTGTTTCTCAGAAGATGGAGATGCCTCTCCATGTTTTTCATGATAACTAACTTAATGTAGCTTCCAGCTATCACCAGAAACAGTCCCACCGTAGCTGACATATGTTCCTTCTCTCATCTCTTGTGCCAGCCCAGGTGCTCACCTGCCCTCCTGCCAAGCTAGCTCACATAACTCTGCTGGCAAAAAGCAGCTCAGTTCTGGGACTTTCTTACAGCGGGGAGGAGCTGAGTACAAGCATATGGAGCTTTCAACACAGCTAACTACCATCTAGCTCTTGGGAACAAGAGGGGAGGTTTGCCTCATAACTCTATATCCCAATCCATGTAAACAGCTGTCCCCCCTCCTGTTTACACACTTCCTTCAAGTTCTGGAAGGCCACAATAAGGTCTCCCCAGAGCCTTCTGTTCTCCAAGCTAAACAAGCCCAGTTCCCTCAACCTCTCTCCCTAAGAGAGGTGCTCCAGCCCTCTGATCATCAGTGTACTCTCCATATTGACAGTCATAGGGGAATAGCTATGAAAGACTGGCATACATCCTGAGGCCCAAACATCCATGTGTGTAGACTTCTAGGCCAAAAAATGAGAACAACAACAACAAAAAAATTACAGAAAAGAAATGCATTAAACGCAGCATTGTCAGGGAATAAAGAGCTGTGAGCCTCCCACTGCATTCAGCATTGGTGTGGCAACACCTTAAGTATTGTATGCAGTTTTATTCTTCACAGTATAAAAAGGGTGTTAAGCCTTGCAGTGCCAAAGGAGGCTCAGACCAAATATTTAGCAAAATTTCTTTAAAGTGATGGTGGTCAAAAAATGGAACAGTCTTCCAAGTGAGGCAGCTGATGCCCTATGCCCGTCATCTGGACAACGCCCTCAGTTATATGCTTTAAAATTTGATTAGCCCTAAAAGTGGTCAGGCAGTTAGACCTGAATTATTCTTGTTTAACAACAGTAGAGTCAAAGAAAGCGTGTAATTCAGCACTATAAAAATGGTGTCAAATGCAATGCCTGAAACAGCAGCCATTGACACAAAGATTATTCTTCCCTGGCAGTCATACAAACCAATCAACTCTTTCTAATTCAGTGGGGAAAGACCCAGGTTAACAAAGTAATACAACTTCCCCTCCCACCACCTTGACTTGGTCACCTTCTCCAACAAAACAGAGAACAATAAAATACTCTAGGTGCTGCGGAACATAAATATTTGTGGTTTAAATGTATACCATGTAATAGGAATGGTGTTGCAACAGTGCCTTGCTTTAAATCCAGGAATGTGGTTTATACACAGTTTAACTGCATCAAAAACATTTTTTTAAAAATCTCTTCGAGGAAGTATTTAGGCTCTAGAAGCAGTCCAGTTCTATTTCTTAGAACTGATTGTTTATCTAAGATGAATTCAGTAGTGGGGACCAACAATATTGCCAAGTTCCTAACTGAGTTGATTCTTATTAAAGATAATTTAATAGTACTTTGCACCTTTAACATTTTGCAATAGTCATTTCTAGCCTATTATAAAAAACAAAAACAAAAACAACCCATACTTACAGCAGTACCATCATGTAGACCATTAAATTTTGCATTACAGAGTGTATGCTACCTTCATAGAGAAAGTAAATGCTAAGGAATACAGCCTTTCCATTCCCAAAAGCACTACTTCTAACTGAACGCCTTTGCATTTGCTGCCTGCTTTTGAGGAAACATGAAACAGCCTTTACTTACCCTCTTCCTAGTATTTTTAACTAAGAAAGTGCAACATTGTTATAACAGATCATTTCAGACACCAAGAGTAAGGAACTGATTCAGCCCTCCTAACGTTCCTCACAGAAGCACCACCAGGCGTTCATTGTTATAAAGACATGTTTCCCATGGATACCCAAGTCCATCATGGATAAGAGCATACAGTAACAATAGCAGAGACAAATCTTTAATTAGGCCATTGGTGAAAAGCATCAGCAAATCAGAAATTAGGGCACAGAAAATGCCTCCAGTTATTTCTGTGGCTATGTTCATACACCAATCAGGCTTCTAAATATCAAGGAAAAGCTAAACATATTAATCCAAGATGCTTTGTAAAAAAAACAAAAGCCACACCTGTTGATTTTCACAATTCTACCTCAGGGCATAAGGAAAACAAAAGGCACATTTGTGCTCAGCTGTGAAGGCTGCCAACAATAGCAGTTTTCAGTTGTCTAATGTTCCTGTAGGGCTTTCTTCCACTTCCCACCCACTCTCTTTTTTAATATTTTAGCGTTCCTAGTGTGTGCAAATTTGATAGATAGTCAGATTTCATTTCTACCTATAAAGCGTGGACTACACAGACAGATGGCAAGTGTTTCCAGGGCATTTTATCAAAACATTTATCAAAGAGATTGATGCTGAAGTATGACTCATAGAAAAAGTGCAGGGTATTCCTTTGTTTCTTCTGATTTCAGTACCACTGCTAACACTGAAGAGCATAAGATTTTCTTTAAACCAAGACCACAAAGGGGTTGCGAGAACATGTAGCATTAATAAAAAAAGCACTTAGCCAAAAGATGCAACTTTATTGGTATATAATTTGTTTTAAAAAGGAGGCCAAAGAGACAAAGAGAAGGATGTTAATAACTCAGAGTCGATTCTACTTAACTGCTTGAAATCTTTAAACTCTTGTTAAAAGCAAGCACTCACATGGTGCTGACTTCAGGCCAATAAATCCTAATGTTTTTTTTCCCTTCTAAATTTACAGTAAATTAGGATATAAACAGCCAGCTGGCAACCCACTCACTCCTCTCCTTCCAAGAGAAGAAATGTAGAAATGCAAGTAGAGTATCAGAAGAAGTTTGAAAAAACTTCCTATCAAGTCATACTGGCAGAAATGAAAACAACTTGTAACAACAGTCCATACAGAACATTAAGCTATTTTCCTTTATACATATTTTGCTCTTAACTAACTCTTTCTGAGTTAAACACTCTCATCAGTATGAGGAAGTAAGACTTTATATTTTATTTTTATATATAAAGACAATATATATAGAAAGTGCATATTATATATATATATTAAACAGTGCATCCACTGAAATCGAGTGACATGCTGTATGCAAATGTAAACAGAAAGGCACTAAATACAGGTTGATCACCTAGATGCCTACAATTGCTTGTCAACCAATATTCACCTGATCTTTCTTAGAATGTTTCGTCACCTCTGTACTGTGTCACCTCTTTTACTCTAATCTGTTCAGGTCTGCATCTTCTACCACCTCACATTTTCATGGAAGACCTACATTTGCCTTAAGAGGGAAACATGAATACACCTATCAACCAAAATCTCCTCCTTACCATGCTTCTGAACAGATTATGTATGAGATGACTGGAATTTCAGGTGTCAACCCCACAGGTTAACAAGCACTAAAATACGTGCTTGCCCTCAAGTACTTCGCTGGAGAGGGATGTGTTCTTTCAAGTACACATACCTGAAAGCCTTGCTAAACTCCAGCCCTACAGACCTAACCTTAGAAAGGAATACTGCAACTCATCAACTCTAAGAGCGTTTATAAACTCTGAACAGACAGATGACTAAAATTTTGATGGCATCCTCAATCACACACCTTCAGTTTTTATACTATTTCTTATAATAGAACACAGAGCAGTGAATCCCAATTTTTTCACATCTGCATCTTGGAATATTTTGCTATTTTTAATATTAAGTGCTGCTTCTGGTTAATTCTCAAGTTCCTAAGCATACCTGTAACAACATTTCAAAGTGAGATAGCACTGTGGATCTTCATGTACGTAAGCCAGTTTTGTGGCTACAGTTACAGGAAGCATAGCTAACTCTAACTATTCTAGTTTAGTTTAGTATGTGAAGGTAACTTAGTTTAGATTTTGCAAATAAATATTTTTCTGTTCCGCAGACCCCAACTCTAAGCAGTGGCTCAAAAGTTTGATTTAAAGCAAGAAAAATCATAATATTCTCTGAGATTAACTGCATTATTTTTGTCACTAGATTGCTGAAGGAAAGTAAGTTCTGATGTGCAGTAATTCTTAGTACTTCTTCTAGAAAAAAATATTTGAAAAATTTTTAATCCGAGGGGAAGGAAATTTAGTTTGTTTTTGTTTTTCAATGGTTCCACACTGTTGAGGTGAGAGGAGGGAAAAGGAGAGCAAAGAATTGTCAATTTGGCTGCTTTAGGGATAAGAACAATGCATGTTTGCAGTATGTTACTGCTGAGTAATCATCCAACTGACTCAAAATGCTGTGGCTTTCTGGATTTCATACAGAAATGAGATGTGAACATGAATTTGGCATTAAGAAATCCACTGAAAGGGCTGTTCTTATGCATTACTTCATTCTGACAAAGGTAGAAAAAAACACTTTCGTTATCATACTCATCTTTGCAGTTTTACTAATTTTCAACCTAACATCCTGCTCAAACATATTGCTAATGTTCTACAATATTAAGATAACTTACATTTTAAATATCATACAAATATGTAAAATATTGTAGCATTTTATTGGACTGATTTCATCACTGCTGAGAAAAGTACCTGGAATGATTGATCACAAAGAAAAAACTTGCCTGAAAAAGTGAAACATCACTATACAAACTTTAAGATATGAGCACTGATCTGACATTAATACCTATTTTGTTAGTCCACAACATCAGAGGCAGCTGGTGGTTGAACCTTCCCACCAATATTCTGTTACACGTTGCTGTGTGATAGATGACATCTGACATGGAAATGTGTATGAAGCAAAGGTGCGTCACTGAATTCCTCCATGCAGAAAAAATGGCACTGCATTGGCATTTATCAGTGCTTGAGGAATGTTTATGAAGATTGAACAGTAGATGTGAGCACAGGGACATGGTGAATGGTGCAATTCAGCAGTGGCAACAGCAACACGATAAACAAGCCACATTCCAGACAGCCATGCCCAGCTGACACACTACAAAATGATGAGCAGCTCCATCAGCTCATCCATGCAATTGACAGATTATGACCAGAGAACTGGGTATGGAGCTGAATATTGGCTTCAATTTGTTGGAAACAATGGTGGGAAAATTGGAATACCTCTAATTTTGCACTGTGTAGATCCCATGAAATGCTCACACAGGGACAAAAGGAACAACACATAAGTTTGTCAGGACGTGTTGAAGAAATATGAAACTGAAGGTGTCAGTTTCCTGGAATGCATCATTACTGGTGATAAGATGCAGAGTCATCACTACAAGCTGGAGTCAAAACAACAGTCCAGGACTGTTGGCGACATGGACATGTGGCAACGTATCAATTCCCTAGCAAACATGAAGTTCAAGACACAGCCTTCAGCAGTTGATGTGCACTGTCTTCAAGGATAGGAAAAGGAGAAATTCAGAAGGATTTTCCTGGAAGTGGGACAAGCTATCAACTCTGACTGCTACACTGCAATGCTGACTAAGCTGAAGGCTAAAGCTTCCAGTCAGGCCAGAAAAGATGACAACCTTTCTCTAGCAACATGATAATGCCAGGCCCCATTCCGTTTTGAAGACTGCACCACTCCCACAGTGCATTCCAGATTTGAAGACTTCTGACTTTCAACCGCTAAGATTCATGAAAGACTGGTTGTGTGGGCAAAATGTTTCTAGCAATAGCACCATCACAGCAGTTGCGAAAACTGTGTGTCACCCCTGCTGGTGCAGATTCTCATGGGAACAGCGCACAGGTTCTTGCTTATTGCTGCATAGCTAATGGTGGAGGTTGTATTGAAAAACAGTGTTTTGTAGCAGAAAACCTGCTCTATCAAATAGCATTATTATGCTCTTTGTATCTGTTGTAGTTTCTGTGGAAATACGTAGGAGGCATTACTTTTGGAGTGACCTGCAAATAAGGTCTTGCCATTTTCCAGGTACCTGGGAATCAGGATGACTAATCTCATCATCACTTTCAGAGCTATTGGCTCCAAAATTCAGCCATAAGCTCTGTAAGCATGATGGCATATTGAATTCTAGTGAAGCACTTGCCAACCCAAGAACACACATCATAACATGAGACAATGCAATTGCTCTGATGCTTTCATATTAAGTATTTTGTAGAGAATGATAGGTTAGTTAGAACTGTCACAACTCTTTTGCAATCAGTAGAGCCAAAAATATCAGACGATGCTCTAAATTAAAGCAGGAAGTTTTGCACTGAATTTAGGGAAAATAAGAAAAGAGGCAGAGGTGCTTGAGGAGCCACTGCCACCTTGAGCATTTGCCAAACTCTATGCATCAGAAACCCTGGCCGATCACTCTCTCTCACTGCCAGTTCTAAGAGAACATTAGCTTGTGCCTTCAGTGTAACATGCCAATGCTTTGATTAACCTATCACTAACAGCGAGGGAAAGAAAAAAAGGAAATGAAAGAATGACTGAGGAAAAGGGGTCACAATAATCCTCAACACAGCAAGGGATGAGATGAATGTGGAAAATGTGGAATAGTGCAGAGAAATAAGGCAGTCCAGCTGTGTGGGGAAAGAGCCCACTGAAGCAACAAAACTTACAATTCCTGCATGAGATGCAAAAAACTTAGACTTTAGTTACTGTTCAATGCATGCACAAAATTTTATATCTGTGTGAAGACTGCATGGGATTAAAGCTCACGTACACATCATCTGACAGAAGTCTAAAAAATTAGGTTTAGGCAGGGCCTGTCTGTAACACTAATGATTGCTTCTAAAGACTTGAGAGCAAGAAGTACTCTCCAGTAGCAGCTACGATAACTGAAACACTTCCTGATCTCTCTTTTCTCTCTCCTTAGATGAGCCCTGGATGTGCATGCTTATGTATCAAAAGGTATACATTCCCAAATACTTTCTTTTCAGCAGCCTCCACCTAGTTACATCCTTTAGCAGCAAAGATAGACAACACAAGTACAGTACTCCATGCGTTTAATTTGATTCTACCTCCCTCCTTGTATAAGCTAGACTCCCCAGTCACAGAAAAGGAGATTCCCTTTTGATATAAAACATGAGGCACTGAACAAAGAAAACAGTTCCCTTCCCTTTCAAACCCAGAAGCCTTTCCTCAAAATAGACAGAACTTGAATGTTTTTCGGAACTGTCATTCCTATCTACCACCTCTCGCTGACAATTCCCCCAGATTATTCATTACTTATTAGTGCTATGGTCCAGCACAATTTGCCTGAGGTTGGAACAATTTCTTTTCACTATCCATCTGCTAACTTTCATTAGACAATCCAGTTCTAGAGACAAAATGCACACTGATTCTTCCAGATGTTTTCAGAACCAAGGCAAAAATCAGTCTCTACCAACTTGAGCACTCAGTGTCTAGTCCTGTGCTCTGAACAGACCATCACTAACTCCATTGGACTGCTTCCAAAAGTAACATCTTTAAAACAGAGAAGGAAAAGGCTACAAACATTTGTGCTGACTTGATTCTACCATGAGATATCCTGGAAGAGTTCACATCATTCCAAAATACCTTTCCCAGAAGAAGACTTCAAGCTGATGTAGGTCTGCACAGATGCTGCTGTTCTGGTATATATGGCATGTAAGCACTGTCACTCAAAAGTGATCAGAGGCAAACAGAAGCAGAAAAGCTGTCCAGCCTCAGGAAGGTTAACAGCATGGCACATTTCCTACTTTCCTGCTTATTTTCTTGCTCACTGTATTTTTCACCATCCTACATAGTATCCTAATTTTTCATGCAAATAATGGTAAGCACACCATGATCACAAATTTCTGCCATTACAGCTTGTTCTCCTGAGATGACCTGCCACCAAGTGTTAAAGCAACTAAAATATATAAATGTATTTATGTAAAAATAGTCTCCAATATTAATTCAGGTAAGGAGTCTATTCAGCCTTTTTCGGAACATTGATAAAATAATGTTGTCTGATAATAAAAATAAGTGCTGCTTACTACAAACTCAGATAACACCATCACCAACAGTAATACAAAAACTATGGTAGCAAATTATTATTATTGTTATTATTTTAAACTTGACCTACTGATTGATACTATCTAATTTCAATATCAATACTTACTTCATGTAAAACACCAGGACGTGATTGCCTACGATATCCACTTGCCTTGGACAGACATGAGTAAGTTGCTGATTTTGAAGCTACTGCAAAGAACATCGTTTGAACTCTGACTTAAGTTCTTCACTTCTGCACTGTTTATTTTTAGAAAGCATAACAACAATCTGATCTTTTGCCTTGACGTCATTTCTAAATCAAAATATTGCATTAACGTTTTGGGAGGGAGAAATATTTTTGTTTTTGCAGATAAAGACCAGTGTTCAGTTCAATGATGACTCAGGGATCCTGAAGTGTTTGATATTGTAATAGTAAAGGGGAAAAAATTACAGTTAAAGGCAAAAATTCCACTGTGCAGAAGAGGTCAACATTTTCTGTACTCACTGTTACTTCAAAACTAAACATTACACATGACTTATTCCACCAGAGATTAAGGGCTTCCTTTATGCAAATCCCCTTGAAATCACTGACATTCATCTTAATAAAGGCATATGAACTTTAACCCCATTGAAGGAAACAACTGCAGAACTAGCATCAAGTCCAAAAAGAACAGAAATAATGGTTTGGTGACTATTACTATGACTCAGAGGAAATTTATTAAGCACATCAAAGTATCAGATTTTCATAATGAAAAGAAATGCTAAGAATACTCAAAAACATACCTACTGGAACACGTTTTCAAAAAAAGCAGCCAATAAGCAACACAACAGTAGGCTGAACTAAACTATAGGACTGAAAATACTATTGCATTTATAAAAATATCCTGATGACATAACGTCAGTATTTACTGACTGGTAAGCTTTAGGTAAAACAGGTATCTATTTCTACATGGCCCACAAAAAAGCTAGAACAGTAATAACAATGAGCAGCACATTAAAAAATAATTTTACTATTAAATTTCCTGCTGCTCTGCCAAATTGGTAGGTCTTTGCTCGTAAGCATAACAAATCTTCTCCTCAGATACCACGTGCGTGAATAGGCTTTAACCAAGTGAAGCTTTCTATTACAGTAACTTGTGATAGAGGATTCCGACACCATCCCCAAGCTACACGAAAGCATGGTCCTATTTTGTAAGTCTATTGTCTTGACATTATTTTTAGAATGTCTTTCTTGTAACTAAGTTCACTATGTCAGTAAAAACATTAAAACAAACAAACAAACAAAAAGCAATCCAAACTATTAGTCCTGTAAGCATTCTACTAAAGTATAAGCTTAGTTTGGATTCTCTCTTGTAAAAAAAAAATAAAAATAAAAAAAATCTCAAAGGGCTGCTGTTTTTATTCTACCAGTCATTTGAGCCAGTACTAACTAGTAAACCCATTATTGAAGGTTAACAGATTGATTTGTCTTAAGCTCAGGAATAAAATTCTAGGTTAACAGAGCTATTGCTCTTTCAGATTGGTGTTTTTTTGTTGTTGTTTGATTTTTTTTTTGTTTGTTTGTTTTAAAAGCCAGTTGTGCAAACTCACTATAGTTGATTTAACCATGGAAATACAGAAGTCTCTAATACCTGACACAGAAGATATAGGGCAAATCCTCCAATTTTTTCTTGCCTCCTAATCCTCATTGATTTCAGCAAGGCATTCATGTCTAAATTCAACAGTTGCCATGATTTACAGTTGTCACTCTCTACAGACAGCCAAGTCTGAGGGTTTGTGTTTGTTTGCTTTTAAAAGCCAAAGATAGAATAAACAGGATTTCAAAAAAGAAATGCAAGTAAATAAAGATAAATGCAAACATCATCAGGTATTTCAATATTTGCTTTTGACAAATTTCTGGATTCCGTACATTACATCTGAAACATAATCAAAAGAACTTTAAGTATATGGAAATTCTGTACCAGATGAAGCCATCTAGAGCAGCAAACAGGAAGGCCCCTGAAACAAGGTATCCTCTTTAATGGTTGATGGGCACACAGCAGCTGTCTAAAGGTTCTGAACCATTTCATACTATTAGGGCAACTAACACTCATGTATTTACTCCCATAACTTCAATTCCCAAACTGCTGACCCTCCATAGCATCTGAGCTTCTTGGGAAACACTATAAAACTGGGTTAATCTCTCTATTGGCAAAAGGAGCAAGTTAAGCAAATCATTCTCTGCCTCAGGAAAATAAAAAGATCACGAATTATAGGGAGAATGAGAAAGAAACAGAACCGTAAGGCAAACTGGTCACAAGAAAAAGCAGACTTTGCTATGTAAGAACGCTTGACACGTTTCAGTTTCTCATTGCATCAGATTAATGCTGAAGTAGTACCACTGTTTAAAGACATGATCAATCTTGTAAAACTACATGCAGCTTTTCAGATATTGCATCTGTCAGGGATAACAAACCCAGTCAATACGACTATACTATATAGTGGTTTGCTTTTTTTTAAATCTCCTCTGTAAGATCATCCTTGGGGAATATATTCTAATATTCAGCAGAATGTAAATGCTAGCACTGTGCCTAATATTAACAATTCCAAGTGAAACTGATGAATTTATATTTACTCTTCAAAAAGCATCCTGGACTCCACAGAGTCTATTTCTAACAAGAGAAGTGACATTTAATTCAATTTCTGTTCCCTCTAAGTATCAGACTTCTGTACTCTCACATCTTTTTCTAGAATCTGCAGCATATCTGAAAACATTAGCTACTGGAAATACTTTGTTATGAATGTGATATACCACTATTACAACAACAACAACAAATTCAGTGTGGTTTTTACAGTATTGCTTAGCTTACACACTTCCCTACTAATTCCATCTCCTATAGACAAAAACCTCTCTCGAAACCAAGGCAAGAGAACTGGAGGAGGAAATAAGCCCATCCTCCAGTTGCGTCATTTAATTAAAACTGTCAGTTCTATCTGGCAAAACACCAAGGAAGTTTTATAAAACAAATTTATTACTCATACACTGCATTTGCCCATAGCTGTTTTAGCTAATTCCAAGTGCTCACATCTAGTACACATACTGAACACCTCTGTGAGATTGAAAGGCTTTGTGACTTAAGTACAGAAAAAGGATCATAGCACTTTCATTTTGCTTTCAAAATATCCATGAGAACTGACACAGAAAGCATTGGCAACATACAAAAGCAAATCTCACCAATTTCTCCTTCTTCCCAGAATGGCTCATCAATTTTAAAACCAAGTATGCACTTTAGTGACTTCCACCACCTGTCAAACAGCTGAATGTTTCTCAGTTTTGAGGGCTGGAAAACCTGTTGCAGTATATTCACTTCCTGAATTTAAAGACAACCAGCTGCCCAATTGCACATGACAGAATTTAACAGTTCAAACATGACCAAGCTCCCACCTCCTGCCTAATGCTCATGGTGTTCTAGAAACTGCCTCTGAAGCCACTTCATGAATCTGATCCTCTTTTATTTTCAAGAATATCTTCAACATCCACCAGCTTTTTGTTGTGTATGTTTTCACTTCTTTTACTTTGGTATTTCAGCTATTAACAACTCGGGAATTCTCAAATGAAAAGAGAATTTATGGTCCTCTTTAGATCATACTCATTCTCAGGATTCTGTAACAGTACAGAGTTTTAGTTTTTCCCAGAGTTCCACATGAAAAAGCAAACAAAGCCATACAAACAAATAAACAAAAAACCATAACACCAAAACACCAAATACCAAAACACCATAATGCCAAAACAACAGCAAACCACCATGGAGTTTAAGAGAAACAGAAAGCAAAAGGCAAAAATATTTTGTTGCTGATAATGACAACTTTTACATAAGAAAAATCTCTCTGGTCTCACTTTTCCCCCCCCCTTAAGGGCTACATATCAAACTCATCCCAACTATAACCTTACTGTTAGACAATACAAATGGGCTAAGCTGGAGAAATGGGCTGACAGAAACCTCCTGCAGTTCCACAAGAGGAAGCACAAAGTCCTGCGCTCTGTGGAAAGAAACAAGCCCAGGCACCAGAACATGCCACCCAGTTGGAAAGCAGTTTGTGAGGAAAGAATACTTGGTGGGCACCAAGTTGGAGGTAAGCCAGCAAAGTGCCCTTGCAGGTAGGGCTAATGGCATCTTTGGGCTGCATTAGCAGGAGTTGCCAGGGGACAGTGCTTTCCCTCTGCTCTGCACCAACAAGTTTGCATCTGGAGTTCCGGGGCCAGTTCTAGTCTTCCCAGTACGAGAGAGATTTGGGCATATTGGGAATGGCCGGTGAAAGACCAGCAAAATGATCCAGACACTGGAGCACCTTCTCCTAAGGAGGGTTTGGGAGAGTTCAGACTCTTCAGCCTGGAGAAGACCTAGAGGTGGATTTCACAAATGTGAACAAATATCTAAAGGAAGGGTGTAAAAAGGACAAAGCCAGGATCTTCCAAGTGGTGTCTGCTGCCAGGACAAGAAGCAACAGACAAGCCATAACACAGGATGCCATTGCATTCTGTGTGGGCACTGAGGCACTCATACAGGCTACTCAGAAGCTGTGTAGTCTCCACACGGAGATCTTCAGAAACTGCCCAGGCCTGGGTGGTCCTGCTGGCACAGGGGATGAACCAAAAGTACCCAGAAGTCCCTTCTAACCTCAGCCATTCCATGATGTGAGTGCAATTCTGCAAACATTCTGTGTGAATAAAGTCTCAAAGTTAGGTATCCTATTAGCCGACTATTTTAAGTGTTTTTTATTTTATGAGTAGCGCTCTGGAGTTATCTGCCACAAACCTCTCTGAAATTTCCAAACAACCGTAACCACTCAACATGTACACACACATCACATCATTTTCTGCTTGGTTAGGTAATCACACGCTAAAAGGAAACTACCCGTTAGCTGAACAGGATGCCCATCAGGACAAGAATTTCATTGCCAAGAATATCAGGATTAGGCTGATAGGAGAAAAATCTGTAATCCTCCAAAGTAGAGTATGGACAGATGTTAGTTACTGGGAATTATGTTACACCTACATGCAGCTATATGTACCTTCAACACGGCTAATCCAGACAGAATGAGACAAAAGGAAAAATGTGCAAATAATAAGAAAATCCTCCTTTTATAATGGAAGGAGGTCTGTTTCCATATTTGCTCCAAATTTTCATTTAAATTAGTGCATTGATGTTGCATTTAGGATATTGTGCTGCACTAGTATTGCATGAATGCACTTTAACCTAGCTGTGCATCTTTAAAGCATTCTGGGGCTAAAGCAGCAATCAGAAGCAGGAGGTGCTGAATAGCTTTCCTTGCACCGCCCTTTCACCTCTGTGCATAACAAGGAGTGAGACAAACTTTCTTACACTATGCAGCAGAATTGAGTGATAGTGCCACGGAAAATGTTACTCTGAATTGCCCAACTTTCACATTCTTAAAGACTGATTCATAAACTGTATTATAATGCTGAACTGTTTGCAAACTTACTACATATTATATATGAATACAGTCACCTCCAGACTTCACCCACCCATTTCCCACAGCATTCTAAGTTAAACCTGTGCTGTGAAAGGTAAATACTACGAATCCAACTGTGGCCTGAAGGTATAGCAGAGAGCCAAAATCATGATTATTGTCACAGGAAACAGACTAACATAATTATCTCCTCCCCAACACACTTGTGTCTCCACTTTCCCAAATTTAATCCTGAACAAGGATGAACTTGATGGTTTTTTTTATTTTTAAACATTAAGAAGATAGAGACACATACCTAGAGAAGAGTTAACAACCACCTCAACAAAAATACAAAATCACATCTTTGCACCCTTCCTTGGCAGAAGGCCAGTCATTTCAGTCACTACTCTGGGAGTGCTCTCACTGATGGAGCTGGTCTACAGCATGTAAATTATGAGTCATGCTACAAAAACTTGGCTCCTGTCATTGTTTCACATCTAATTAAACTTCACTCAAACATCCCACAATCTGGTTTTTACCATAACAATATCAATATCTCTGCCTGCTGCCAAAAGACAGTTCAGCAACACAAACTGATTTCAGAGGTAGCAATGTACACGTAACACTGGAAGAAGCCCTGAATATCATCTATTTTGTTGCCTTCCTCCTCAGGGGAAGACCTAGTTGCAGGCAGCCAGAAAGCATTTTTTTTTTTTTTTTTTTTTTTTTTTTGACTCCATAACAAATTAACTGAAGCAGCACTAGTACAGAATAAAGGAAACATATGCACTAAGTAAACTGTTCCTATATATTACAGGTTAGCCTAACAGATCTGTTGAACGCTGCTTGCATTTACTTTTTCCTCCCTTGGGGTTCATAAAAATTCTTATGTTGCTTTTTATGTTTAATTGGATGTTTCTGTCACGCATACACATACAGTTGTCTTCAGCAGGGACTAAATCCTATGCAAAAATACTTAATACTGTCTTGGTCTATGAATAGAAAAATTATCAAGTAAATATCATCAGTAGGAACATATAAAAAGTAAAACCAACATTTTTATGGAGAATTTAAAAAAAGGAACCTAAACTCTGTATCCATAATATAAACAAAGTACAAAATAAATCATTGAAAAAGTAAACAAAAAATTTAAACCCCAAATTAACAGAGGTTTTATGCTGAAGCACTGTTGCCTTTAAAAGAAAAAAATTAAACCAAAAACAAAACTAGAGTCAAATTACTTCTATGTGCTACCAAAGAATTAACTAATGTTCTGCTCTCCATGAACACTTACTGCTTACTGCTAAAAACCAAAACAAACAACAAAAAAAAACCACCCATAAAGGCATGCGATATATAACCCAACACAGAAAGCAACTGACTGGAACACATGCTGGAAGTCACACCTTCTGTTCCATGTCCTTGATTGCACCTGCAGGCTTTACACAGGTGAGTGGAATCTGAAGGCTCAGCAAGTTGGCTGAAGCCAGACATTCAGTCATGCCTTGATCCTTTGAAACACGTGAGGTTGAGAAGACAAGAAATCCATCTGCTACATCTTTTCTACTGAAATGTATGACTTAATAAATCACATTTCAGCACTGAGAGAAAGAAAAAGAACTTTTACTTATACTGACATCCCTTCCGCAGGTTGCAGGTACATGAACAGTGTTAATGACTGTCACAGCTGACACTGATAGCGCATTGGTGTTCATACTGTCACAGATGAAGGCTGTCAAGAGGATACAAACTGAAGAAGAAAAGGATTTTCTGCTAGACTGTAAAAGCTATTCTTTAGACCTCTGCAAATCCAGAGGCAGAAAACTGACTCTCCTGTTACTAGCAAGTATCTCATTCTGGAACATAATTATTTCTCATTATCTGTAATGTCCAAATAACAGTAGTAATTTAATTCTAAGAATTAGCCACTGGTACATTTCATTCAAGGTTTTGGACACAGTTCCACTGATTCCCAGGGTTGTTCCCAGTCAAACCAGAAACCAACACACGTGAGCTTGTTAAGATCTGCAAGCCGCAAGAAGCAGCTTGGCTAAACAAGATTGAACTACTGCATGCAAATCTTCTCATGCTAAGATAACAAATATAAAATGCGTTTAGATCAAGATAACACCCAATTTAAGTACATGGGGAGAGTAATAGGAAAGTTTTATCTGCTACAAGCATTGCAAAAGCACTAGATTTTTACACTCCTTTTAGAAGTTACAAGCAATCTTAGTTTTTGAAAAATCATCAACTAAGAGGTTGTCTTGATCTCAATGAATGTTTTCTAAAGAGAACAACCTTACTATAGTTACAGGCATACAACTGTCAGCAGTGGGTAAAGTTGCTTTGTAGGAAGAACTGTGTCCAGGCCTGGAGCTCACACTACAAGAAAGATGCAGAGCTCTTGGAACAAGTCCAGAGGAGGAACACTAAGACAATCAGAGGGCTCTTCATAGGGACCTCTCCTGTGAAGAAAGGTTGAGGGAACTGGGCTTGTTTAGCTTGGAGAACAGAAGGCTCCGAGGAGAGCTCATTGTGGCCTTCCAATACTTGAAGGAAATATATAAACAGGAGCGGGAATGGCTGTTTACAAGGGTGTATAGTGATAGGACAAAGGGGGAATGGTCTAAACTGAGAGGGGGGGAGATTTAGGTTAGATATTAGGAGAAAGTTTTTCCACTCAGAAGGTGATGAAGCACTGGAAAAGATGGTCTAAGGAGGTTGTGGATGCCCCGTCTCTGGAGTCATTCAAGGCCAGGCTGCATGTGGCTCTGGGCAGCCTGGTCTGGTGGCTGGTGACCCTGCACATAGCAAGGGGGTTGAAACTCGATCTCTGAGGTCCTTTTCAACCCACGCCATTCTTTGATTCTATGAACTTCTTGGTATCAACCAAGGGAAAATACATGCTCACAGAGGCCAACTTCAGCTAGAAAGACTGATTTTAAATAAACTCCTACCACAAAGAAGTTTTAAGAAGTCAACATCACAGAGCAGAAAGCTCAGTTTTTTGTGCCCTGAATTGCTCTCTTTTGGAGCTTTTTGCACTGAGGTATACTCCCCAAGTTTAGTCCTCAGGAAATAAATCTCTCAGTTGCATTATTACACATCATTTTTCTTACAGAACCTGGTTACAGAAGCAAAGCCATACGGGCTGGCAACAAAGATGGGTTGTGTTTTTCATGTCAGTTAAGCAAAACTTTCTATCAGGACATTGCAATGTAATGCTTCTCATTTTTTGGATGTGTGATCTGAGAATGTTTTGTAAGAAACACTGAGTATCGGAGGCTGCAAATGAAGCCATTGGAAAAGCTTCAATATACAAGGTAGGATTCTTGAAAAACAAAGCTTTAAGAATCTCAGGTTGATCACTTAAAATTAAGTGATTTCTGTATCACTGCTTCCTCGTCTAGCATGGGAAAATGAGAGAAGGAACTACTGGCCTAAGCAGCACTGCAGTATCGTATTGACACACAAGAGGAAAACTACAAAATATGAACCTATTTCCAAAAAAGGAATTTAAGACTTTATAGCAGAAAAGGCAGGAGGCCACAGATGAACAGCAGAAATTGAATCAAGTGACCACTATTCATTTAGTGCACTAAATTAAGACAGTACTGTGATTCAGTAAGTCACATGCTCATGCGCTCATTGCACAACTGCACAATAACCTGAATCCAAAAGGGAACTAAAACAAATGTTCGCAAACAGGAGGGGAATGGGATTTGTAACTGACAAACTATGGAAAGTTCAAAGGCTACGTAATTCTGAAGTCCTCTAGAGAGATGGATTGTTCTGTGTGAATCTGCAGTTTCAAAGGGTTAATTTAGTTGCGGCTCTGAGGCCAACCAGGCCAGGAAATAAACTGTCTGCAGAGCTGCTGAGGTCTCCTACAGACACCACATTAACGCAGAAAGAGTAACATCAGTAGCAGCCACTCACTCATCCAGCCCACCACACTTCCAATCGCACCACGACAAGTTCAACACAGCTGCAAGAGAAACTATGCCAACATGCAAAATATTCAAGTATTGTCACTAACAGAAATTACTAATCCTGAAGAAAGCTTCATCTTTTTACAGTGACATAAAAGCAAAAGTAATTTTGTCACGCTTTCAGAGAGGCCGTTCCATTTCCTAGCTTGATCCATCAATTATTATAGTCCATACAGAATATGAAGATCACACAATCTTGTGAAAAGGTCACATTGGAGTCTCACAGCAAATCAGATTTAAGTTTGGATAAGTCAAGCTTCAGTCTGGTGAGTTTCAGTGCAAAACTGTAGGGTACTCCTATGTCTACAGCAAAGTATTTTGTTATACAGTCATTCATAACCAAACTGACATGCTTTCTGCATGTGTAAATAATGTTCTAAATGAGGAATAAATCACAAAATAATTTATTTATAATCTGTTTGTAAAATTAAGTTCAGGAAAACATCTCTCTCAAAATGATAAAGATGTTTCTTATTAGGATCCTAGTTTCTTAGTAGAATGTGTGAAAATATTACTTAATATCAGCAGTGAGCTAAACGGATAGCAAAATTCAGATGACAGGTTTCAGATGCAAGATCTGAATTCTCATCTTAATGCTCAATGCAAAAGAGGTTTAGAAAAATCAAAGCTCAGTGCTATACCCCATTCCTTAGGCCTTCCTTTCTCAGATATAGGCTTTGGCTTACACATCCACTTTTGTGCATTTAGAAATCTCTGTTCTACATTTGTAAACTATCCCACACGAAGGTTAAAAACGATAAAAAACAAAACCACTGCTTCTGAGAAATATTATACAGTCAGCTGTAGATAGAGAGAAAGCAAATACAGATTTGTCTCAAGAGACACAGCACCTTAAGGTTCGTAAGAAAAGCTACAAAGACGACAGCAGTTAAAAGGCTTTTTCAGAGTACAATAATAAAGGAATATACTTTAAGCAAATGTGTTCCTCTAAATACTGATTTAAAATCTGTTTTCTATATAGTTACTGAAAATACTGGTGATAGGAAGCAAAATAACATATGAAACAAAATCTCATGTTTACTTTTGAGAAAGCTGCGTAACAAAGTCAGTATGTTCTATTTATACAATATGAGTTCCTCATTCTTCGTCTACTAATAAAGAGAGAAGCTATTTCCTTTATTATTTGGAAAAAAAAAACAAAACAACACCAACAGCACAGGAATCAATCCTCTCCTCCAGGTCACTGTTATTATCCCTGTTTTAATGTCAGGGCAAAACAAGACACTGATCTCTCCTATCTATAGTCTTCCAGGAGATAAAAGACCTGGACGCAAAAGAAACTATACTTCAACAACCTAATAGCATTACAGAACGCTTAATCAAAGTTTAAATGTGCCAAGAATTAACTGTTAGTAAAATTCTAGTTTGGTGGAATTTGTTATAGAAATCAGTGAAATTTTACTGGTCTCACAAACAGTACATTTAACAGAATAACATTTAACAAAATAACACTGCCATGCCAGAAGCAGCAAGCAGACCAATATTCTTTCCTTATTGCTCATTACAGTTAAGTACTGACCAGAACTTTTTCCTTTCTCAGGTCTCTAGGGAAATTCAGGGTAGCACAAAACATAAAACAAATCCTGTAACTGCTCCAGAGTTCTAGTGCTAAATACAAAAAAAACCAAACAAATCAAAATACATTTTCAATCCAGGAAAAAGGTAACACTTTTGATCCACAGAAACAATTGCTCTCACAATGAGCTATTTGTCTGTAACGTCTTTTCTTACCACATCGAAAGTATAAAATAATTTTCCCTGGCAAAAACCCCTTTTCATCTGCAGTCTCATCTACTTTTTCTTTCTTCACAGAGTAATCAATACAGCCATATAGGAGTTTATAGCCATTCATTATTGTAGGAAAACAAAAGACAAATCACCATGAAAACACTCTGCTGTTTAACTGCATTTTAAAACAAGATGTTGAGACATTCATGTAACAGCTAGTGGCACATGCAGACAAATGACTGAGCAAGAGTGAAGTGCAAACCTGAATGTCAGAAACAGGCAAAAAAGAAAAAGGCAATAGCACACCAGAGATATGTTAAGGGCACAGGGAGCATGAACAAATCTCTGAAGTACTTAACAGCAATGCTGAAGTGGTCGCCATTAAAGACCTTCTACCTCACCTGTGCATCTTAAGCTAGAGCTGGTAATGTCTAAAAAACAGAACGTTTTCAGGCCTTATAGATTCTGCATCAACTGTGAAACTGACTTTGCATAAGCTTGAGTGCTCTGAACAGTCTGCAATGAAAGATGCTCCACAGCTAAGACTGACAACTTCTTACTAAACCCATAGCACAACTATGGTGCACTTAAAGCAAATTCCACAAATCCACTTAGTTGGACTAGAAGAACAACATAACTCCATTTTGACCATCTGGTGCAGCAAGTTTTCCTGCTTCAGTACAATTCGTTTTTTAGTTTTTCTCGTCAGAAAACCTACCCTTCTGGAGACAAGCTTCAGTGCTAACATGTTATTGTCATTAAATATAACCAGGGCATGCACTTCCTCTCCCCAGACATTACAGAGACTCCTCAAAAATAAATTATGGATAATATAACTCCAACTAGTTCTTTAAAATTTAAATCTACTTCAGACAAACAGCTCTGGGAAGCAGTAAGAAGGAACTGCAAAAAATTCTACACAGCTTATTATCACTCCTTCCTCAGATACATAGCATGAACCTCTTAAATTTGAAAAGATCTCCAGCAACTTTCAACTCACTCCACCTGCAAACCCAAGGACAACATGTCTACTGATTTTGAAGGGAAAAACTTAGAATTAGGTTTAGAATTAGCAATTTCAAAGCTAAACTATTTCAGTGACAGAAACTACTAAGACTGCCTGTGACACTGAGAGGTCTTTTAAAACAAGTTCCTAACCAACACACAGATTGAACAATTTTTTCAGCAACCTTGACGTAAACTCAATTTGGATAATGTCGTTAAGTTTTCCTTCCTACTGTTTTCATTGTTTGGCAATAAAAATAAGTGTCCCTTCCTAAAAATGGGCTTTTGGTGTATGCTTAATGGATTGCAGCATTCCTAAAATTGGAGTTCCAATGCTGATTGCAGTATTCATAAATCAGTGAATTCTGCAGTAAAATATGCAGTCTTCAAACTGCAGTGCTTTATAAGCTTCAATTCTGAACAAGTGCTCCTGAAAAGAGCTATTTTACAACTTCAGGTGTAAGCAAAAAATGTTTAAAGAAGCTGCCAACCAGTATGTGCAATTTTAGCAAATCATCCTTTAATATTAAGGGAAATGTTTATTTTTATCCACTTAGCATTTCAATAGATTATGAAACTAAGAAACATGGCTGCAAGCAGAGCACTATTCCAGTGTGCGATTGCTTAGTCAAAAAGCAAACTGAAAAGGTGTTAATGAGGCTTGCGTTTTCAGTAGCTGCAAGCTGTATGCCCACAAGAACATTTTATACACTAGAAGGCTGAAACAAAAGCACTAAAACACTTCAGTAGGATTTGTAAGCACCCACAGCTTGAAGTGCTGCACAAATCAAACAAAAAGCAAATCAAGGGAAATCAGTGGTCACAGACCTTGCTGAGTATTCTGGTACAGAAAACACATATGCTTGAGTGCCCAGGGCAGAGACCCAGTCCATTTACAGCAAGGGAAGTACCAAAATATGACACTTCAGTTTTATTTCAAGAACAACCGAACCTTTGTACATTCTCTTGTTTATCATTTTAGGCGTCAGACATTTTGAAAATGGTCTCTGAAACCCAACACTTGCTACTTCAGAAATGAATAACAGATGTAAGAAAAAATACAAACTGCACCAAAAAAAATCTTGCCACAGTTCCAGAATATTGACACAGTACTACATTCCACTACTTTCAGATGCTTTTGCTTCCTTCCTCCTCCTCTATCCACCTTTCTGTAACACAGACTACCCTTAATGTTTCTACTCTGCTTTTCTGAATGAATTTTCAACTATGCAACACCACCTTCATTCACTAAATTATAGGGTTTTTTTCCCCCCCAAAAAACATTTTATTCCTCACAGAATAACAGAATCTCCCGGGTTGGAAGAGACCTCAAAGATCATGGATCTCCAACACCCCCCACCACAAGCAGGGCCACCAACCTCCACGTTTAATACTAGATCTTCTTCGACAAGGCTGGTGGAACTGGCAAGGTCACAAAGGGGGCTCAGAAGGCCCAAAAGGCTAAATGAAAATTCTGTACATCAGCTGCCACCTCACTATAGTCAGTGGTGGAAGAATGATCTCAGAACTGTTTGTCTCAAATGACCATTTAAGTTTAATAGTAAAAGAATGGCTAATGATTACAATGTATTTATTCCTCAATGTCTACTATTCAAAACTGAGGAAAAGGTGGAAGTGCTTTTTTGTTAGAGTTTGGTGGGCTTCCCCATATGTTCTTTACCATTCTCAGTTCCATTCAGAAATAATTCCTCTTCATTCCTCTCAACATTTTCTGCCATTTGAGTACATACAAAGCATTATGAAAGCCTATACTACACATTAAAGTCAACAGAGATTCACAGAACAAGTGGAAGCTTGTGGATTCATATAGGCACCCTGATATTGCCTTCACAATGATACCTGGCTATATATTTAAATGTTCATGCACACAGTGTTTCACATAATTCAAGTTTCATTTGTAAGTGTTAGTAAGCAGAACTTAATTCTTCAACACTTACAATACATCACCTTTCAGTCACAAACACAGACATTTAGAGCTCCTTTTTCTCAAGGTAGACATCTATAAAAGACATGACACATTTAAAAAGTACTTGAAAGCACTGTATCTTTATGTTAAATTTATAACAATCAGGTGCCTATTTATACACCTCTGCATACATCACAATCTCAAAAATACTACAATCACAACTTACTTATAGATCTTCAAACCTGACTACTGCTGTTAAAATGTGGAAACTCAGTGAAAACAAAAATTAACATAATTTTGGATTTTTAGTGTCAGACTTGATACTCAAAATTGAAAGCTCCAATTATCACATTTGAAATCCATGCAGATAATAAAGCATTCAACCCACTGTATGTTAAATGTAACTAATCAGAATACTATTCCACCCACTAGCACAGTATCTCAGATACTACAGTGCATTTTACTTTATTGCTTTGATTCTACTTTAAAGGAGAACTATCTTAAACCAGCAAGAAGAAAATCACTGGCATTAACTTGGCTTCCATATCCATGCAGCGTTTATATCAGAATTAACATTTTTTTTGAAATGCAATCTCACTCCAGAATTTAAAAGTTAATAAAATGAAATTACTGACAATAACAAAAATACTAAAAGGTGAGATAAGCTCCACACAGAAACATTATTTTAAATGTAGCATCTTTCAAATCCTATTAAAGTATCCCTCTTGAAAAATAACTAAGCACAGATGTCCACAACTATGAAATACTGCTTTTCATTCCACTGACCACAGTAAGTCACCTGAGTGACTTGAAGCACCTCCAAGACAACCACCGTATGGCCAACTGACCCAGTACAGCAAGCCTGATCAAATATTACTACGGAAGTATAACAGATCTCTCTGCGCCGTTCCACTATGTGCTTTGCAGCTGTTTGAGCCAGCCATTCCTCCCTTCCTGAGAATTAACACCCATCGTGTACAGAGCAAACTTCCTGCTTTGAACCACAGTTGATACATAAGTTCTTATCTAGCTTATTCTGACAAGGGAAAAGTGAAGGACATTCTCTGCAAGAGACTGACCTAATCTTACTCTCCTGCTGTCAACTTCACTACAGATATATTACATTTAAAAGTTTCAGGTGACAGCTGTCTTATTGACACTTGAGAGTTTTGCCCAGATTTACTGAGTTTCAGGTAATACTTATGGTACTTACCAGTATGTAAGTTAAAGAAAATTTTAAGACACACAGAAAAGGTTCAACTGAAACCACAGCAGATAAGGGGAAAAGCAGAATGAAGTGCTGGGTTCTTTTGAAAGCTAAACCAGTAAAAGACTCCTGATAGGAACTAAGTTATTATGCCAAGGAAAAGGAGATCCATTCTCCTCACCTCACCTGATCCCTACCTCCCACATCAGGTGTCAGAGACAGACCACGTCTTTCGGATGTACAGAATACCTCAACCAAAAACGACCTCTCAAAACATGAATTTATTTTAAATCAGAAGCTTCCCCTCTCAATTTCATCAAATAAACTATTTCTCACAAAATAATTTCACCAACAAGTTTGTGACCAGTTACACTCTGCACGTCTTCAGTTGAAGATTGAAACAAAATTATTTAACACATAAATTGCTGATCATACTTTTTATGTTGCCATTTCACTATAGTTATACAACCTCTTTTATTAATTTTAAAATTTAACATGTCAAGAGAGGAAGAGGGAATAAAAAACACAACAAAACCAAAACCTTCTAGGGTCCCCACAGGGTTGATGCTTCTTGAAACTCAGGTAATTCAACTACTAAATACTGGAAATTTATAGCTTCTTTCAAGAATTCTTTTTACATGAGGCAATTTGACAAATGTGTCATTATTCTGATGACCTACCTAATTACACTGCATATATTTTAAGCAAGGTATAAAAAAAATACTAGAACCTACAGGTTTAGTGTTTCAAGAATGAAATGAATGAAAAGCATGAGTTTATACATGTATGCTTTAATTGCCTCTCCAGTCACGCTAACAGGGAAGTTTTCTCCTTTAACTCTTTACCACTCACTTACAAAGCCACACCTTTATTACCTAGGAAATTCCCACTGCAGAATAGTACAGCAACTTAAAACTATGGCATCCATTTACATTTTAAAGAAAGATCTATATTTAGCAATAACAAAACTTCAGCCATTTGTTTATGGCGAAATAAAGCAATCCAACAAAAATAAAAAAAGTTGCAGGTCTAGTCAACTACAATTTGCAACTTGAATTTATTTTACACATGTAATTATCAAACAGATTACAAGCCAATTTACTTTGCTGGAAGATGAAAACGAGCTGCAAAACAGGGCAAAAAAAACCAAACCACTGGGAGTTGAAAAGATTAATAACTGCAACATAAAATTAACTTCTCTGTTAATGAAAGCATGTGCAGTATTAGCAGCAGACCTCTCCACAGACAAGGAAAGTATGTGGAAACAAGATACACCAAAGTGAACTAGGCCAAAAAGTGTTCAACAGACTGAAATTTTCTGGACAAAAGCTACAGAGTCATAAAAAGCTCTCAATTTCTTACACAGAAAACAGAAGAACTGATGTAACTCTTCAGTTCTTTGCCTCACACAAATCTCAAATCTCATCTTTGCCTCACCAAATCTAATTCCTGAGGAAAAAAAAAAAGCAGTAAGTTTTGCTCCACCTGTAGCAATAACATTCAGTTACAGAGACCAAACAGTGCTCTTTAGTTGATACATGTAGTAACTACTACCAGGGTAAGCCTTTGGGAAGCTTTCAAATCCATCAGTAATAAAAAGAACACTACTGACCTTTCCATTACCTGAAGAGAAGATACTTCCAGGCTATTTGTTAATTACTCACTACAACTTCTAACATGAACTAAAGGGATGAATCTTTCACAATAACACAGTAAGTATATTACCAGCAAAAGCAGTATAAATATAAGCAATAAACTACTGCTCATCTGTTAAGCCTTTTCTGTGTGTTTTAAAATTTTCTTTAACTTACATACTGGTAAGTACCATAAGTATTACCTGAAACTCAGTAAACTAATCACAGAGCATTACTCAGCATTTCAGGAAAGTATTTATCTGGTTAAAACCATTCTGAAAAAGTTAACTATTGAAGTACATTCGTACATTAGTAAATATTACCTAAGGGATCTGCAAGCTTAAGAGCTTCTGCACTGCATAAACTTAGCTACATTAACTAAGCAGAACTTGGCTACTAAAGCCTTAATCAGGAGACACTGATTCCAGAGTTCATAGTTGAGAAATTACAAGAATTTTGCTGTCAGCTGAGTCAACCATTTCTTAGTGAAGTGAAAATTGAAGCCAACACTTAAATCTGTCTCTCCCCCCATGTATTTTTCATTTTTTATTACAGTAAAACAAGTACTTCTAAGGGTATGTTTAACTACTATTAAATATCAGAGAACTTCAGTTATCTATGAACTATTTGGACTAAGATGCAGCAGTTTGTACATTTAAATGATCAAGCTTTACCACTTTAGAATGGACTGGAATGATGCCATAAACAGTCCTTTTATTCTACTGCCTTATCGACTTAACAGAAAGTAAATACGGATACAAGTTTGTGTGCATACTGTCTTAAATAGGCTTTGTCAATATTCGATCTCTAGGCTCATTTACCTTCATCTAAACAGAGTTAAAACACTTACCTCTTCCAAAGCCACAAAATTATTGTTGTCATCTGTTTTATAATATAGTAAACTTCAGAAATTTTTAGGGTTGTTTTTAAGGTTCATAATTTTACTTCACCCTGCCAAACAGTTCCAGAAGAGAAAACAGCAACTGGGCACTAGTGAACTGCCTGCATGCCAGGACATGCCTGAAACCAATTCCAATACACAACTGGATCCAAGCCGCTGGCTTGTGCTCAGAAACCATCCAGCTGGATCACAGTTACTACTGTGTACAGCAATTCATAGGTAATACAGGGAATCAACTAGGGTATACAAATTTCATCATTTTTATGGCAAGGTTACACAGGTTTTCTGCTTGGTTTTGCAGTTAGTTTCTTTTTCCTTTAAATAAAGGATGTGTCCAGGTTCCGCAGTTAATTTAGAAATCCTCATCTAAAGTTGTCAGTAACCCACTAATCCCAAAATACTGACCAGATTTTACCTTTACAAATTTAATATTTCTAACTAATCAAGCCAAATGATCTTTGGATTGATTATACAATACTCTGAAGTACATCTCTTACTAGACATTACACAGCAACTCATTCTCTTCATCATCCCAATCCTATTAGGAACTTTTCAGAAGTTTTCAAAAGCTGAGGAGTTCGGGCCCCTTTGGCATTGCACCAGCAGCATTTGTTATACCTAAACAGGAGACTACCACAAAGAAACATGAGTTCACCTTTTGGTCCCTGCTGTAAACAAAACAACTTCACAAATGCCTAATTAATGTGTTTACATAAATGCGACACCATCAAATGAAACAGATGTGTATTCACAATTCAATTTAATTATCCACGTAGTTCATCTGGACAGCATTTCATTCATGTCCCCACTTGACATGTTCATGGCTATTTTAAATACAAACAAGCTTAGAGAAAACACATGGCTGTTATTGTTTGCTTTGACGTTGTTAAGCAACTGGCAGCTTATCAGTGTCTACTGCCAATTAATTCTCCATCCCAACTTAGCAGGAAGCAAGACCAGTGGGTCAAATCCTCCAATAGCTTTAAGTTCTGCATGCAAAGCTTTGCTTTCTACAACCAAAGAACACTCTGAAAACTCTCAGTGCACAAACCTGTATTAAGGTTTCTCTTTGCATTTCTACTGTCTTCTTCCCAGCGGTGAAGCAGTTCTTTGGGTATACGAATTAACCCTATGACATATCCATATGGACAAAGCAACAACCTATCTGAATTCAGTATGTCACACTGTACAAAAGCTGGAGCAGAGTACAATCAAAGAGAACACTTTTTACAGTTCTCTTCCATTCTTAAGTATCAGAGCTGGCTGCTACAAATGTAAGGTCTCCCATTTTTATATGTTGGTTCATGACGTCAGAAGCAGATGGTGGTGGTACGGCAGTAGAGGCTGAACCTTCCCACTATTATTCCATTAGATGTTGTTACTGTGTGAGAGATGGCAGCAGAGGGGCAGCCTGACAGAATGGCGTCTGACATAGAAGTGCATTCACCAAACAGAGCACACTGAGGCAGTGGGTGCTGCATTTCAGCGTAACAGCAGAGGGCTGCCTCCACAGATGCAGGTTGTTATGAGCGTGGCACGCAGTCTCTTGCTCATCACTGGTGCAAATGCATGGCTAATAATGGTGACAATGTTGAAAACAAGCTTTTTGCAGCTGAGAATTTGCTCTATCAAACAGTGTTGCTGTGCTCTTTGTAGTTTCCAAAACTTTCAGAGCAACCTATACAATTGTTCAGAGTGTAATGATATAACATCTGCCATCTTTCATAAGTGCATCTAAATTCAGCTTTTCACACGTAAATTGTTTCAACAAACAAATGAAACTGCATTGAATCATGCTTACTGTCTTGAAGCCTATATCTTCAATCCTCCTTATTGCCACTTTTTATTTTCCTTCATTATTAAACTTCTTCAAGAATTTTAATTTCCAATTTCCTTCAGCAAAAAGAATTCCCAGCTTCAGTCTGACTGTTTGCTTAATGGACTGGATACTGTGCTGATAGCACTTCTATTTAAAGATACATTTTTAATTGCCCACTCATATCTCAATTTGACATATCTGCAGTTAGCAGTTGTGTCCATATTTCTGGTTATAGATCTAATCAGTTCAAAAGGTCTAATGGAATGCAGAAGAAAGCATTCAACAGTGAACAAAACTGTCTATTCACCAAGGGTATTTCATTCCTTTATCTCTAACAATTATAAAAATATAGTGAATTTAACAAATTAAAATTTCATCTAAATTATAAAGTGCATTCTGATAGCAATTAAACATTACACATCCACGCTTTTTTAAAAACTTACCACTCTCTATTTATCTGTGAACTGGGATTTCATCATGAGAGCAACAGAGTGCTCTCAAATAAATGTTCACAAAATAGCTGTTCAGTCTTCACTGATGTGGGTGATTCTAATTCATAATTCAGAGGGCACAAATCCCTCTATCAATTCTTTGGTACAAATTGTCTGTTATCTACACTGATTCTGAGGGAGAAAACTCTACAAGGCATCCAAAGCTGTTCTGATACCCCATTAAATTAGAAGCTGTCTTCCATTCCGAACCTGGAGATCAAAAGTATCTAAACCACAGAAAGGAAGTAGGGTACCTTACTGTAATCTTCCATAAATTGATAATCAAAAAGGTTTTCACGAGGAAATTTTAAAGGGAAGTTGAAGTTAAGAGGTCAAAAAAGCCAAAAGGTCATGCGCAGCAATAATAATCTGGTAGAACTATCAACACTGGATAAGTCTAGAGGGTAGAGAATATAGTAAAGATCCATAGGAGAGAAAACCTGTCAAAGGCAAGTGTTTCAAACCTAGACTGCATGAAGACAACTCAAGTACAAAGAAGACTGGGATGTCACCCAATGGTTCACACTAAGTTTAAAAGACCTTTATCCTCAAACAAAAACAACCACAGGAGGAGCCAAGAAAAAGAATCTTACAGAATGAGTTAACCATTGAAGAGAACAGCATATCTAACACAGCATTCACTCACTGTAAAAATTCTTTGGCTCTTTATGTAAGTCTGGAGATCAGCACATCAATGAAGAGCCAGTGAGGTGAGCACATTCAGAATATATCAGTAAGTCTATAAAACTTTAGGTAACTTATTGAAAAATCAAATTGTGATCATAGAAAAAAAGAAACTTCCCTGAGCAATAATTATATTTTATTAATGAACTATCATGAATATATTAATAATTTTGCTTGTATTTGACCAAACTCCCACAGAGATGGGATATGTATTTTTTAAACACTAGTAGATTACATATTATTTTGACATTCAACCTGAAAAGCTGCTAGTAATGAATACACATACTAGTAGTAGGATAATTTAAGAAAAGCTTCAAGAAAAAGCCTGAAAACCAAAAGGTGTAAATTTGACTTATTCAAATCAAGAAAAAAGGCCTACAAAGTTAAATCAATCATCCAACTGTAGTGAGTATGTTGGCACACCCCCAACCACTGGATATCAGAATGACATTATTTAATACTTACACCACAAACTTAAAAATATTTACATTCATTTCAACACGAATACTGAAAACATAGTTATTCCTCTCCTTCACTTCCATTTGTTTAGTATTTGGCTGGTGCTTCATTATTATCTGTAAGCATAATCTGTTCAAGCAGTAAGAAAGAAAAGGCAATTGCTTACCTTTGAGTAAAGGACAGACTAGGAAGAAATATTACTCAGTTCCTTCAGTATGAGTAAATCTATAATATCCAGAAGAAACATGAATATAAAAAGCAACCTGTGATACTAATACAAAAATACAGCAGATTCTCCTACAAGTTTAGATGTAAATAAGAAATTCTGCCTCAGAAGAGCACTTTCTACAGAATTATATACATTTCCTCCATGATCCATGAGAACTGCAGTGTTTCCCATTTACTCTTCTCCACAAGGAGATCAGTGACATTTCAGTTCAGAATTTGCACCAATGATACTGAAGTTACTTGACAAAATTTCTCAACTGAGAATATCAGCTGAACTGATATTTTTGGTTTTGTTGTCCATTACCCCCTACAACAAAGGAGCTTCTTCCCACATCTGACCTTACTCAGCACGTCTCACTGCACTTTTGACGTTTTCAAAGCACTAATAATTTCTTCTAAGTTTTTCACAAAAAGATTCTCTATCACGTAATTCTATTTCATTGAAGTACCCAAACTCAAGCTTTTGTCTTATCCATACTGGAACTTGCTAAGAAGGTCCCACACAGAACTATTTATCCCAAACTAGCTAATCATTCTTTGAAATTGTTTTATTGCTCTGTGCAACTCTGTCATTCCAAGATCAGAACGGAGATCAAGGCCAGCTCTGTAATGGTGAAAACCCGCAAAAAGAAACTGGATACTGGAAAGTCTTAGAAACATAGAAAATTTAAAAACTATTTACAAGGTAATATCACCAGAGCTCTTCTTACACTGCTGCTTTTAAAAGGGAGTTGAACAGTAATAATATATTTACCTCTGGCAAAAAGGCCAAACTTACTTCCTAGCTTTGCCAGAAATGTAAGAAGTACAGTGTGTTCCTCTAAAATATCCTAATATTACTATATTAGCAACTTCTTTTAAGATGAACTGTTTATGCAAGGAAATATAGCCGAACAGTCTTAGAAGATCTGTACATCTATGCAGTAATTCATAAAAGCTTACAGGTACACTTAAGCATGAATATTTAATACAAAAACAGCCTTAAGCTACATGAGAGACAATTCCCAATTAAAAGTGTAAGTGGTAATTCCTGCTTTTTAGATAAGAATTCCCAGGGGCTATTGTTCTTTTACCTGTGGTTTTTACTATTCATTCAGAAAGCACCACTTGATTTGAATGCAATCAACTTTTCAAAGAGGCTTTATTTTAGTGTCAAGAGACATGATACATATAAACAAACACAAAGTAACTGCAGCAGAAAAGCATCCCTTCCACTTTACAGTCTGTCTCCAAGAATGAATGGGTTCATGTGAGCAATTCTGTGCCACCCATGCAGGTTAATTCCAGTGTGTCATAGCAAAGCAACATAAGCAAAGTGAAACAGTTAATAGGATATTCTTGTTCCATCCTCCTATCCCAAATTGTTCTTTTCTCCTGATGCACCGCATGACTACATTCATCAACTACCTGTTTCATTTATGATGTAGAAACAGCAGAAAAACCTAGCAGGGACACTACTCACAAATAAATATTCCATGGTACTGTGTATGAGCATCTTGTAAAATGTAAAAAGACATGAAGAATCTGAATTTCTGTAACAGCTAAATAAGCCTACCTAAATAGCCATTTCAGCCATTTCTGGAGATATATATCATTTATGCTGTACCTATAAATATCTGGACAGAAGAACTGTGATGTGAAGGAAGAAGCCTGTGCAGAGCAACTAAGTAGCTTATCAAACAGAGATAATCCCTTTTGGAAACACACAAAGACATTGAGAAAGGTGAGTGTGCATTACAAGATTTGGAGTTTATTTGGAGAACATGTGGCACCACTGTTTCAGTAGATTTGAGAACTCAAGACCATGACAAGCATCCTATTTCAGACATTCATTAAGATGAGCTCAATTTGGTAATCTCCTCTGCACGATACCTTCTTCACTAATGAACTGTGTCACTTGCAAATCTCATTGCGAACAAGAACACGTCACCCCCAGCAGGAGCACAGCTCGCTTCTCAAACAAGCATTCCACAGCAGTTAATCTGCATAATACTCTTCTCTGATTCTCAAAAGGTAAGAAAATAAACAGGAGCAACGTTGTTCAAAGTATACTGTAGCAGTTTTCTGATCATGTGATTCATCATTTAAAATATACTGTACCAAACCCAAGCAAAATAAGGATAAAAAGCAAGATAGACACTAGTACCCTCTACTACTCCTGTAAACCGTATTATTTTCAACAGGAATTTCTCTAAGTTTCTAGTATCAGCTGAGACATTCCCATATTTAAGTTTTAAAATGCTGACTATTGCTCTAGGCTATTTTTACTCAAATAGTGGCAGGCACAAAAAGGATTCCATTCACAGAATGTTCTAGTATGACATGTGAAAACAAGACCAAGAAGCAACACGGGTTAATGTCATATTACACAGACACCAGAAGTTTGTTTCTTAAAATAGTAATAAAAAAATAACAACAAAAAAAACCATAATCACATCATTTTAAAATATCTTACAGTAAGAAGCCTACATTTTCCTTCTACTTGTCATTAAAACTCAAGAGATGCTATTCCAAAGCAAGATATTTGGTGCTATGCCCCAGTCCATTAAAATTGTTATGATTTTTATACAATCATTTATATTGCTTATAAGGATCGTCATTTTTGTGCCATATCAGCAGCAAGATAAACACTACCAGCAATATCAATATAAAAGACCCTCAGCTTCACCTGAAGCTGCAGAAGTACTCATAGCTGAAGACATAAACAGCAGCAATAGGCAGAGTACAAACAAGATGCCAAACACCTAACTTGCTCGTTATTCTGCAAACAATACACAACCGTTAAAAGTAGTCCGCTCTATGAGCATTGCCTACAAGGAATTTATCATTATGAGCTTTATTATTAATAAACTGCACAATTTATTTGCCCCCTGACTTCTGTAGCAAACAGAAAATACTATCAGTTTCAATCAAGTTGAAATAACTTTGGTAATTGTTTCATGTTTTATATAAATAAATAAAATATCACATATCAAATTGAACAAGCTACAAACTGGCATAATCTGTCAAATCAATCACATACACTAATTAGCTCTGCTACTAATACACATTTGTTTGTACTAGAACTAAGCAATCACTGAGCAAACCAAGATGATCACCGATCTGGGTCTGAAATTGATTGAAAATCATGATTTACTGCATTATGTAAACAAAACAGACTTAAGGTATATTTATTCCAATGGATTATTAACAGGTTTCGAGGTATGTAGCTAATTATCATGATGAACCAGTATGCGAAGATTCCTTAAAGACACAATTTTATCAGTTCACAGTGTGATTTTCAAAAATACTTCACTAAAGGCACCATGCTCAAAGTCTGCAGCAAGTTGACAATGCATGTATTTTTCCTGAAGCAAACCTTCTTTACAAGCTACTGCTGCAGTGTAAAAAAAAAAAAAAAAAAAAAAAAAAAAAAAAAAGTGCCCTTATAAAACTGAATATTTCTATATTGCTACTATTCTAGGAATGGAAAGGTACTGGCTCTGGTTCTTCACTTCAAAATTAAAACCTCTCATTGAAAAGCTCTCTAAGTTATCCATCAAATATGCTGGTAGGAAAAAAATTAAAAATAAAAATCCTAGTGCTGTTAAGAGAAGTAGAAAATATATAGTGGCCTCAGTATAACTAGCTGGAAGTAGATTACATTTGGCTGAAGAAGTATCACTGGGGGCAATTACTTCTAACTTGATCACTACCTAAAATAAACCAAGTGTTTCATTTCAAATCTACCAGCGTAATCTCAACATGAACAGAAAATATCATGCCGCTCCTCCATCTACTGGAGTGGCATGATTTACACTAGAAAAAAAAAAAAAAAAATCACACATTAGAGATTTACTCAAAAAATAATCCTGGTAAAAAGAAAGCTTTATATCATAGAATCATAGAATTGCTCAGGTTGGAAAAGACCTTAAAAATCATCAAGTCCAACGCAACCACAACCTGACCATACTACCCTAACTAACAACCCACCGCTAAATCATGTCCCTGAGCACCACATCCAAATGGTTTTTAAACACGAGGGATAGTGACTCAACCACTCCAGAAAAGGTGAACCAGCTTCTAAATGCATAAATGAATAGCCTATTGCTGCCCATTTCCAAATATAAAAAAAAAAAAGACCAAAGTGCAAATACTGAACCACAAAAGCACATTACAGTTCCAAGTGTTACTTTAAATGTGTCAAGTTAGTTTTTGTATTGTAGTAGTTTTTGTATTTGATAGCCAAATGGTGATCTGACAAGTCTACTTGTGAAACCTTTCTCATGGCCCACATTACACCTGCACAAAGGCAAGACAGGCTCTACTAAAAGAGAATGCAAGGGGATTTTAACAGACCGTCTGAAAGCTCTTTCCATCATCCACTTATTAGAATCACTGAAGCTCTACTAATCAGAGCAACTCACCTTATTTTTATTTGGCTCAACATTTCCTGGATGACTGGCAGCAATATTATATATACATAAAACTTTTGTGACATACTCTGCAATTTTCCTATCAGCTCCTACATTTAAGGGGATAGAACACTGACACCAGCCTAGGTTGGTGAAAGGATACCCTCAAAATCCTCTGCTTGTTTTGACACAGGATACAACTACAAACACACCAACAGAATTATCTACAACATTTGAATGGTTCATTCATCTTTAAAAAGACAGAAGAAACAATTCTGAAATCAGTCTTTGAACTATTGTTGTCTTACTAGGAACAATTCTCTGGTCCCTGATTCAACTCCTGATATTTAAAGGGGATCACTGGAGAAGCACACAAAACTGAAAAATTTACCATGTTGTTTCCTAAAAGAAGCATCAGAAATCAAAAGTTAGAGACAACGCTTGGTATTTCACTGTAATCTCTTTGGCAGAGGGTATAACACAGCCATCTGCCATTTTAATACCATTGCTTCCCCATCTGTCCTTGGCACTGTGCTACTGCATAAATTGAACAGTTTACAAGTTATTCTTTAAAGTTAATCCTACTGAGAAAAATGAATTAGAAAAATGAAATTCAGGAGAAATTATGTATCATTAAGGTTACATCAAGCAGCTCGCCACAGGAGTACACACAAGCACAGCAGTAATTGTTGGTCATGACACCACTGATGAACATAGCAAAGAGCTGCCATCACAGTAAACAAGTGGCTCTGACAGACACAGGGGATTGTGCTGAAACTTGGAACACAAAGACCAGATAAAGGTGTGTTCATCACAGATTCATCTCCGATCACCACCTCACTGCTCTCCCACTTTTTTTATTTTGCTACTACTAAAAAAACATTCAAGCTTCCCATTTTACACTTCCTTATTATTGGGCTCTGACTATTTTACTTCATTAGAGAATACAAAACTAGTCATTTCCAGGTAACAACAACAGACTGAGAATGAACAGATGAAAACACGTATCTGATTTTTGGTTTAATCTCCAAAAACTCTCAAAGAACTACAGACTCTTCATCAGTTTTGTTGGCTTGATCCCCCCCCCCTTCTTTCCGAGTTAACTATATATGAGTCAAAGGTTGATGTTTTAATTACACATACTTAAGAACCTAATGAAATACTGTCAGTAGGCAACAGAGCTTGTAACATTATTCAGGTTTTTGCACAGTTAAACACTGAGCTAAGTTTTTTCCACCATCTTTAAAAATTACTCTTCCCCTTTCGTAACCAACCTTTTCAAATTTCTAAGTCAATTAAAGGAAGAACATTACAAGTATTCAAACCAACTCTGAAAACTCGATGACAGGTTTGACAACATCACTCCCTCCTGCGCAGTCTTTCATTTTTATATCAGGCAAGAAAGCTTAGTCATTAACAAAAGTCTTGTGCATTTGCAATGCTTGGCACTCATCAATCCACCACAGAACATCAGTTTATTTAATACGATGTAGTGGCAAGCTGTCTTATACAGCTGTTTCACAGGAGGTCTCATGAAAACATTAAAGATCATCACATTCCGTAAAGGTATTGTTCTAAATATACAATAGAATGTTATATGTATTATAAAGCCTTACTCTGCTTTATACTTCAACGTTAGATTCTTCAAGACAAACTTTCAACAGTCTGCAACAGAATACTAGCAACAGAGTTTCTTTTTTTTTTTTTTTTTCTTTTCTTTCTTTTTTTTTAAACCCTCAGTTCAGTTTTCTTTAGCTCATAGAATCATAGAAGTACCCCAGATTGGAAGGGACACATAAGGATCACTGCGTCCAACCCCTGGCTCCACACAGGACCATCCAAACTCCAAACCCTATGTCTGAGAGCACTGTCCAAGTGCTGCAGCAGCCTGGGGCTGTGCCCACTGCCCTGGGCAGCCTGTTTCATGTCCACTGATGCAGAACCTTCCCCTAAACCACACCTGCCCCTCCCCAACACAGCTCTGTGCCATTCCCTTGGGCCCTGTCACTGTCCCCAAAGAGCAGAGCTCCCTGTGAGGAGCTGCAGCTGCCATGAGGCCTCTCCTCAGCCTCCTCTGCTCTGGGCAGAGCAAACCCCGATACCCCAGCCACTCCTCACACATCTTTCCCTCTAGACCCTTCACCATCTTTGTAGCCCTCCTTTGGAGGCTTTGTAATAGTTAATGGTCTTTTTGCACTGTAGCATGCAACACTGCACACAGTACTTGATACTGGATACAGATAGTATATTATATTGGGCCCAAGGCACACAGATTAGCATAGATATGGTAGAACGATGGGATAGCGTGATGCTATAATAATATTTTCAATTCTTGAAAATATTTCTATGAACAAAAAACCCAAACAAGTTAGATGAATATCTAACACTTTCCAGATAAAACAACCAGTTTTTTTTTTCTTCCCCTCTAGATTTCCAATTATTTAAAGTAATCATTATGTTTTGTCTTGGTGATCATTTTTCTGCCAATGTCCCCTTTTAACTAGATCTGTTCTCTAATTGAGACACAGCCCATACTCACACATCATAAAACATAGGAGTCCCCAGTACACAGATTCCAGATGGCCACATGTATTGCTTTAATGTGATTATAGATAGGTTACAAATGAAATTCAGAATTAAAATTAAAGCAATATTGTTAAACGTTACCACTGCTACCAATGTTGCCTTCTCAAGCAAAGGAGTATTTCAAACACAGGTTATCAGACAAGGAACTATTTAATACATTAACAAAATTGGCACAGAAAGCACAACAAGGACATGTGAACACCATGGAATCTGAAACTAACCATATCCCTCTATTATCTCACCAGAAGTTGCTAAGGATACAGGTACCAGACTAAACATGATCAGGTTACAGCAACTGAAGAAAATTATTGCCTATGTGTGGAATTTCCTGACTGGATGCAGTTAAGTCTGCCTCAGTTGCAAAACAGAAACACATTAGCTTAAATATCACCTACTGAGGTACTTAGATCAAGTCTATATATATAGCTTCCTCAACAGTTCCTTCAGCCTAAGTAAAAGCTTTCTCACACACTCTGTTCTTGGCACAGAAACAATTACTACATTAAGAATATGGAAATTATAAAATTTCCAAAGACCTGAAACATCAAATGCAAATGCTTGCCTCGCTTGCATTCTTTCATGCAAATCCAGAAGCAAATTTATTCTGCAAACATCTACAGTTCATATAGATAACCTTATATTGCATATCCACATATCACAGTGGCATAAAAGCCTTTGAATTTACCCTAGTAGCAGAGGAGCTCCCAGAGGAGCTGACAATTGCTACTTAATAGAACATTTCTGTGGGTTGGATTATACGTTGTAGTTTTTGTTTGCTTTTAAACACCTTCCTTTATTTTGGGGCTGCTTTGAGTAATATGGGTAGGTGTTGTACACATCATTCTCATGTTAAAAATTCATAGATAAAATACAACCGAAGCTTTCTTTCCCCCCACGATCACAGCTTAGATTATTCAGTATCTCTTCTATGGAAACATGGAACTAGGTGGATCAACTTCAGATACGCAACCTCTGAGTTTTCTTCACAGAATTTGCATGGTCTGTTCAATATCTAAGATGTATAAAGAATACAGATCTGGTTGATTCACTCTTTTTCTCTCAATGTCTGGTAACACTGGTTTTAGCTTGGTGTCACTACTTGGTTACTCAAGGATCCAGTGCTAATTCTAAGTTATCAAAGTCTGGCTTTACAGCCCTTGTTTGTATTTCATTACTGGAATCAAGCCACTCATTTTTTTCCCCATTTTTGTACAACTGTCCTTTAGCTTGTCTGATATCCAACAAAGGAACATTATTATCCCAGTAAAGATCTCCTTCCTTTCCTCCTCCTCAAGAACGGTCATCTGACATAGCAAGAATCTCAATGAAGTAATGAAAACAATTTATGAAAACAATGGGAGATTCTTGTTGTAGTTTTAAACCTGTCCAGCATCCTTTTTATTACTGACATTTATTAAACAACAAACTCAAAATTAAAGGAGTCACTCTACTACTACAAAGTGAAACTAATCATAAAGCCTAGAAATTTACAAAAGCAAGTAGCTTAATACTCCACTTTTATAAATATATCTATTCCATATTAAAAAAAAAAAAAAAGTTACTCAAGTTTTAAAAAAGTAAAAGCAGCATGACCATTTATGTGAAATTTCATTTTTTGTTACTACTAAAACATTTTTGTTGAAAATTTGTTTCATACTGCTTTTAATGAAAATCAACTATTTTCTGTGTAGGAAAGTAAGTTTGCGACAGATGTGAACCCAGGCACTGATGCCATGAATGCTTACGTGTTAGCAATATTCATTATGCTAGTCATCACCCTGATCTCTATTGCTAAACAAACACCATTGCTGATTTACACAGTTACCTCACTTCCAAGACCAAATTGCAGAAGCTGGATACAATTACAATTAATTTTTCTGTTCCAAAAAAGATACACTCACTAAATTCAAGATTTTAAAACCACCTACTCTAGACGTATTTTAGCCTTGAGCTGGAAGGGACACTGAGTGTCTAGCTCCTATGGGATTGTACAAGGAAGTGAGGCAACAATGGCTGGCAGTCCCCCTGAAGCCTAACAGAGGGTGCCACAGAGTGCCAGCACACTTACCAGACAGGAGCAGCTTCCCAGTTCTTTCTATTTTGAGAAGCTTTAAGAGGAAGAACTTCTAAGAAAGTAATGGTCTCAAAACAACAACAACAAAAAAAATCCACACCTTAGAATCCACACTGAGCTTGTTATGCATTTTTATAAGCTGTATTTTATAAGCCAAACAATTCAATGATTAGTAACATTTTGTAAGTTTCAATTCAGGGTGTGAATCAATATAGGGCGTTAAAAAGAGAAACTAACTGCTGTAAGTATGTTTGCATTTTTTTTTCTCCATGTTCTTCAGCTATTTTGTTGAAGAGGAGAGCATCCGGGGTTGCAGAAACAGAAGTCAACACTCAACAGCAACTCTTTGTAATTTAGCTCATTTCATGGAGCTATTTTCACAGCAGTTTCTACCTGACCTTGCACAGAGGTGAGAGTAACGGCAGGCTGTTTCAGAAACTGAGTAACACTCCTGTGATTGGAAGGACTGGTTTCTGACTTAGCTCTCAAACAGGCACGATCCTGGGAAATTGTAGAATACAAACACAAAACTCCACACATCTAAATATATGTATGCACATCAGTTATTGGCTCTGAACAGCAACATACATTAAACGTTCTATGCCATTTTCCCAAGCAGGAATACCAATGCTTCCTGCAGGGGTCATTTGCTTAAGATGTGGAAATAAAGCAAATAAGACATTTGGGGATTAGTAAAAACTACTCACCAGAGTAGCTTTGAAATTGGTAGGAAACTGGTAAAAGAGGTGACAGAGAGCACAGTGATGAAAGGGATAGCCAAAGTAAAATAATAAGGAAGTTCTTCAAATCATCAGTCTCCGAACCAGTCTTAATATTCCAGATGCTTTATTACTAAGGTAGATAAACATGACAGCTACATATGTCAACTCCAATTTCCTGTTTCAAACACCCATACAGAAAAGTTAGACCATGAATAGAGTGCATGGAAGAAAGAATGGCCATAATAGTGGCAAGTCTATTATACAGGAGGAAGCTAAAGGAAGATGGCTGTTATGGAAAGAAAGAATAGAAACAAGATAGACCTTGATAAATACACTGATAAAAGATTAATTCCCTGAAGGACAGCATAGGCACAAAAAAAATGAACGATGTCCATGAATACATTTGAGTTATAGATTAGAATTCTTCTAGCTAAAAGGATGCAGTACTAAATTATTGCTTCAGTAAAGGAGAAAGGACTAAGCCCCTTGCCTCATTAGTTTACATTAAGACAGAGCTTGATTAACAAGACATTTACTCTGCTGAAGGAGTCAACTTCACTCCAGATATCATTTCAACTATATTCCCTCTTTTTTCCACTTAAAGCCAATCCCATGTGGTTTGAAGCTCAGATTTCTTACGCCGTAGAAGCCTGGAGATAAAGGTACTTTGAAAGTTCAAGGTCAAGGTTTTAGCTAGATTGAAACTGCTACACAAAACAAGATAAACGCAGCATTGAACAAGAAAAAAATAGAAGAAAAATGGTTCTTAGTTTGACTTTCAAATATTGCTAACTGACCAATTTCTACCATTCAAAACTTTCCTCCAGCCTTCTTCAGTAGAAAGATAGTTGGGGATTGAAGTGATTCACTCACTTGTACTTACAGCAGGTAAAAGACACATTTTCTCAACCGTTCCATACTTTAAGGATTTTAAGTATTGGTGAGATATTTCAACTCCAGGAGATCTTTATGTCTGCAAGAAGGCCATGTGAATGTAATAAAGCTAACACAAAGTAGGCTAGAATGAATATAAAACCTCACGGTTTTGAGACATAAGAAGTCTCCATTTATTACAGATTTGAAACATGTTTTGTGGGTCTTTGTCTGTGTCTCTTAATTTCAAGTTTCCCCAAACCATCTCTGAGACATCATGAACTTACCACCATCCATACACTAGATGGGTTATCAACACAGACCCTAAAACATCTGCATTATTAACACACATCTCCTAGGAAGACAGATGGACCACACATAAGCAACTTCTACTCTGGAAAAATGAATCTCATTAGTAAACTTCTTTTGATTTACATGATATTGAAAGTAATTTGTTACTTAATTTCAATAGATAAATCGTAATAACCACAAATAAACAAAAACGTAAAGACATCCGTTCTTGCTCTCATTACAAGTAAAATTACATTAAGTTAATAAGCCTTTTAGCATGAAACATTTTCCTAAACCAAAAAAGCTGGCTGAGTACACACAAGCTCTGCCGGATCTTTTTCCTGCATCTAATACATGTGTTCTTCTCCCCGCTCCCCTCCATTTTCTTCTACACTAAGCAACTAAAAAATGTTCTTAACATGCTAAAATCTACCAAGTATATATTAGGAGTATCAGCAAGAGCACCATGGAAATGTACAAAAATTTGACTGAAAATAAACTGCCATTTCCTGCCCTTCTGGGAGACTGATGCTTAAAGCAGCCTTGGAAATATGTTTCCTTTGCCATCATTAGAAGAAAAGGGCATTAAATCCCCATGTGCACACATCAGTGCAATCCTGATTACTATTTCATAGCTGTCCGTGCTGCACAAAGAAAACAAGTACTAAACAATCCACCACACACCTGACCTTCATTTCATTTAAAAAACAGTATATGCAGTACAAAAAAGCACCAAGAATGTAATCTTTAGATTTTCTAGACTCCAGTGTTTCATAAGTAACTAAGTCATTGAAGATTATTTTCTGTACTGCAACATATAGCATCTTGGAGACATTTAGTATTTGTGGCATCTTTCTATAAAAGGTGGGAAACAGCCTTTAGCCCAGGTTTAATAACCAAAGTTCAGCAGCACCTGGAGCTGCCCCTAGAGAAACTGAAGGTCACCTGTCCTACAGGACAAAATACGCCCTGCAATGCAGTACCACAGCAACAAAGCTCTATTCATGTTATGTGATGCTTTCATAGAATATAAAATACATCTTCATGTACAGAAGTATATGAACATAACGAGTTAAATAAACAAGCTTCCACAAGAAACCTCTGAATTTAGTGATTATTTATCCAAATGAGCAATAGCCTGTTTAAAACATTCTTACAAGAGGTCTCCCAAATCAAAACCATACCTAAGCACTGGTCTGAAATCTGCTAGGCAATACAAATAACTTCAAGGTTTCCCTTGACTGATTAAATCACAAACCTATCTCTTCAAGAGGTTAAAATCTAAATGAAAGCTTAGGATTGGCAAATCCCATCAGAACATCAAATATGGATATTATGGAGGAACCCCATCTGTTCATGCAGCAACATGAATATGCAACACGACTGTTGCTGCAATACTTGCATTCACATTGCGGAAAATTTACAAGCAAGCAGAAGCAGCTCCTGACTAATTAAATTAGGAACAAAGTTCTGAAAACATGCAATAGATTTCCTGCTACGAATACAAGCTTTGTATGCTGCAAATTAACATATCCTCTCACGTGTTCAGATGGTTAAACTTTACAGCAGAGGTGTGTCATCCTTTCTGCTTACACAAAGGTTTGTTAATCTTCCTTACTGGGCAAGGTACACTGCTCATTTTAGTGCTAGGACAGGAAAGTGTAAGGAATACCTTCTGCTGTGTGATCCAGCACACTGCCCCCAATGCTGTATGCCATTAACAGTCTCACAGAGGAGAGCTGCTGGCCAAAATGTTGGATGAGTTGTTCTGAAGGACTGCATACCTGCTTACAGACAATTCACAAAACCCTGAACTAACTTTACCATTAAGATTTGATACATTCTTCAATCAATCAATCTTGCATCTGCCAAAATTCATGCGTGTGCTCACTCAATACAGAAAGTATTCAGCTCATCCCATCTGCTTACAAATCAGATACTGAAGTTCTCAATTTTGCACATTAAAAAGCTCTAAGGATCTATAGGTCCACATCTGCTTGAACATAACTGCAGCTACTGTTTCCACTACACATCCAACCACACATTAGCAGAATAAAAAGTGGTGCAAAGAGAGCATTTAGGATGGCAGGCAGGCAGGTGGGAAGCAGAAGGGGGTGGGGGGGAAAGGCTGTGCACCTGACAATGCTATTGATTGATTTGGCTGGAAGAGGTCAAAAGAAACCACATAGCCAGTCAAACTTTTTCAAGCATACTGTACATTTAAGGTGAAAGCAAGTGCTAACACAAATTAATTTGGTAACTCCGTTTTCAGATGCCAGACCTCTCTTGGAAAGGAAGAGGATGTCAGCTTCTTGCAGCAACATATAAACTCTTGGCAGTTGTAAATACAAAGAGCTGTAAGAATAAGAGAGATGTCTCCTATCACAAGATGAAATGCTTCATCTTGACCGTCAAATACCTTCAGCAGAACACTTCCATTACAAAATAAAATATATTCTGTTACTTTATTTTCCTTTACTTACAAAAGCTCAAAAATTCACATAGAAACTACTCAAATTACTGGGTATGCACAGTTACTTTCTATGAAGTACAACAAACCTAAACCAACAGCTATACAGACTGTAGCAGCTCATTCAGTATATTAGCTACCACTCTCTAAACTCTAAAACCATAATTAAAAAAAAACAAATATACACTGCAGCACAATTTATACTTCTCAGTTATCACTGAAGAGGCTCTGGATCGGGATAAAAGCTAAATTGGGTATAAGACATATTTACAAGTCTGAGCAAGTTCCCCCTGCCTGGCTGCACTGTAGTCTTGGCTGTAGCCTGTGCTTCTATCCAGTGAAATTTACAGAAAAACAGATTCAAGAGAAGAAGTAAATTCTCACCTCAGCAGAATATACTATGCAGCTTCCAACCACATGCAACAGGAATTTACATGGCTGCAAAGCTTTAAGTTTCTATCATTCAAATAACAAACTCAGAACATTTTAAGGCTGACAATGTATATTAAATAACAGCACAGCTGTCCATCCTGGAAGAAAATACAAAAATTACGTTCGCAAATATTTACCACTCTCTTTGATATCACGCACAAGACATTTCCCGTAACAGCAGAATTAAAGAGAGGAGGAGCTGGCACAAACTCACACCCAAAGACATGCACAGAACTCTACGCATAGAGGAACAAATAGACAGTTTGGATTCCTGTGTCTCTTCAAAACACAGCAGATGTCTCTTCAAATTCAAGGCATAATTATTTGTAATAAAGAATTAAACAAAAGGAGCTACTATCTTTAGCTTTGTTCTCTATTAACCTTTTGCAATCAACAGGGGCAGTTATGCTTTCCATACAATCTTTTCAAATCCCCATAATATCCTTACAAAGCGTTTGACAAACGTGCAATCAATGTGAAGAAGGAAGATGGACCCTGACATAGATAAAACCATTGAAACACCCTGGCCTACATTTCTGAAGAGGTCAAATGAAGGACGTGAACACGACAAAAGCAGTACCTTGGCAGTACTTGTACAGCAAAATAATTGAAATTCTCCATCTTCCAGAAACCAGCATATTTCTAAATTCCTCACGAGGACACAGATGAGTCCCTCTGATACCTTAGCCAACCTGCGGTTTCAAATTGCAGTAGACATAAAACAATGCTTTCTGTGCACAGTAACATGCAAACAGGCAGAACAATAAAGGTGAAGCGCTTATCAGACTGCTCATTTCCTCATTTCTGTATGTGAGCTAAAGCTTTAATTTGGAAGTATAGTTTGGATAGAAGTAGCAATACAGTTCCACAGAACACAACTTCTCTCAGACGAAGAGAAAGGAAGGAAAAAACAAAACACACAAAAACCAACCAACAACAAAACCAAAAACCCCAAACCCACCCACATTTCGGTATCTAAATGGAGATGCAGAAGCAGAGTTCACATTTTCCCCTACAAATGCTTCTCCTCTCCCTCCTAACAGAAGGAAGGAGAAGAAATTCTGGAAGGGCAGCCGTTCAGATGCGCAGTTAAGTCTTTGCAGTAAATCAACATAAAAACCAGAAGTACACGAGCGCCAGAATTAACAAATTTGACAGAAAATGGTAGGAAGGAGGCAGCCAAATAAATTCTAAAGAAGCCCTTTGTTGTCAACAATTCAGTGCAAGAGATCTGAAAGCGGAGAGGAGGACCAGCTACAGCAGCAACAAAAACAATGAAGGAAAATGGGAAGTTCCAAAGAGAGCTAGATGCATTCAACCAATTCCTAATTATAAGCATGCTTAATAATCTTTGGATTTGGAATAGAAAAAAAGATTTTTTTCCTCTGTTGAACTCTGATGACAGACATTTCCAACATCTTTTTAATTCCCACTGTTTACCCCAAGTTACTTTAGAGATCGGATTTGTGTCATGTTTCCATCTCAGTCAATAGGTACACTTTCACAAACTCCAATTTGCACAATAATTTGTAAGCACTGTTTTCAGGAGTTTCACTTCAAAGTGAGAAGCTACCCATCAAGGACATTTCTGTAAAGTACATGAGGAGAACAGCACTGCAGCTTACCACAATTCTTCACTCTGACACCAACCACCCTAATCTAGGAAGCCTTTTCAAGTATGCACTACAATTTTCACCTGAGTACTTACATCCCAGTAAGAACAGCAGCAAACTACAGTGAAGATAACAGCGATGCATCCATCTCACGTTCTAGTACAGTTTATTTAAAGCACATCAGTTTATGAGCTATAAAAAGAATCTCCTTTCCTAAGAGCAACAATAGACACAATAGAAAGATACATAAATCCTTTGCAAAATAATAATAACAATAATATTGACATGATAGGAATTATAGAATACTTGCTACAGGTAATTATCTACTAACTGCCAACAAAAATATTTTGAAATCTAATTTAAACTGTTAAAATAAGTTTGTGCTAGCCAACATGCATCACAATGAATTCATAGTCCTCATTCACACCAGTGAATGAAAGCTTTCCAGATTTCCATCAAAAAGAAGAGATAACAAAAGCTCCAAACCTTCAAAATGGAATATCTAACCATTTTTAAATAACATTCATGAATGCTCTCTACTACTATATAAGCTCTCAGAATGAACTTAATTTGAGAGAGCCAGTAGACTGTTAAATTACTGTAATTCACAACCATAACAAATACTTGCAGATAAACGTGTAAATGTATCCCTGTTGAATCAGAACATGTTAGACTGAAAGAAACATCATGGCTAACCTGAAAGGCAGAAAGAGCACAAGCATATGGAAAGGACAACCATATTAGCACAGAGGACTTCTTGATACTATGCAAAAACTTGTTTAAACATACTTCCAACACATGGAGGAAAGCAACCACACTGTTCCTTGACATGTAATGAACCTGAGAAATTAGAATTCTTGCTCTCACAAAGCTGAAATGTTCTTTGCTGACAACTAAATGCCCTTAAGGAGAGTACTTGGTGTGTTAGAATAACTTCATGCGTACTTAAGAAATGAAATCAGCAATAAAATACATACAGATATCATAAAACTGTGCACGGGTAAAAGTGTACTCCCAAATTAAGATCTTCAGTTAGATTAGGAATCTTTGCTAGATTATCAACAATTTCTTCTGCTGTACAGTACAGGAAGGCTTATTACATCCTGCATCTGACAAAGACCAACTCAGTCAAGTATCCTATCTCCATATCAAGAAAAACTACATTGAAAATACTCCACTATACCCTTCACACATGATATATCTAAATCACTTTAGGGACAGCCTTAGACACAGAAATACTCTTCCTACAGTAAGATTACTCAGTACAACCACTAAAATACTGCTCCAAAAGGGTGGTTTTTTTTTTTCCAGCCTCCTCACCCAAAACATCTTGCTGCAAATAAGCTCAGCAGGCGCAGTGAGCTCCAGCTATCCTCTCTTCTTTGACAAATAGGGAGATGCAGAAACAACCTGGGAAGTTTCTGACCAAGAAGAAAGATAAATGATCAGTGAAGCCTCCAAGGTTGATAGCTCAAAAGCTCACTGAAGCTAACGGAAGGACTGGACCATGAAAGATCATGGGAGCGGTGGACAAACAAGCAGGAGCATCCAGCTGATTCCTGTATTCCTTTCAGTAACAGGAATGCCCTAACCAAAGAAGTTCTCACTTCCACTGCAGCACCCAAAGGACCGGAAGAGGAGCATCCAGGCAGCATTTACAAAAGCACTCTAGAAAATAAAAGGATTCTCTTCTCGCAAATGTCGTTAGACTGCCATCCAAGGAACCACTAGAGAGCAAACATCAAAATAAGCATTGGCAAAAATTACATCCAACCAAAAAACACTAGAAAATGATTTTTGCAAACATGATTAGAGAAACTAACACTTCTCTGATTCCTTTCCCACCCCCCTTCAAAAAACGAGGCCTAAACCTGTTAAGAAAATGGCTCAGTTCCTGAAATTTGTTTGGATCAAAGCCAAAAGACTCTCAAAAAAGAAAATAAAAGATAATGACAAAAGACTAATTTGTGAATTATTTTGCATTTGGCACATGCAGGGGAAAAGTCACCTTGTGAAAAGTTCACCTTTATCTACATTTCTTTCTACACAAGAAAAACAACACAAAGCAGCCTAAAACAACACACTTTAGAAATTGAGTAATAAGAAAATTCCAATGACTTCATCAGCCAAAACAATGCAGAGCCCAGAATCAGCAAACACACACCCTTCACTTTATTCTAAGTGTTCTGCGCACTTGTTCACTACTGCATTTAGTTTTAGAAGGATGTGCAATAGAACTTTCTCCTTCCTCTTTTAAATCAGCAGCACGATTAAATCATGTGAGTTTGTCTAGAACAGACTCGGTACAAAACAAGCAATTGATTTTTTAACATCAACATAATACTTCCGTTGACTTAGTAAACATGAAGAAAAAACTGCAGTTCAAGTCATTCAAACATACGATGTCCTAATAAAGTTCTTCTTGCAATACTGAGAGATTTAAATTGCAAATAATTATTGCTATTAACAAAAGTCAGAGAAATGTGTAATCTAAAGCGTCACAAAGCCAAATGCTTAAAAACATAATTTAAAATGTTTTTACTACATTGTAGACTAAATTAGTGCATAAGATCAGAGCAGGTGTGAATAACTGACCATCAGTTTAAAAGCACAGAAGTTGCTTCTGTAAAAACACAACAGAACCAAACTTCCTTTTCCCTTCAAATTAAAGCCAAAGCCCATCTCACGGTTGCTCCAAAATTTCCCTACAACTAACCAAGGAATCAGAAGAGAACACACCTTCACTGGCATAAGCAACTCTGTGTTTACTTGGGCTGCTAAGGGGAGGACCCAAACAACCTCTGAGATCATTTGCAGCTGGGGTGACAAGTATTGTCATATCAAGGCTGACACAGTTAAATAATTTTTCAATGCAAATCGTGTTAAGTTCTCCTTCGGATTAGCAGCCTTGACTCCTCCCCATCAAACACTGTAATGGTAACTCTTCCATCTTGCAAGCAAGAAGGCTCAAGTTTGACATAGTGCTTCAGAGCTACAGACAAGCATGGGATATACATGGCAAGCAGAGAACCTCTAAGTGCTCACAGATGAAGCTCTCTCTCAACAATGTTCTTCAGATTTATATTAAGACCTGTTTCAGGTGAGAAGTTGGATATACCACAGTGAACTGCTACCTCATTATAAAGCAGTTCAGAAAGGAGGAGAATGAAACTTATAATTTAGATACTATTATTTGAGATGTAGTCTGAGTTGCAAGCTGCATATTTATTATCAGCCACGTCAAAGTATCACAGACAGAGGCACTGCAAGTGCCCTTTTGGAACAGCAGAATTGCTTAAAGTGAATCTGAAGATCTGTATAAGAAGCTTGTTCTTCAATAGCTTGAGGAGACGTTATTTATTTTGTCTTCCAAAAGAAAGATAAAAACTAAATAACAGCAATGCATGTAAACTTAAAAAAAAAAAAAAAAAAGTAACATTTCTGGAATCTTTGAAAGCCAAGATGGAAATGGATTCACTGCATCCATGGACATGACATCACATTCATTCAGATATGGAAGAATATTTCATGGTCCAGTTATCAATCTAGAAAACTCAATTCCTCGCTTTATGGGCTTACATGTTAAAGCAACAGAAATTTTTCTTCGCGTGAGTTTTGCCGCATTCCACCTTATCAGCCAAATTCTCCCCAGCACGCTTAGCCTCACGAATGGGCTACACTGCGAACCAACTCGGTCCTGCCTGAACAGTCAAGGAAGCACAAAAATGAAAACCTGAAAAATAGCATGTCTCAAATAATGGCTTCTAAGGAAGACTTAATATTTATATTAATTTAGCCTACCTTTCAAGATGTTATCCCATTGTAAGTAAAAATTAGAGCAAACAAGTAATCGGACCATTATCTTGCTACACCTTCTCAACCTGAAAGGCTAGATCTATAAAACTACATAGAATGTGGAGATTTGTTTTAAGCATCAAAATTCAACAGGTCGTGTCACTGCACTGACAAAAGAAACAAGGAAAATTTGATTTAAGCAAATTTGTGACATTATTTTATCTGAAGTATTAGTTCTTTCCTAATCCCCCTTCTTTTAAATCTGTCACTCTACAAAGAGGTATTCTGAAGTACAGGAAAAAAAAAATCTCTCACAGAGATTGGAGAAAGACTAAAATTCAGCAAAAGGTAAAAATTAGCATTCATATTCCATTCACCAGCTGAAAACATCAATACCATGTTGAAAGATCTCCAGCAGAGAACAGCAAGCTACCAGAATATGCCCTAGCGTTGCAGGAAGTATTTTAGGTGCAAATTTAATGAATTAATCCAGACTGCTGTTTACCTGCAACGATGTGTGCTGAAAGCAAACCAGACCTTAAAGACATGTTTAGAGCTGACACCGCTTGCTTATTCACTTCCACATTCTTTACTATATCACAAACATCAGAACACAAGCGATGTTAACAGAGAATAATCCCTAATCCCCGACATCCTTCTACAATCCCTTTGACGTGGATTTAACAAGGAATTGACATATCTCCATTGAGGCTTGCTTCCAACAGCAGTAACTTACAGCACACACGTGATTGCCCAAATGTATCACAAAGACTTACCACTGACAGCCAGAACGTAAGGGAGACAAACACATTACAGCATGCGGTGCAGCAGGCATTACTGCTGGGCTGTAGCAGTGACACTGTATCATTCAGAAAGTCCTGAGTTTACAAACAGATACTGCAAAAAAGGGAAATTTCCTTTCCCCGGGACCTCATGGCAAAGTTCAGTACAGGATAGCGTATTACACTCTCCTCCACGGATTCAAATCAGGCCTTCATTTTCACGTTTAAGTTTAAATGTAATGGAAACTTTGAATTCAGAAAAGCGTAGACACACATTTACGATAAAAGCTGCACTGTCAACATATTTCCCAGCCTTCCCCTAAAAAAATCAGTTTGCAAGGCTGACGTTTAAATTTTTTTCCAGTATAAAAATGGGAAGAGGATGCACTAATTTAAATGACTTCATAAAGCTTCCCTTTAAGCACAGTACAGCAACAGTCACAGACCTCCACACCTCTGAAACATTTAGCATAAAAAATAACCACAGCCTGAAAGGAAACAAAGAAAAGCCTACTGAGAAAATTAATAACCTTAATTCTTATTATTTTGTGGTCCATTTTAACGCTCGCCACAAGAATGCAAGAAATGAGGAGAAGGCATCGTAAACACTCGGTTGGAATATACCCACCCCTGGCCGAGAGCTTTTTGGTGTTGATGATTTTGGCAGCATACTCCTGTCCTGTGGTGATTTTCATACATCGCCTCACGACCGAGAATGCCCCTCTGCAAGCCAAAAGGGGGACAGAGCGTCAGTGTCACCCGAACAGCTCCCTGCCATTACCACCGCGCTGCCACTCATCTTAGGGAGCGGCGCGATGCCCAAAGAATTAAGGGGGGAGGGGGCAGGATAATAAGGAAAAAAAAATATATATAAGAAGGGAGGCTTTTCAGAGACGGTCAAGTCGATTTTATTAATTGCAACAGCAAAACGCTGCTCAGAGCCGCTGGTTCGAGCCGTGCGACCGAAGCCCTCGGCCAGCATACACCACGGCCGCGCGGCGGGAAGGAAAGCGGCACGTTACGGCCCCGGGGCAGCACACGCCGGGGGCGGCGCGGCAGCGGGTCCCGCTACCAGTGCCCGCACCAACATGGCGATCGGAGATACGCGCCCCGCCGCAGGGGGGCGCCCGACACGCCGCCCGTTGTTGGCGGTCGCGAGCTCCGGCGGCCGATAGCGGGGCAGCCCCTCACCGCCCGGAGCCCGCCGGCACCCCCAGGGATCGCCGCCCCCCCGGGCTGTACGCACCCACGGGGTCGGGCGGGCGCACGGACCGACTCTCACCCTTGAAGCAACGCCCGGGGACGAGGCGGGGCTGGAGGCGTCGCCCCGCGCACCCCTGCCCGCGGGGACCGAGCCTTCCTCTTTCCCCCGACTCTCGGTCCTTCCCTCCCCCCACCCCCGGCCCCGAAGCGGCTGCCCCGCGCCCGGCGGGCTGCGTACTTACTTCCCGAGCTCCTCGAAGAGCTGGTACTCGTCGGTGAACCTGGTGCAGGTGGCGGTTGAGGCCATCATGGGGACGGGCGGCCGCCGGTGCCTCCGGCGGCCAGGGGAGGCGAGGCGGCAGAGGGGCCGTGCGGTGGGCGAGGCGAGGCGAGGCGAGGCTCCGCGCCGGCTTCTCCTCCTCGCCGCCGCCTCTCGTGACGGGGCTGCCGCCTCCTCCCCGCCAGGCGGCTCGTCCCCGCGGCTCGGCTCTCCCCTCCCCTCGTCCCCACCCTCTGGGAAAATAAATAAATAAATAAAAATGTTGCGACGGAGAGGCGGCACCGAAAGGGAAAGCAAAACCGGAGCGGGGGAGCGCGGCACAGCCGCCGGTGACGGGGCGCCTCGGCCCTACGCTCTCCCCTCCCCGCGGGCAGCGGGGCCGCCGCGCCTCGCTCTGCCCCGTCTCCCGGTGCCGTGCCTCCCCCTAGCGATCCGAGCCCGCCGGCCGCGGCCGCCCCGTCGCGGCTCTCTGCCGCCGCCTCGCCGCCCGTCGGGGACACCGCGAGGCGGGGGTTCCCGCCACCGAGCTCGGGGAACCGCTCTGCGCGGGGACGACCCCTCCCGCTCCGCACCGGGGACAGCGGCGGGAGGCACGCAGCGCTGCTGGCCCCGAGGAAACGGATGCACCTGCGCCCCGTTCCTCGGCGACCGCTGACGTCACCAACCGCCCCGCGGGGGCGGGGGGGCGGCCGTGCTCGTGGGCGCGCGCGGCGGCAGCCGGCGGGAAGCGCGACCGCGAGACCCTCCCCCGATCCCCCCCCCCCCCCATCCTTCCCGCCCCTCGCCGTCGCGTGGCGTCACCGCGGCCGCGTGCGGGAGGGGCGGCGGGCGCGGGGCTCCGCAGCCCGGGGAGGGCGTGTGGGGAACGCTGCAGGCGCGAGGCTGCGTGCTGCGGACGGAGGAAAAGGCAGCCGTGCGTTCACGAGCGGTCGCCGCGGGGCTTTGACCTTGGGCTCGTTCCTGCGGCGGGGAAGGGTAGCTCCGCGCGGAGCGGCTGGCGGCCGCCACGAGCGCCGAAGGAGGGCTGGACGACCCGCGCCGCGCGGCGTGAGCCGAGAGGGTCCGAACGTGGTTGTGCGTGGAGTCCGCACCGTGCTTCGCTTGGAAGGATGGGAATGCTGTTCCTGTAATGTCACTGAGAGCCTTGCTGAAAATGCTGTTGGGATAAAGCATCTGAGCATGGGAAATTCTGCACCCGAAGTATAAACGTGTTTGGTTTTGTATTCATTTCATCCCCAAGATTTCCTGTCCAAAATAATCTAAAGCCAAAGCAGCAGCAGCAGGTGAAGAACTGCTAATGGTGGTAACTGCAGCATTCTTCACAGCCCAAAGACACTCTCCCGAGTTGGAAATCATTACAGCTTGACTAAAAGCCATCCCAAATGTGGCCATTTCCACACCCGCCACCCAGGCACACGCTGATAGACGCAGCCATGCTCCCGGCCCAGGCCCTGGCATAGCTGGTGCTCTGTGCCAGGCACCTCGTGTGGTTTGCTGTGTGTTCCTGTCTGCTATACATAGTGGAGGTGCATTAAGGAATGAGCACTGTGCAGTGCTTTAAACATGTAGTGCACTGGAGATGTCAGCTTGCATTACAGCCAGAGCCGCGCTGTAGCGGCAGCCTGCAGCACAGGGGTAGGCAAGCAGCTCAGAGCACCCTGTGCTGGCGTGCCAGCAGGGACACACGCCATGCAGGTTTCCATTAGAATCCACAGCTGAGACCTCATAGGAAGAGTTAAAAATCTGGCAGCTCTTCCCTCAGCTAATGCGGGATGTGCGTGTGCACGCAATGTGAATGTGTGAGCCTGTGCACAGCAGCAGTTTTCCTCCTAGCAAGGCAGCTGTATCGTGTAGAAATGGGCTGCACTCATGGCGTAAAGGAGCGATAGAGGAAGGCTGTGAAAATGGGGAGCCAGTAGCAAACATTTACTCCCCAGTTCCTCTTCAGGGGAGAGTTGTGTGCAGGATGCCGGTACAAAAAGACAGGGAGATGTCTCAGTTTATAACAGCAAATGAATGAACTACTGTCAGATCGGTGAAGGGAATATGCACAAAATATCACAAGGAACAGAGGCGTATTTCCAACTCAGGCCATTCTGTGATTCTATGATTCTATGATATTTCTTAGACCCTTGAACAAAACTGCAACATGTGAGTCATGCATAATTTTGTATTAATCTCCATAGATAACACAATCAGCAGGACTGAAGCCCCAGGGCTGTCTGACGATGTGCATATTTACAGGGGCATGTCCGGCAGGCTGCTGATCTATGTATTCGTAGGCACTCAAAGCGTATTCCCCTGTCCTGTATCATTTTTTTCTAACAGTATATCCTGACAACAGACATTTGGCCAAAGTATCTGTTGTGACTGTGCCATCAAAAAATGTTCAGAAGAAATTACTGAAGTCCATCCATTTTCTTTTTCTGTTGGAGTTCTGTTTAGTAATGATATTAAAAAGGTGCACGATCTAGACAAAAAATAAATAAATAAATAAAAATCTTTCTCTTCCACTTCCCAATATGAAAAAAAATAAATAAATTGAGAAGGAGCCAAGGTGTCCTAAGAGCAATATCCAGTATGAATTTTATTACAGGAGTTCAGGAAAGAAAATAATTGTTTACAAGAGCAGTATCATAAGGACTTGGAGAATTTCCAGGGGGACAGATACTTGGGAATGATTAATAGCTTGGAAACACTTGAGCTGGGAAGTTTTCTTCTTGTTACAACAATGCTCCCTTAAATGCAGTTCACTCTTGAGCTGAAACAGAACGATGATTTGTAGCTGCTACTTAAGTCCTCCATAAATTCTCCAAACTTTCTGAGAGGAGCAGAGCCTCTGCCACGGCAGCCAAGGACCTGGGCCTGTCAGTGAATTCTAAAAGCTGGCTCCAGGTTCAGGTTTCCCTAAGGCCGCAAAAGTAGTTCATCTGTGGTTGCTTTAGTGGACGCAGAAAGTCAGACCTCCATAATGAACCAAAAAAGGCTTAGAGAAAATCCTAGGACATGTTTCTCTCCTCCAGAAAAAAGAAATATTAAAAGAGAATTGTAAATAGCTGAAGTCTGTAAGAAATGGAATAGCTGTTCCTCTAACGTCTCTGCAGCTTAACAAAATGTTACAGCCCAGTGGAACAAGCACTTAATTTCAGAATCTGAAACAACATTTATTGTGGCAAAGGAAATGGTATTTTTGTTAAAAGTATGCTATTCATCAAGGGCTTTCCTGTATATGGCTTTTTTATTCAGCCAAAGCGAGGTTTTCATTTTATTTCTGATCTCGCAAATACAGACTTTCTCTGCTTGTGTTTTGAAGGAGTTAGAGAGCTTTTGAAAGGTCATTCGTGTACACTCATTGTGAGATCTGCTAGGAGTACTGTATATTTAGCTTATGGACAAATTGAATGGCCACTTACAGCAGAGGTCTAGATAGAAAACGGCCTTGATTGATACCTAGGTAACCATGGGTTTAGAGAAATACTGTTTAGTACCAGATGGTCTTGAATGGCAGCCTATGGTCCTTCTCAAGTATTCCTGTGGCAAAGCTTTACTGCCCCAAAGTGAGTGACAGTGAACACTGATGCAGTTACAGGTGCATATGACAATAAAGCCAATGAACTGTAACTTGATCAATAAAGCATACAAATCTTGTTGATACAAAATGTGAACCCAGACTGGCAGAACTCACTGGCGAGCAATGGTCTCCTCAGCAGCATGATAAAAGTCCCTCTGCCTTGTGCTGCTCTAGAGAGGCTTGCATGGACAACACCTGACACCCAGCTCTGGTTGCACCAGGAGAGTGGTGGTGGGCTTGACATAACAAACAAGGAGGGGACGAAGGAAGCTGAGATCTGTGCAATAAGACAACAAATTTCAACATTTCTGCTAACATGATCAGCAGGGAGAGGGCAATGGGTAAAAGTACAGTGGGAAAGTCAGAGGAGAGATTCTGAACTAGAAACAAAATAGAAAGGAAAAGTGCTGCGTGGGAGAGAGGAAGGGAAAGATGCTAGACAGCAGATAGAAAGGGGAAATCAGTGCAACAGGGCTGTGGCTGATGGAGTTACATTACTTGTGTAGTGAGAAATGAGAAAAAGGACAGTAAATGAGTTTTGTAATAGGAATAGAGAATCACAAACGGAACAAAGGAAGAGGACAGGGAACAGAGACAGAAAATGTTATTTTAAGAAAAAGGAGTAAGTAAAGAGAAATTGAAAGAAGGTCAAACAGTTATTGGTGTCAGGAACAAAAATGATCAATGTGAAAGTGGATAGAAATATGAATATATGAAGACAGTGGGAAAAATGGAGAGAGTTTAATCAGAATATCACACAAATATATGGGAACAAAGAGGTATAAGAACAGACAAGAGGATCGACAGTAAGAAATCACACAGGATAAGATATTTGGGTTAGCAGTTCACTGTAATGGTTTGGCACTGCATTAGCTGGCTGTTAAAGTACTGTGACTGCTGAGTCTGAAAGGGGTGCGCTTCTGCTTTTTCACCTTTGGATATGAAATGATCCACGCTTTCTCCATGAGTAACTGCAGACAGTGCTGGGAAGATGCGCTCTGAGGTGGCAGAAGGAGAAAGTTCCCCATGGGAAGAAATAACAGTTTCTTCCCAAAAAGCTCCACTTGGGGGCTTCAGCTCAAAGTCAAGGCTAAGCTTTCTGTAATGGCTCTTTAATAGGAGCTGGCACAGGAAATTGTTTCGTAATTGATAGACCTCAGTGCTTTTACATATTGCTGCAGAAATATTAATTTGGAACAGGAGGCATGCAACAACAGGGACACTCAGCTGCTCTTCCTGCCGTGAGCAGCCTCAACCCAGCAGACCAAAGTGAGCTGGAGGCAACAGATGTCAGATCAGCACTAAGTTAACTGTTGTGCCATTTTTTTGACTTCTTTTGTTTCCTCATTGGAACTGTTGCTTTTCTAAATAAAGATTTTGGCAGGTAGTAACTCTGGTAGCATCACCTGGTCAGTATGGCAGAATCACTCAATGTAGCCCACATGCTTTCATTTCCAAGCACTGATTATCATCCAATCTGTGTCTTTGTGCCTTCTGCAGGAACAGCTCCCTCTCAAGCACCTTCTGGTCGAGACCCCCAGCTGCCATCTCTAGAAATTGGGGCCAGCTGCAGCCGCCCCAGGTCTCCACCAAGTTGGAAAGAGCCAAGATGGAGACAATGAGAGGTGTGACTTAGGGCATGTTTTCTTCCCACGGGGAAGCTTTATTGCTCAATCCCTTGCTGTACTTGTTCTACCATGTGTGCATAAGCACTCAGTGAAGTAGATCCTTGAAGGTTCCCCAAAGAAAATTAATTATTTATCCATTATTTACACTCTTGACAAGCACCTTCCTACTCAACTACAGCAATGTGTGTGCTCTCTCCTATTCTCCTGCTGCAGCGCTCCTATGTAGGATTAATTTACTCTTCAGTGAAGCAGAAAGATGTTGGCAGAATAACTGATTTGATAGCTCAGTGATTCTGTCATGCTCTTGTTATGCGGGGGACCAAGTCTTCTTTCTGGCCTAAAAAAACATTACTCCTGACAGTCTAGGAGACACTGCAGGCCATTTGCCTCCCACCTCCAGAAGCACCACAGGACAACTAGGACAAAAAAAATATATATTTTTTTGGTGGCAAGAACAAAACTACAGGCCTAGCAAAAATGAAATTTTAAATTTGTTTGCATTGGAAAGGAAAAAAAAGCTCCAATGAGATACAAGTTTCATTTAAGAACTTTGAATGGTATGTTTTTTATCTTCATTTGAGGGCACTTTTAACTGAGAATGACAAAATAATACTTATGAAGAAGTTTGTTTCTCTTTAATTCACTTCAATTTTGAGCTGAGTGTTTATTTATTAACTGCTAGCAAATAAAATAAAAAAGGATAAGGAGCTGCTGCAGGCTGTGGTTGAATTACTCAATTGAGTAAGGACTGGAAGTCAGAAAGGAAGAGTGAAACACAGAAGAGCAAAACAGAGACAGGAATGCAGAAGGTTGCTGTATAATGCACTTAATGACTGAGACCTTATCAGTGGGGTGCCAAACCAGGAATTCAGATCCAGTGACAAAGTCAGCAAAAACCACTGCCAGAAGCAGTACCATGGTAAATCTTCACACCCAGCTCAAAAACACCAGTGATTTATAGAAAATAGAAAAGGTTCAGACTGTTTCAATGTTTCAGTAAAGCTATTACAAGCTGTAATACTTAGGAACATTACTGCACAGCTGCAATGTGTTTTTGAAAAAGAGGAAGGGACACTTCTCAAAACAGTCATTTAGCAGCTGGTTTTTTACTGGTTTTGCTACCAGTTACCTTTCTCTGCAGGCAAATCATCATTTCCCTTTGAGTTGAATAAGGACATATCCCAGTACCTACTAAAGGTAAAAGGGGTTTTCTTTCCCTGTTTTCAGTGGATCCTGGTGAGCACTGTTGAGATAAAGCTTTGATGTGTTAGGCTGTCAATATTTTTAACCAGCCATGTTGATAAGGTTACTGATGAACCTCAAAAGTATTTTGTAGCAGGAAGACAGAAATCATTTCTCTAGACTGACTTCTCACAAGCACTTGGAGTGAGTTATTCAAGACCTCGCTAGACTGTAAATTGCCTACACTCATTTGCTACATACAAGATCCAGGAGCTGATATCTCAAATGCTGTCAATAACTACAGATCAGACTGTGCACAAGCATATGTACAGTATTACGTTGTGATTAGAGGGTACAGGGAGGAACAGATAAGCACACACACACACACACAAAAAAAAATCATAAACAAACAAACAAAAACATTGATCTTAATGTCCATAATTAAATCTGAATGGTTCCAAGATGTGGAAGTGGCCTGAATTTTCATCCTGATCAGATGACTAACATAGTTTATACATAATAACTTTGAGAGTTTCTTTGCTCAAAGTTTCCAGCATTAACAAAAAAATACAGAAAAAAAATTAACAAAAAAATATAGAAATATCTGTTACAAATTCATCTGAAGCAGCCATGGATCTAGGCCTTATTAAATTATTAAATTTCTTCCCAGTTGTCTTCAAGAAAGAGTGGGAAAGAGATCTCTAAGTGGAAGTGAGTTGTGAGTATGACGCTGGGAAGATGCATCCAGTTGACAAAGCACCTCCAAGAAAAGGTAAAGGAAAAGAAACAACAAAATGAATCTAATCAGACCCCAGAAGCCCCAGTTTTAGAAAATGCCTGATGAAATCTTGTCTGAATAAGGCTATAGACTTTCTACATAAGGCTATGGGTGATAGTGCTCAGGTCACTCATCCAAGCAATGAAACCACTTCAGGGAAGATAGTTATGACAAATACAAGATCAATTATCCCAGTGACACACCCACTGCTTTAGGTTCATTGCAACTTAACCTAGCAGAGCTGCAGGAGCCCTCAGGACTCCAAAGTGTGAGCAGAAAGCCCAGCAGTTTTGGAGGTGTTGTGCTGGAGGTGGCATGTGTGGTGGAAGCTGTGGGAGTGGAGACAAGCCGTGATGATGAGTGGGTGCTGGCTCCAGTGTGCTTCTGTAGCTTCTGTTACTGCTCTTCAGGGGTTTGGTTTGTTGAATTTATTTCTGTGGTTGCTTTCCAAATGTTTCTGGAAATTTCAGCACCAGCCTTGAGGCTCGCTGGCTGGATGTCGGCGGGACTCAAGAAGGAAAAATGTAACTGCCTCCAGAGTTTCCAGAGAGATGTTACTTTTGGTTTGGTTGTGATTGAATCTGAAGAACATGTGCATTTTGTTTCTGGTGCGGTAAGAGGCCTAATTGTCATATTATCTTGTGATCTAAATTCAAGAGAAATACATGCATCTGGTAAAGTGGACTATGACAACCTCAATATCACCACCATTATGAATTAACTGCACTCTGTCGACACATTCCATAAAAGCTCATAAGCTTATTCATAAAAAACACAGGGATGGCATTCTCTGCTCTGTTGTGTTCCCCATGCATTAAACAGTCTGTGTTAAACAGGTAATGGAAATTGCAGGCGACTTCAAAATACTACAAACTCAGAGTGTCATGCATTGGTCTTATGAATCCAGTGTTTCATCACAGTAAGATCTAGAACAGGAAAAGAGTGGAGAGGAACAGTAAGGAGATGATGTGCTTCAGTCATTCTTAAGTCACCAGAGTAAATGCCTGTTGGTATCACTGCCGCTAATCCCCCTTGGCTGGTCTAACCACAGACAGAGGAGATTCAAAGACATACAGTAAAGTTCAAAGCACTTCATTTCATTTGGTGGAAATTGTATGTAGTTGTTTACATAGGGCTGAATCTTAATGTTTTTTGGTGATTGTTTTATAAATACGTGCAGGCACTTCCAAAACAAACCAGGGAGGTGACTGGAGTAATTTCATCTACAGTACATTTAGATTCAGAGCACTCTGCTGATAGAGAAAGTTAAAGAAGGAAATCAAGTACACCCTGCTCCCCCACAAAGAGACTCCCAACATCGGTGACTGACTGGCTTTCTGAGAGAAGATGAGATCAAATCTAACTAGCAATGAAGATATTCAGAGCTGAGAAAAGAAACACATTTGAATTTTAGGGTGGAAATAGGTCAATGTTGAGGTTTCAGAAGCAGGGCAACATTCTCAGAGAGATGAGAAATGGAAAATATTTTCATGGCAATAGTTTGGGCAGGCTGAACTGAAGAGGGGAGAAAAGTTGTGGTCAGAAATGGGGAGGATATTGAAACAATCAGTCATAGGCAAGTGTTGAGACAGTGTTGTCTGGGGAGGGAGACTTTTGAGAAAAACAAGGTTTTAAAAACAAACAGAGGAGGAATGGAGTAACTGGTTTAGTGACCTAGTCAGCAGGGAGTGCTAACAGTAAGAGAAAAGTGAATAAGAGTAATGGTATGTACAAATTCCAAGCAGCTGGCCTTCACACTAGTCTAACTTTGGCAGAATGCTATTTCCTACCTCTGTGCACGTTGCAAGCAGCACACTTCAGAATACTCAGAGCAACAAATACACACTTATTTACTGGCCAAAAAATGTAAAGTAAAAGAGATGCCTTGAATTAAGGATAGTTCACTGGAACAAAACTATTTGAATAAGGGAAGTTTTGGTTTCCTTTTCCAATAGAGTTATTCTGAAAAATGTAAATCAGTAGCACAAGAAACTCCTTTTCTTCTCTTTTGCTTTTGTTATACTCATTTGCAAGAGTGCCAGAAGTTCCCAACATTTCCTTACTCTGTTATCTCCAGCTCCACAGAACAGCTACTGTTGTAGTGATCTTGATAAGGGTGCAGCTGGCAAAGTGACCACGACATATCAGTTGTATGTAACGTGATATTTGTTCTCCCCGCTTACTTGGTACAAAAGACTACTGTAATGATCTTTCCTGTTCTCTGTTTACAAAGCAAATTAAAGATGATCCCATCAGTCCTTTAACTTTACTTCCTTCCTTCTCCCCAGCCATACCTTGGACCTATTGTACCCAGCGATGTCTATTGCTTCTACTGGGTCACTTCAGGGCAACTGTTTTCAGCAGCCCAGCCCTGCAGTATTTCCTTGCTTGCAACACAGAGAGATATTTCACAGTGAGACATCTGACCAAATGAGAGCATTTTCAGGTGTGAGGCAAAACCAACAATTTCAGTGATTATTTTGCTCATCATGATTCAAAATAAGGGTGGATGAGCAACTGGATGGCTTACAGAGAAAGGGAAGGAGGGCAGGCCTTTTGTTACAGTCATCCAAATATAGTCTATGCTGACAGCTACTGAAGCAACCTTTACGTAATGGTGCTTCACCAAGTGGAATAAAAGCAGGAGTGAACTCAGCATCACTCTCATCAGACAGAAGGGAATGGCACACATAAGCCTCCTTTGCAATTAGAATTAACAGGTAGCTTTATTGGATGCCTATTTAGAAAGAGTAAATAGTAAATAATTAGCTGCTACAGCTCTCTGAGGGCACATACGTGCAGAGTGCAACCTGAGAAGCTCAGAGCCTGCAGCGTGCTGGGTCTGGGTGGGACTGCCAGCCCCTGTCTTGGAGACTCCTGCAGAGTTGTTACAAACTGCTTTCAAAAGCACTGTATCACAGGAAAGCTCTTTAACTCAGCCTGAGGCTTTATCAGGATTACAGCACTAGCTCTCTTTCAATGTATTAGCACCAAATAGATTGCACAAACCAGCAGGAACTTTTCACACTTGGAGGTCAAGTTTTTCTCTTGGAACTGTGGAATATGATGGATGTGCTGCCATCATTTTATTTCAAGCAAAACTGATAGCCACTTGAGAGCATAGAAACCTGCTGAATTAATTCATCTCCTTAATGGTATTTAAGCTTTGGCTCAGGTAAATATTTCTTTAGCAATTATTATGAAATATAGAGTGATTCATCCCCCAGCTAATGATTAGACAAATGCAGTATTTTCACTTAGGCTTTATGCATACCTTTACTAGTCATTTTGTCTGTAAATACAGACTTTGCATTGATTACTAGAATTATTCAGCCTTTTTTTTTTTTTTTTTTAATCTGCTTCCTTTTTCTTCTCAACATGTTACCATACCTCCATAGAAGAGCACCAAAAAGAGAAACAATGTAGCCACAGTCTTTACTGCAGGAGCTTCAAAGCTTAAGATCAGCTTTTTCCCTTCCCTTGGCACCAGTTTGGAGAGGAGCAGCCCCATTCTCATAGCTCACGTTCAGCTTGAGCTGGGTGAACGGAGATACGTGAACATTCCGGACCCTATCTTCCAGCTGATACGAGATGTAGGTGCCTGCTTTCCCATCATAATTTGACAAATCATGCAATTGGCAAATTGCTGGCAAATCTTTCTCATTCAGAATTTTGGGGAATCTTTTCATTTGTTTAAAAAAAAAAAAAAAAAAACCTGGAAAAATCTAAAAGAAAATTAAAAAAAAATTATTTCCTGAATGATATCCTACAGAGAAGTAGTTTCTTCATTTCTCCATTGGAAAACAATCTTTTTTTCAGCTCTTAATTTTCATCTGTGGTTCCTGCTTCCTAGACCATGTACCACAAGGAAGAAAAAAGCACCTAAATAGCTTTACAGCCTGGAGGGCTTCTCCCTCACAGCCTGAAGTCACTGTATTCACAACCTTGCTAAGAGTTTCTTCCTTTTTATAACAATACCAGAAGGCCTAGGAACAGGGTGTTGTGAATTTTTTTTTTAACTTTGTTAGATGGGTTCCCAAAATATCATCAAAATGATCTCACAAACACATAACCTACTTCTACATGCAAACAAGCAGGCTGGCTTCAGATTAATCAGTGAAAATTCCTTGTCCAGAGGTTCTAGTTCTCACTTTTTTTTTCTCTCATGAATTTGGTCATCAGCATTAAATTCCAGAATCAATTAAAATACGAACCAGCAGAAGAAATGAAGTATATAAACCCTGCAGAAAATGGTGATAGAGATTAGTAGACAATAGCTATATGCACTTACCAACAAGAGAGCTTAGTCTGTTGTACCACAGGAAAAACACTGATCAGCAGGTTATACAGAGAGCTGCTTGTAGATGCTGTAGATGGATGTGCTCTCATTGTCATTAGGTGCAGGTGACATCAATCTTGGAGAAAGTTGGTAGTACACAGAGTGGAAAACCCACTACCACCCTATTTCAGAGGGGGGAAAAAAAAAAAAAAAAAAGTGACATCAAATTTAGGAATTAAATCCCCAATTTTCAAACCATTTAAAGGTAGCTGGCAAATATTTTTGAATATTTTAAACAGACAGAATGAAAAGACTTGGACCGTATTTGAATTATTTTAAAAGTTTTTGAAGTATTTTGAAAATATAAACCACTATAAATCCAAGATTATTGACAATTGAGAAATCATAGCATTATAGATGAATGTTGTCTGCCTGATGAACTCCGTTGTGCTGAAATGGGTGACAGGATCTGTCTGTATTCTGTTTGAACACTTTGGTACTACCAAAACAGAAACATGTCACAGCATTACTACTCTGAGGAGCTGCCCTAAACCTTCTCGCACAAGTGAAATTGGAAAGGAGTATTAACAACACAGACAAACTACACTACCTCTGAAAAAATGCATTTAAAAAGGAACGTATTTCTCCTGATGCACAGGAGTAGGCAAACTTGCTGATATATTGTTACAGAAGATTTTGGTATTATTTGTCACCCTGAGATTTCAAAATATTCTGCTTAATAGTCTGAAGAAGAGATTCTGGTTGTTGATAATTGACAGAATGCATTTGGAAGACATCTGGACCACCCAAATTCTTGTTCAGTTTCTATAATGTCTTGTTCTTTTGTACAGCCACTGGTTCCTAAGTTATCACAGCTTGTTAGGCATGGAGCCACAATTACATCAGTGCTGGTACATTGTCAATCTGTAAGACCCTTGACTACTTCCTCTGGGTGCTTTAACAATCCAGCAATTAAAGTTTTCCTTCATATATGTAAACTCCTCCTTACATATTCTGGATATTATCACTCAGGCAATAAAAAATGACACTGAGTTGATAATAAGATGGAGTCAGCATGGCTCAGTTAAGTATCTCTGGATGGCTAAAAAGCAATGAAAAAGAGCATAACCCAAAAGGTCCCGCCTGCAACTGCTGCAGATGACAGAGGCAATCCATGTGACGGCATATAGATATCTAGCTGTACACTGGCTGTATCCTGTCTCCTGAAACACAGGGCATGCTCCTGTACCCACTGCCTGTTTCAGGGGCTAAATCCCTTTACATGCACATCGTGTGCCACTGCAACATCTGTCTTTCCTTCCATATTGCTACTACTGCTCTTCTAATTTCCTGAAGTTTAAGAGGTGACTCAGTTGGAAGCAACTTAGTGTATTTCTCTGCAAATATATAAGGATGTGTATTCACAGACAGACATGTGTAATACTCCTTTGCTTATGAGAGCATATCAGGCTGATTCATTAAGTGGTTCTGGAAAGACAACCTTGAGTTACCTCAGCAATAAAAGATTATAGATAACACTGATCCAATAACAAGTGCATGTTGAGAGGTAATTTCATGGTCAAAAATTAAACTAAGAGGCATTACAAACGCATAGTGTTGACCACAAATTTTCATGTAACTATTATATACATATAAATATATATATAAATATAACTATTATATACATATAAATACAAAACTGTAGGAGAATGTTTTGCCTTCTTCTCATGGTCTTTGTATGCCACCATGTTTGATTATCGAAAGGAAAATATCCTCACAGCAAGCAGCCAGTAGTTGGTTTCATCAGCAAGGAAGTTCTAGTGCAGTACATTGCATCAGTGACGCTACAGCCTTCAGAACAACCCAGAATAGGACTGCAATGGGCCACTCCAGATAAAAGCTTTCTCCTAATGGACTGCAATTTTCCAGCCTTCCATAAAGATGTGAATAAAATGCCAAACTCATTTGTTTCTCTCTCACTTAAAAAAAAAAAAAAAAAAAAAAAAAAAAAAAAAAAAAGTGACTTTAAAAATGTCAGGCTGTATAGGTACATCTGTACTATTATTAAAAATAAAGTGCAGATCCATGCCTAATACTAGTATATAATTTTTATCAGTATGTGTCATAGAGATACTTTCTGCTAGTTCTTTCTTCTTAAACTATAATTCTATACATACCAGATCTCGTTCAAAGGACATTTTTCAATAGATTCACAAGTTTCACAAGTCACAAGAGATTTCACAAGTCCCAGAAACAGGCCCACTTTGAATTCTTTGTCAGTATTTGCTGGGACAAGTATTAAAGAAAGTTACTTTAAAGAATGCCTTTGAACAGCAGGTCAGTTGAGTGATTCACTTCCAGCTCATTTCCACTAGAGTTCAAGTAAGTGAATTTCCTTCTTTTTCTCTTTTTAATCTTTGATTTTTGATAGATCGGTAATTAGTTAGCCTTTGCTTTGTGCTATGTACTGCTTGCTAACCATGGATTTGTTTGGGGTTTTTATGTGGCTTTTAGAAAACAGAAGGTGTCAAACTCAAACTAGCTTTTATAACAATGCCATTATATAACCATCCAATTAGTAGCACATTCAATGCTATTAATAGCAGCTTCCACATATAAATCATTTAAACCGTTTTGTGTAGTGTGACAAAAACCGGCAAGAAGAGGCTTCATATCAGTTATTTTCTCTGAAAAGAATAAATGAACTTAATGCAGATATAGGAGGTGCAGAGTAATTAATGTACTACCGGTTGCCAGATTGCTGTGTGTTAAGATGCTGTTTACCTTTCTGTTCTTCCAGATTTTCAGAACCAGTGCAATCTAGCTTCAGCAGTTTTAGTCCCAACTGTTTCATGTGACAGAAGGGAAGAGCAGCTCACAGAGTAGGGAGATTATCTGTAAACAGAATACAACCTCGAGCACTGATTAGCCATGGAGCAAACACTGGTCTTTCAGTGAGGGTCAGAAGTACATGAGCCTCAGATATCCATTTTATATACATCTCATGCAGAAGGATGCCAGAGATAGAGCTCAGACTGAGATGGTTTGAATTATTCAGAAAAGGTGGAAATCTTTCAAGTATTTTTCCCAGGAATACTAAAATTTTGTGTTGTGTTTCACGTGTACATTAATTATCGTATCATAATGACTTCTCCAATGATTATGATGTTTTACTGTGGTTCAACTGGAATTTTGTCCCACAGTGTAACACTACTTTTCATTGTCCTCTATTTCAGCTATTTCATAACGTCAGCTATTTCTGGGCCGACGTTTGTCACGCTGCATCCACTCTAGCATAGACACATATATATAGGAAGCTAAACTCTCTCTTTCAAAAATCTTGACTGGATTTGCAATCATCAGAAACAGCTTGTGTTTCTGACCATAGAATCTGATCCAGAACTTTTTGTATGAAGTATATTCTGAAAGGTGAGTTAAGAAATGATTTCTATTTTTTTAAAAAAGCTACTTTGATGTGCATCATGTGAGCCAGTTTGATCTTAAACTCCTCTCCTACTGAATCCCAACATGGAAGCACTGAATTCATGAAGAGATTTCTTTCCATGGCCTAACAGCCTTCTACTCTTCATCAAAAAAATTTCTTTTTATACCAGATGCCCAATTTGACATGAGGGTGGAACAGATTTAGCTGGTTACCTGCTGCTAAAATCCTTTCTTATTTACATTAAATTATGCTGCTATTTCTCTCTAGTTTTTGAAAAAAAAGAGTGTCATCGTTGCATAATGCTATCTTGGCCTGATAATCTTTAAAAATGGCTGGCAAAGTAGTTGGCATACAAAAGCAGGCTTCCTGGTTAAACCCAGTGAAGCAGGTTCACCTTCATGTGGATCAGTCAAATGAAAGACTCAGAGAAAAATGACTGTGACCCATTTTGTTCTACTGAAAACGTGTCTCTTATGCTCAGCTAAAGAACCATATATTGCCTGAGTGCTCAAAGCTATTTATATGATAGAAGATTGCTTTTTAAGTCAGGTTTTGTAGGATCAAACTAGCATATGAACATCAAAGTGTTCGAAGTGATCGAAAAGCCCTGCTGCATCACATCAGTGGCACATCTAGCCCAGTGTTTTGACTCTCAGCAGAAGGAAATGCCATGCAGGTGTTGGAGTACAGAGCCTGGCTGCTTTCTCCAGCCCCAAATCACATTCACACTTGACTTTTATAGCAGTATACATTATATATGGCATGTATAAATAGCAAAGAAGGCATGGGAAGAAAGCAGAGTGGTAAGTCTGTGAAATTTTCCCATTCACCAAGAGCGATATTGTTTCTTAAAAAATGGCTTTTTGCAGGAAACTGTTCAAAGCACTCACAAATAGTCTTCTGAACTCATGATGCGCAGGTAACTTTAGCCAGCTCTACAGCTGTCAGTATGGTAAAACACACAGATTTAGGTAACTCACAGCAGCCACAATGTACATACATCTGGCATCCCCTCCTAGACAAGCGAGGTTCTTATTTCTAGAAGTGGCCTTGTATGCCAGCCATTGCTGGCATGGGATTTTTAGTGGAAACTGAAAGCAATGGGCTGTTCCTCAGCTTCAAATGTTATTTTTCTGAGCAGCAGCTCAGATGAATATCTTGCAAATGGAAGATGCATCACGTAAGTTTTTGGTGCCTGGAAGCTGGCTTTGTTTGCTCTATATATAGCATTGTCAGTATTTCAGAGACAATTAAAAAATATATCAAATAATTCAAGCAACTTTTCATCTGACAAACCTGCAAGCAAAGGGTTAATATGCCCTCTGAAGTTCTGAGAGATAAAAGCTTTGTATTTACTTTAACAAACCTGCCAAAGAGTTTAGAAAGGCCACATCTCGAGCATTAAAGTACACCTCTAACATGCATTTATAACTGAACATCTCTGGATGCTGACATATATGAACAACGATAATTTATGAGTAAACTTGCCTACCATCTATAAAGGAATAAATTCATCCATGATGCAAGATTGCCTCTCTACTTCAAAATGAAGAAACGGGACTCTGGTTGCATTGCTGCTTCCACCTTCTCAATGTCAGCTGAAAAATAATAATATACTTATTTCATCTGTAACTTGACAAAAAGACAGTCCCTAAATGATTAAAGCAAGACAGTACTATGCATCTCTTTGTCCTTCTTGCAGACATTTTCAAGGTATGCCCTTCCCAAAATGGAAAAAAAAAAACAAAAAAGATTAAAAATACCAAGTGTGGGTAATGGTGCTGGCTTTACCACTTACGGACATTTTCAGAAGCTCACAGAAACATGTTCCTGATATGAAAAAGACACATACTAATAATAGCAAGGGGAAGGCTTCCGTTGAGACTTAGATGCATTTTTTTTTTCATACCGTGCTGTTCTTATCAAGTAGGGCTTACCAACAGTTCCTGTTATTTTTCCCAGTGCAGTACATTTGCTTTGCCTTTCTGACTTTTTTAAGGTGGATGCATACATTTTCTAACTGAACTGCCTGTTCACACAAGAAGGGTCTCATGCAGAAGGGTATTCTTTTATGTAGTTTATAAGCAAATGCCATAGTTGGAGTCATGGGCATTACAGATACAGGCGTGTCCATTGGAATGTGAGATCAAACCGAAAATAGAGGCTAACATAAACCAGTGAATGGAATCACATGAACTAAGGAGATTCAAGCTGGCAGCACTGTCCAGTTTTTCTAATGGTTAACCCACCCAAAAACTGTTTTGTTTTGTTTTTTGATCTAAGAAAACAAGTGCTCTTCTTCTAGGGACATTTTCATCATGTATGAGTTGCAAGGCTTAGGTCAGAGGTAACTGCATGAAATGTAATGGTCTGCTTTACTGAGAGAGATGGGCACAGTGACCTAATGATCTCGTCTGGCTTTAGTCGCTGTGACCAGAGAATTTAAATGTTGCCAGCAGGTAACGGCTTTGTCATAAGAAGCTATTTTTTAGGAGAACCTGATTCAGTTCTGCCTGTAATTAATCGTCAGCCTTCCTGCCAAACCTTCTGGAGAGGTTATCTGCTCATAGCTCAAAAAGTATCGGGTCATCATTAAAAAACTGAAAGAGCCAATTTAGAAAGACAGCTGCAGGGAATAAAGGGCTCCTGTCTGAAATCCTGGATCAGAGAAAAACTACTATCCAGGTAGCATGCAATTCTATGGTATACAACCTGCAGGGACAATCATGTAAGAAACAGATAACCTCCGCAACAGATCCAAAGCCAAAATATGATTGGAATGCTAAGTTTGTGGCCAACAAATTCAATTTTTTAAAAAACAATAATTCTTGAAGAACAGTATAAAAAAAATGGTGTTCCATTTCCTATTGAGCCAGTAAAAGGATTAGTCTTCCTTGGTGATAAAAATTGAAATACTGAGGGTACTGCTGTAAAGAAAACATATTTGTAAGGCTGCTATGTATTTTTACGAAAGATGATTTCCAGCTTATGAGTTTTATATTCCTTGCAAAGATTCAGATCAGTTTTCTCAGCAAAGAGTCATCCAAGTATTCTTGACAGAATTTTTAAAATGTACTTTTTGGGGAAAAAGGATGATCTCTAACAAATTCGAACGTGAATTTGTGAAAAAGCATGAATAAATTGATTATGATAATCTATAGTGGACTAAAGCCAAAAGATTTTTTGCCATCTAAAATGTGCAGATGCACCGGCTTAGTTGTAATGCTACCAAAGTAATGGCTTCTGAGAGAGAAAATGGGAAACAGGCTGGTGAGAGTAAATACCATGCAGAATAGTGCAGTTTTACCTCCTGCTATCAAAAACAGTCTCCACTGGATCTTTAATGTATGAAGACACTTTCTGAACTGAGTAATAGCTAGTTTGTTTCTTTTTTATCAGATTCATAAAGATGCACAAAATGGATGGACTCTGTGAAACTGTACTATGGATGACAACATCTGAGGGAACTGGAAATCTCAGCAAGAAATCTGAGCTACTTGCTACTTTTTCCAAATCTTATGTTTCCTTTGACAGTAAGTGTACAAGCCTTGTTTTTATTTAAGGCATGCCACACACGGGAATTAAACATACAGAGCTAGACGAATGCTCTCGAGCCATTTAGCCTTTTCTCACAGGTTCAACCTCTATGCCTCTGCTAATCAGATTGAAATTCTACCCCGTGCCAACATAACATTAATGGTTAGAAACTTTCACTTAATATCCAGCCTATGTGCATTCATCTTCAGCTAGGAGCCATTTGCTCTGTTTCACTGTTGTCCTTTAATTTCCATTATGCATGTGCCTAAATGCTGCTTAATAGCATTGCTATGTTGAGAGTGCCTTTGCCTTCTCTTTCAGTCTCTGTCTTTAGTGTCTGATCAGGAAATAGGTTTCCATTTCCCAATCACTCTCAGACTTCTCATGGCAGCTGTTTAGATTTTATATTCTCTTTTTCAAATATGGATAAGCAAATTCTACATACTATTTATAACTACATATCTAATCCTACTTATAATAATTATTTCTTAGGAGGACAATTTGATTTCTGTCAGCCATTTTGTTTAGAAAAAAACTACAATTTTTTTAAATTATTATTGCTTTTACTTTCAGGGATGAACTAATTACTTCCCTGAGTAACACTGGAAGGAGTACACTACATATACTCATAGGTATTTTACTCATATATTTCCTAACTAACCATTTCTCACAAATAGATCTCAACTGTTGGTACAGCTTGTAACAAAATACCGTGGCCCCAAATCTTATTTTTTTTTCCTGACTTTAACAGTATATTGCTACATTTCCAGGAGAGGGATGCATGAGTTATGAAGTTTGATTGTGCAGTAATAGCTGCTCAGGGATTTACAGCCCTTGTTATCTCTGTGTTACAAAGCTAACTGCCAAACATGCAGGACTCTCAGGAAAAACAATTAGACATGTACAATGAAATCATGGATTAATGCTGTTTTGGATCTTTTTTAACTTTTGGCAGGATTGCTCTGGAGATTCATATAACCTCTAGCTGCGGGGGGGGCAAGCTGGACCCGGGGCTCATTATGGAGCAGGTGAAGATGCAGATCGCCGTGGCCAACGCGCAGGAGCTGCTGCAGTGTATGACGGATAAATGCTTTCTAGCTGCAAGTCCCTTGATTTTTGGGAACCCTATAAATGTCAAGGTCAAGAGCAATTTCTGCTTATAATTGTCCAAAGAAATAAGTTTCTGGCCCCTTTCATGGTGTCATTGACTTTTAGAAAAATAATTGCTAAGGTTAAAACATCTCTTAGCGATCTGAAAAGCAGTGAAATTTTTCATTCAAAACCATGAAAGCCCCCACACCCCAGGCTGGTATTTCTGGCCTGTCAACTACCTGATTCCTTCTCTCCATTAATTTTCAGAGGCTGGATGGTTTAGGGAAGACTAAGATAAAATCCATGCAGTAATCTAATACAGAGAGGGTAAATGCAACTTTTTATGTGGATATGGATCAGCAGAAATAATTTTCAAATACTGTTGACTACTGATGAGCTTAAAACAACCACTAATTAAATGCAGCACAAGAATTTTCCAATTTAAAATGAACACCATTGTTCAGAAATAACTCCCAAATTAACTTTTAATTTGCTTACCTTACTAAGTATTAAATGTGACCAATATGCTCACAATAGAAATCAACCGAATGATGGAGAACTAGTCCACAGTAAATTGACTGTCTAATGGGGTTTTGAAGGCAATGAAAAGATGCACAGGGAAAATTGGTTGTCTTGCCTGGGCTTTCGACTCTGCAGAAAGTATCTCAGAAATCTGAGCTGGAATGCAGACTTATAATGTACATCCACAGACTGCTGGGCATGTTTTATAATGACTTAAGTTTAATTTTAGATTCCAAAGTAGAAAATAAACCAGCAGGAGTATGAATGATCTCCTATGACCAGGAACATAAGGTAGATGTATTGGCACATTAAATTTCTGGAGCTGACAGGTAAATTTCTATTGATAATAGTGCCAATTGGCATGTATGACCTTATAATTACCAAATAAGTTCACAGATAATGCAGAGAGATAGAGGAAGAAAATATTTAAAGGAACATAGTAGAAATCCTTCCTCTCCCATAGGAAAAGAGGAAGGTGCACCATCAGCTGTGTAAAAAGTTTTAAGGCATCTTGGATATCTTAAACCACATGTTATGGTGGACCAAGCATAGACTAGCAAGAAGACCCGTAAATCAACTAAGAATGGAAAAGCAGAAACAGGAAAGAGATACTAAAAATCCCTTAGCAAGAGTCAAGATGACAAGGAAAGTATCAAGGACTCACTAAACAAAAGTGAAGAGATACTTTAATTCTATTCCAGCAGATAAATATAAACAACTGGAATTTTTTGTTGATTAACATCCATTATAGAATCACAGAATCACAAAGGCTGGAAAAGACCTCCAAGATCATCCAGTCCAACCATCCACCTACCAACAATATTTCCCCACTAAATTATGTCCCTTAGTACAAAATCTACACATTTCTTGAACACCTCCAAGGATGGTGATTCTACCACCTCACTGGGCAGCTCATTCCAGAGCCCAACCACTGTTTCAGAGAAGAAATTTTTCCTAATATCCAACCTGAGTTATATCACACTGTTGTAAAGTTTTGTTTTTTGGTTTTTTTTTTTTGTTTGTTTTGTTTTTTGGTTTTTTTTTTTTTTTCAACTGAACTCGTTAATCAGTGGCTGGAAGAAGAATCCAGTAGGTAAAAGGGAAGTAAAATCAGCACCCTAGGAAAAAATGTAATTAATCACTTTCTGAGGAGCTGATAGAGTGGACACTTACTGTCTTGAAACAAAGATCTACAAACAAAAGCACAAGAAATTCATCACCAGTTCTTGCTACAAGAACCTAAGCACTAAGATCAGGAGTAAATACTCATCTACAAAAAGAAGTGCATACTCAGACCTCTAGTATTGAAATAGCCTTAGAACTTCTACAAATTACATTAGTCCCCTAGCTCAAAAATCCATTTCTGATACTGAAAAACAGTATATTTCAATTGGTGTTTAATGAGCCAGTTTTACAAGACCAAACCAAAATGAGATTAAGCTGAAATTAAACTGAAAAACTGAAGATGATAATTGAGAATAAAAGACTTCAGTTAGATGCACCCAAAACCACAAACTTCGGCTGAAAAAGAAAGCTGCTAGTTAAAAAGCAATCTGACTTTGTAAGAAATGAAAGCCACAATAAAGTAATATAAATATTCCCACTTTCATTCCTTGAAAGTCAGGGTGATTCTTTAACAAACTATTCTCATTTTAATTAATGCAAGGGTCTGTCTTGCTATCAGAAATTTTACAACAATGCCATGGGGCAGCCCTTAAAGCTGTCCCTTCTGGAATTAACAGAAGGGTCTTCTGATATACCAGAGATTACAAGGTTACCAAGAAAGTGATGCATACAGTGTTTGGCCCAAGTTCCTTTCTCTTGCTAAAGTCAATTATAGAGAAATTAAACTGAACTCCTATGTTCTCCTCATCTCCTCTCACAGCTTTCATCACCATTATTTAAAGAAAATATTTCCTTCCTCCATCACTTGCTAATGTTTATTGGCATAAGCTGAAGGTGTCAGTCCAAGGTGAGAGTTAGCTAGAAGAAGGAAAACCACAGAGCAGGATTGCAGGGTTGCACATTTCTTCTGAACTTGATGCTTTATTTTAGCAGCTCTGCTGGATCCCACTTTCTCAAACCTTGAGGTTTCTTGCCAGCAGACAGGCTCCAATTTCAACATTTTCTTTACAGTAACTCCTAGTTTTGGTAAGCCAAATGGACATATTTTTCAACATAGATAAACCCCCTTCGCTCTCATCTGAGAATAAGCCCAATATGTGAGTGTTCAATGCATCTTACTATTCACATGAATACAAACAAGAAAGCCAAGTCTATAAATTACATGAGATTGGCTTCTCCCAGAGGACAAGCAGGAAGAATGCGAATAAAGGTGCATATGTAAGGAAGGCTGAGCTCCTAACAAGACATCTGTGGAAGGCTGGGAGAGAATAAATCTTTTCCTTATTCTCCTGTGGAACTGCATTAATCTGGCCTCAATTAGACTTTTCTTACCTATTGCTTTTCCACCCCGTGAGAGAGCAAATAAAAACTGTTCTCTCAGTTGGGGAAGGAAAGAGGAGAGCCAATGACAAGGTAAAATGTAAAAAAAATAATAAAAAAAAAAGTGCCAACAATTAGGAAACTACTGATCTAATCAAGAGGGCATGTTTGCACACATAATAGAGCCGACAAAGACACCCAGATGCATTCATATGAGATATGTGGAAAGCATGGACTTATGTTGAGCTTTATGGACTTCAAAGTCTGTACTCTTTGACAGTGTTGAGGCATGAATTTCTTAGAAATAGGACAAATATAAAAATATCAACAAAAATTATTCAAAGATTTCCTATTCAAATTCCTATGCTGTTTACGTTTGTTGAAATCATATTTTACAGTGAGATCTACCTTTTCTATTTCTGCTAAAACAGAATAAATATATACATATATCCATCTACCCATGCATGTAGTCATTGTCTTCTGATACATCCTAGAACAACAAATCCCAATAAGCCTCATCTGATTAACACACCATTCATACCAAGTTGGATTCAGATAACATCTTTGTTGTCATCTTCATCATAAGCCCCTGGAAAAACCCGAAGCTGAAGCCATAGAGGGCTCAGCCCCAGGAATAGCTGCATGCATGGACAAGCCAGGATGTAGGCAGCCCCTTCAGCCTTGCTCTGTAATGCAGTGCTCTGTCTTTTCTCACTGCTCCTGTTCCATACTTTCAACCCCTGGTGGTGATCTCAGTCCCAGTCTTTATTTTTTCTCACTTTATTTTGTTGCATAATCTCCTCCCAGGTGAACTGCCTTGGAGCTAAGAAAACAATCATGAATGCCCATTAGTTTTACTTCTACAACACTTCTCCTTGAGTGTATTCAGCCACTTTCACCACCTGATTTCTATTTACAGCTTAAACTCTATGGAGTAGGAGCTCGTTAATGCCCCACATTTTCACAGTGGCTAGCATGTTTGTGATCTAGCTCGTGGCCTTCAAATGATCTTTTTTTTTTCCCCTCCATCCTTTGCTTATATAATTCATATGGTTCATTAACATGAAACCTTCGACAATACAGAACATCTGTTTTTGTTTTTTTTCTTCTTGTTGTTTGTTTGTTTGCTTTTCATTTTGGTTACTCTGTGAAGCTGTCATGTCAGCTTCAGGGTGTTTTTTCTAAACTTGATCCTTAGAAAGTTGATGCAACTAGGATGAGAAATCTTTTCAGATTTCATCTTTCAGGGATAATCTCATGTTGGTAAATGGTATTTTCTGATTAGACGCTTATGTTAGGAGAGTGTCTCTCTTCACAGTTCTTAGAATCTTGTATATAGTTTGGGAAAAGATAATCCCTGGGTTATTAACGCTTTCTATAGTCCTGTTGAGTTTGGCAGAGATTTTTTTCCTTATATTTCACAATTTCACCCCCCACTCCCATGTATATTCCCTCAAAACATTTCCTCCATCTGTTTTGCATTTTAATGCTTGGATGAGGCTCTGCGTTTTGGGTGATGTGGCCATTTCTATATAGGGCATTATCTGTTTTGCCTTTAAAAATACACCAGCTTTGCAAATTAATGATTTATAGCCCAAATGCTGCTAACCATCTCATTACTGGTCAAACAATGACTTTTTCTCAAATGTCAGATAACAGATGGTGAACACAATTTTCTTTCCTCTTCTTTAAGAACTACCATTTGAGCTACCAGGGAAGAAATGAGAACAGGGACACACGCTTCAGACTTCAAACGTACTTGTTTTCAGTCAGCATTTGCCATTTAAAACCTGACCAGTTCCACTGTTAATAGCATTTTTTTTCCTATTTTGGTTAAAATTTCATACTCCAAAACACTGCACTGTGTAAAACAGAATTAGTTCTTACATAATGTTTGTACAAATGGATACATACATTTTCACCTGTCTGTCCTGCACAGAATCATAGAATTACAGATTGTTTGGGTTGGAAGGGACCATTAAAATCATCTAGTTACAACCCCCTTCTATAGGCAGGGATACCTCCCTCTAGACCAGGTTGCTGAAAGCCCCATCCAGCCTGGCCTTGAGTGCTTCCAGGGAGGGGGCATCCACAACTTCACCAGGCAATTCACAACCTCAATGAGCAAATTAATACACTACAGGTAATAGAGGTATCCCAAGCACAACTCTAGAAAACTATGGTTTAAAGCAGATATGAAACAACAGATTTGTGGGTGAAATTTAGCTCAGATTAAGCCCTATCTGACTTGGAAATCAGTGATGCTTCTGAGGTATGGACACTTGAAAAGATGTGTCCTGTCACAGGACAAACCTACTCTATGCAAGGTGATCAAATAAAATGGTTGTTACCCTTCACCCTCTCGGCAACCTTCGTTTTGATATTTGTGTTTTTACCTGGATTCATGAAAAGCGTACACTGTGTACACAGTGTATCCAGCTGGAATCACAGTCTATAGAGTGGCTAGACAGGAGGGTCTGTTGTATTTCTGAGTGCTTCCAGCTTGGCCCAACTGGATGATCAGATTAAAGGTGCATTTCTTCTAATTGAAACTGTAATCTATCATGAAATCTTTAGGAAAACTGCAATCGTCCCAGCATCAAGATCTCTGATGATGTTTTTAAGTCTTTTGTTTGAATACAAGATGAATGATTACTAAATATTAGATATATTTATAAGTAGTCTTGACCTTGATAGTAACTATTTTATTGGGGAAAAAAGTAATTTATTATGACAATAAACACTAAAAAATATGCCAATGATTATATAGTGGAAGATATCTTAATGTATTAATGTGAAAGAATAAAATGATAGATCACTCCTTCCTAGGAAACATGTACTATTGCTGCTAAGATCGATAAGATTCAAAGAGTAAATGAAATACCCCAGAGAGATGAGAACCAAAACTGAATAGATAATTCTGTATTCATTTACCTTTTCTGATATATTTTCTCCGTTGTTTTGTTCAGACTATAAGGGAAATGTTTGCTTTGTTTTTATAGTTAGTGCGGAGATTTTCACATACCTTCTCATTTTTATAGCAAAAATATGTTGTCGCTTTAAATGTACCCACCTTCTCTATGTCTTGAATAAAAGCCTTTAGGAATAATGAAAATGTTCTGTCTCATTTCTGAGCAAACTATGGCAGTGTCTCTCAATCCCTTCTATTCTAAAACTTTCCATTAGTGGAATCTGAATCTCTTCTTTGCTATCTTGATGGAGAAGGACAGGAGAAGATTTAAATTTCTTTAAGTAATTTAAATAACAGCAGCAATATTTCATCTTTCTCAGCTGCCTTGGCCAAGGTTCATTCTAATGCTCTTCCAAATACTTTTATTCTCTCCTGCATATTTAGCTGAAGCTAGCAGATGCTTAGCCCGCATGTCAGCCCTCCAGGGATGGAGCCATAAATGTCTTCCTCAAAACTGCATTGAGTACCATTCCCCTTGCAGCAAAACTTAATGACTTCACATAGGAATCAAAAACAAATGAGGCCCCTTACTAAGAAGAACTCAAGTTATAGTTTACTTTCTTATCCTTGCTTGAACTCAGCCTTCTGCAACCCTTAAAAGGCTTTCACTCTTTAAAATTCATGTATTCTGTGGATGGTGCTTCTAGCATCTTCCTGACAAGGATGAAAGGCAACAGGGCAAAAACAAGCCCTTAACAACCATTTTATTTGATCACCTTGCATAGAGTAAGTTTGTGACCAAAAGAGGGCTTTTTGTTTTTGCTTTTTGTTTTTTTCCATCCAAACTGAAGGCAGACAGAATAAATTCATTGGATAGAATAAGTCCAATGTTTGTAGAATGAACTGCCTAAATGAACACCATATTAAATTGCTGAAACTAGAGTGTTAAGTTTATAACAGTTGACATATGACTGTGTAAGAATGGTGATTTTAAGAATTTTATCACTGCTTCTGAGTTGGGGTAGAGCTTACAATGTACCAAAAAGCAGAAGATAAATGATTTATTATTTATTTATAATTTGTCCTGAAAACACAGTTTGAGCTGATCATATGCTTAGTGAGAATCTGATTCATGATTTCTGCATGGCTGGGCTTAGCAGCACTCAGTGTCTGTTACCAGCTCAGTATTGCAGTGGATGCTATGAATAGCATTCCAAGTGGAAAAAAACAACAAACATGAATGATATGTCTTGAAGATTGAAAATCTACTAAGGAAAACTGACTTGATGAAAACGTAACAACATTTTCCATTCATTTTTGTAATATAGATAAATAGGAAACTTGGGAAAGAAAGTTTGTTTTGTGAGACTGGATATACTGCTAATAATGAGGAAAAAAAGATTAATGTTATATTATAAATATCAAATACCAGATCATAATATATTCAGTTTCCTTCCATTGATTAAAAAAGGTATTAAATGAACTTTAAGGCAATTATGTCAACTTCTATCACCAACAGCTTGAGTACTGAAAATGTAAGAACTTTATTTCTAAATTCTTTTATATTTAGAGTTCCTCTGTTACGTAGAGATGCCCATCACCTTGCACATCTGCCAATCAAATTAACAAAACCCAGATTCCTCATGATATGAATCTCAGTTTGGATCATTCTGAGAAGGTACACTATATTTATACTTATTTATATATAGGAATTGTGCACATAAATGAACAAAACTATGTTTGTGTATACATCTATATATTAAAAATACGTTCTCGTGAATGTCAGGATGATGAGCTGACCACATGCTTGTTCCATTCATTCACTCATTTTTCATGCTAGCTTGTCTCTGAAATAACAAGGCCTGAAACGAGAAAGGAGTAACTTCTCTAAATCTCAAAGTACTATAATCCTGGATTTGAAAAGTAAAGTGGTCCCATTACAGCAGATAATTGTAATGCTGGAGAATTAGGTCAGAGCTGCAGTTCATCTCAGCACTGCTATCAACAAATGAGGTCAGGTTTTGCTGTCTTTTATTGTGCTGTTGCTTTGAAAGAAAAGACCTTTTCCCTGTATTGACAAGAGTACCACAATTCCCAAGCAACAACACTAGTAAAGATAAGAAGAGAAATTAAATCTCTGGTCTGTCCACTCTTAGATACCTAGGCTCTCCTCAAAGAGTGAGCTCGTGCTTGCACTCAAAGCTCCCTTTGTACATTCCACCAAACACATGCACAAATTAGATCAATCTTACAATGTCCTTTCTAGCATTTCTCATAAAATTGCATACATTCTTGCAATTAATTAGCATACAGCATGCATTCTCAGTGTAAAGAGGGATAAATATGCAGATTCATCCATATTATTTTCTATCATTGCTCATGTAATCACTGATTCCTTATTAAAGAGAAGTTGCCTCTATGGAACTACTAGGAAATGAAAGGAAATGAAAATAAGAACATGAGAATTTTCTGTAACCATGTTTATGGAATGTAGTCAAGAAGGAATTTTTTGCAGCTGGTATATGCAATGTAGCTACAAAAAAATACAGCTTTTCTATAAACTATCTACGATCCCTAAGGAGACCTCAGGAAACAAGTTACTGCGGTGCAGATTTGCATGGTTCCCTGAAGAATACTCCACTTTCACAAATCCTTCCCTAAAGAGATTTAGCTTTTCAACAGTTTACACTCAAGTACAGTTAATTTTGATGGCCTCTGCATACTTCCCTTATGCTTACAAGTCTAGTTTAGATTTGGTATTGATTAGCAAATGAGATGCTATTCTGGCTCCATACTTGGTGAACTACACTTACTCTAGAGCTGTTTTCATCCTCTGTGCAAGTGGTATGCTTGAAGCATGCTGGTCTTTCTGAACAAGCTGAAATGTGAAGACATAGCCATCAAGCAGACAGTTGAGGATTTTGCTGTCAAGTGTTAGAAGCATTGAAGTAATACACAAACAATTGAGAAGAGAAGGTTGCAAGGTGACCTGATAGTGGCCTTTCAGTATCTAATGGGGAGCAATAGGAAAGAAGGGGACAGATTCATTAGCATGGTCTGTGGTGATATAACAAGAGGAAACGGTTTCAAACTTAAAGAGGTTAGATATAGGTTGCATATAAGGAAAAATTATTTTACCGTGAGGGTGGTGAGGCAGCAGAACAGGTTGTCCAGAGATGCTGCTGGTGCCCTGTCACTGGAGACTTTCAAGGCGAGGCTGGATGAAGCCCTGGGCAATCTGATCTAGCTGTGGATGTCTCTGTTCGTTGCAGGGGAGTTGGACTAGATGGCCTTCAGAGCTCCTTTCCTACTCTAAGGATTCTATGATTCTATAACTTGCGCCTAATACTGTTGATTTGAATAGTAAGAAAGACTCATTTGCAAGAACACAGGTGAACCACTGCTACAATCTTGTTTGCAAACTTTTACAAATACTTTCTTTTTCTTAAAAGCAAGTATTAGGACAGATGTTAGTATCTATGCAATAGCCGATGGTCTGTAAAAACCTGATCAGCTTGTGCTAGGAGTGAGCTGTTAATTTCTTTTTGATTAAAACTGCTTATTCTGTGATCTTGTTTGAAAATATAAAAGCCCACAGTCAACATTTTTAAAGTTTCATATTTTGACAATGCTCTAGATATATACATCATGTATTAAACAGATACAGAGGAAATCTCTTAAAACAATAAAATATAAATGAGTCGTTTGGTGAAAGCAATGCAATTTTTCTGCCAGATGGATACTTACTTACTTTTTTTTTTGTTTTGTTTTAATGCAGAGATAGAATAATCTAATCAACCTTGCAAAGGGGAATTGCTATGAAAATAATTCATTTAGCTGATGCTTCTCACTTTTCAAAGTGACAGACTGATGATGGGTAATGCAAGAAATATTTAGTATTATGACTTTCCCTTTACCGTAGGCAGATTAGGCAGAGAAAGGCAAGTTATCTGTAGCCATTCCCTATTTGACGGGGGGATCGTTCTACAAAAATGTTACATAGGCTTCTCGATACAAATGAGCCAATACTAAATTGTCCATATAGATTCCAAAATTGTGTCTGAATTTCCTAATCTTGAGAGTGTTGATCAGAGAAGAGTTTTGACATAAAGAAAAAAAAAACCTGAACAAGTGAAAACTTACAATAGTAGGGAAGCAGGCTTGTTTATCTATTTGCCTTAAGCAATTTGGGAGGAACTACCAACAAAATGACAGCTGCCACTAGTAATAATCATTGCACGTGAGGTACTTCCTGGAAAAAGACAGATGGATTAAACCATAAAATTACAGAACAATAGGTACACGTCTTATCTGGTATAGTTTTTTTGGTTTTGTTTTCATTTCATTGTATTTGACCCTTTTACAACAAATTTAATTTTCTGTATTCAGAAAACCATAATTATTTTTTTCTACAGCTTCAAAGGTTTTTTCCCTTTTCTTTTCCCCAGATATTCTCTTCCCTTCTCTTCCTTTTTTTTTTTTTTTTAATGTAAATACTAGAAGGACTGCAGCAGCCATACAGCTGCTGAAATTTGCTGCCTGTTTGTAGAAGCTATAAAGTAAGAGCATAAGAAATGCAAATCATCTTGACAACCTCCAACAGAACAAATAACAGAACAAATGAAATTGACTCTGTCTGGTACAGGGAAAAATTTAACACTGAGCCATAAAACATAGATTACTGTTATTTCAGGTAGAATAGTATTTTCATAGCCACCACCTGACAGAACGGATGTTCCCTCTTACTGTTTGCTGTGTCTTGCTCATTCTTCATTCACCATTCCCACATTTCTTATTGCAGGAATCAAAAGAGAAGAAGCTGTGGTAAAAATGGAAAAAGGAAATCTCCAGGACCACTTCATGTTGGAAGCAAAAGCATTACATTTTCTTGTGCTGAATGCAGCACGCTCACTGTGGCTCTGGACAAAATTCTGGCCTCTAACACTTCTGCAGATATCCATAATATGTGCTTAAGTCTCAGTCAAAGCAGTATGTAGATATGTGCTGGATTTAAATATGGAAATCAAAGCAATAAACTGACATTTCATTCACCACTTGTACACTCACCTCTGTTCTTCCATATAAAGATCGCCAATTTATAACATTCCTGATATTACGTAATCTTTTTCACTTACCCTCATTTTGCATTATTCTCAACTATAATTGTTTTTGAACATTGTCTACAAGCTGCATGCAGAAGTTCCCTTTAGCTTTAGGCTTCAGTAACTCAGCTTCAAATACTATGGAAACCAGGAAGCCTAATAACTCTTGACAGTTTACATAAACTCAATAGCTAATCCACTGAAATCTGATGGGAAATGTTGCAGTCCTAACATTCGGATCACTACATGAATTAAACAAGGGTTTGATTCACTTTCTAGAAATAATTATTTTCAGTTTCATTGAAAATGCACAATAGCCAATTGCCTAAAAAAAACCTGGAAATATAGTCAACTCATTTTTTAAGAACTCTATAGTTGGGGAGTTATTCCCCTCCCTCCCTCCTTGATCAAATTAAGGGAAATTAATTACAAGCTTGTGAATCACTATTTTAGTTTCAATTTAGATCACTGATTTAGCAAACTTTCAGTTTAAAATACATGTTCAAGTAATTTCACTCAACCAAATGCAAAATACTTTCCTTCACAGCTGCCCAAAATAATACAGGATTTGAGCTCTCTTAACTCTTACCCTCCTAACTTGAAGGGGAAATTATGATTGCATACTGAGAGTCATTACGATGATTCCAGCCAAGTTAAGAAAAATCCCACTAGTTTTACTAGTCCACACTGACACTTTCCAAGCAATAATGGAGACTCTGGATCTTTCTGTAGATAAGACTTTTGTAATGAAGCTGAGGAGAACTCTGTGCTGTCCTTGCTCAAGCGTACAGATAACCATTTCAAACTGCAGCATTTCATACCTAATCCAAAGTCTGCAGAACTCAGTGCAGTTCTATTTACTGCAAATTGTTTGCAGTAGGAAAAATGTTTGTCTAAGCCAGCAGGAAGAACCTGCTTTTATGCAGTGCTAAGGCATTGCTGTAGAAAAGCATAACAGAATCTTCTGAAGATGTAAAGCTTCATTTTGACCCTAGACCACCAATTAAACAGGAGCTTCACCATATGTTAGTAACGCAGGATCTGAGCTTAAAATCTATGAATGTCTCTGCATCTCTCACCTGTCTACCAATTTCTTGGTATTTTGCCTGAATAGACCAGCTACGTCAACTACTTTTTATACTAGGAATCACTGACTCCTTTAAAAAACTATCATCACTCCCAACTTAAACTCTCACACTTTCCAGGAAAGAAAACACTTGATTAGATGCAACATATGAAAACAATATTAGAATACGGTTTCCATATGCAGTGAATGCAAGTATCTGGTAACTTTCACCTATTACAGTTCACTTCCTTGGACATTACACTTAATAGTACCAAACCCTACCTCACTGCCTGGAGCTTTTGTTGTGTTAAGATGCAGCTCTCCCTCTGTAGCTGGGATCTTTTTGCTCCTGCATTTGCCAAACTTTTGCTTTAGATCTGAAGTGGGCAGTCAAAGCCAGCAACCAATGTTATGAATAGGAGATAAAGATGCTCAGATCTGACATTTGTTCACCAGCATTTTCCTAGTAGTTTCACAGCAAGACAAATGGCATGTAACAACAATTTCCTGTACTTACTAGGAAATTGCCAGGCATCTATTTTCCTCTTCATAATTTTGTACAACTGCTAATACAAGAATATGTACACAAATCAAGCATGACAGTTACACTGATGTAATCTAAAACAACACTCAAGCAGCTTCTTAAAACAAAAGTAAATAATCTAGGTATATGTGATAAGTGCTGAAGGATATCTTCTGCCTCCAGATAGATCTCCCTTCCCACTGTATCTTGTAGGTTTTAAGAGTTCTCAGTACTTCCACTGTCATGGCTCATTTTCAGCATGAGTGATTCATTTTACACACAAGGAAATCAAAGGAACAAGAAAAAAAGGTAAAATCATAGAAAAAGATGCAAGTGTATGTGTGATGCTGTAACCACTCTGGAAGCAAAAAAGGTTAAGTTTCTTTAATGTTTTATGTATTTAGTAAATTAAATCCCTTTCTAATCAGCACACCTTTTGTGATACTTCACTGATACTTCATAATAAACTCTACTGCAATATCTGAAAAGTATGCAACTGTGAAAAAAAGCACTTCTAAGATGATGGGATGTGTGAGGAATACACTCAGGAACAGACTAATGTTGTAATGCCTTCGTATTAAGTGACAAGACAGCCCATAGCAGACTGTCTGTGCACTTGCCACCTGATATCCTGAAGCGTGCTGCAGAAGCACTGGGAGAACAGAAGTCGGAAGCTTCTGTCTCTGTATCTCATGGCGCAGGAACATGATGATATGCAATTAAGCTAAGGGTGTGAAAATCAAAACTGACACAAAAATATCTCTCCATAGTAACTAAACTGTGAAACTCAGTGTTACCAGAAGTCGCCAAATCCAGCAACAAAACTTACAAGGAGGAATGCAATATTTATAGAGTCATCAAGATTATCACATTTTCATGCTATTAAATGCCATGTAGAGTGATTTAGGCCAGTATGTAACTACTGGGAAATACAACAACAGTCAGCATGCAAAGTTATAGGTAGGTTCTTGCATCTTGTTCTGAAGCACCTGGCACAGATGCTGTGACAGAAAAAATGGAACTGAGTTCTGAAATTATATAAATAAGAGGATAAAAATATTGCATATTTTTCCCTAATATATACATTTAATTATTATCCTTACTGCATCAGTCTAGCTATGTAAAATGTAACTACACAGAATATTATTTTATTTTGATAGTTTGTTGACTAATATGGCTTAATTTAGAGATTTCATACTTCTATTTGCAAAAAAAAACCAAACAACGTAACGAAGACTACTAAGATTACTATTAACAACAAAAATTGACAGCCATTTGTGTGTGCTCATGTGTGTGCATGTTATGTACAAGAAACACTTTTCTTTCAACACCAGAATTTTTACCAGATCCTTTTTTATTTTGTCATGTGTCAATTTAATTGCAAACATAGTGTGCACGTGTGACTGTGTGAAAATAATGGTAACAGATGGAAAAAATGTAAACTCTCTCTTCCTAATGTTTTCCCCAGTGCCCTATTTAGATTGCTATCTAATATTTCTTTAGTCATGAATATTGTTGTTCTAGCATAGCCATCTTCTGTCGTCTGTTTTCACTTACACCATTCTTGGGTTGCTTTTTGAGCATTTTTTTAATAAACCCAGTTCAACTAGTAACTCATCACATGCAGATCAGCTAAGTGAGAAAAAGAAAAGGTCAAGACAATCAGGAAAATTCTTAAAGAGGATTATTTTAGTGCAATCAAGAACTTCACTTCTACATCATTACCATTTTCTGTTTGAAAGTCATGCTTTGCAATCTCCTATTCCTGAAACACCTTAAGAATACATTTAGTTTTTTTAATCATGGGTTTAATATATTGTAAAAGCTGTCTCAGAAGCTTAATACTAGACATTTCTTCCACTTTGACTTATTACAGTTTGATACATTCCTTTGACAAAGGCTTGTTCAGCCTGGAGAAGTGAAGATTGCGAGGAGACCTCATTGCTGCCTTCCAGTATTTAAAAGGAGATTATAAATAGGAGGGGAATCAACTTGTTACAAGGGTAAGCAGTGACAGGACAGGGGGAATGATTTTAAGCTCAAGGTTTAGACTGGATATCAGGTGAAACAGGCTGCCCAGAAAGGCTGTGGATGTCCTATCCACTGGGGTGTTCAAGGCTACTTTGGATGGGGCCCTGGGCAGCCTGGTCTAGTATTAAATGGGGAGGGTGGTGGCCCTGCTTGTGGCAGGGGGGTTGGAGCTTCATGATCCTTGAGGTGCCTTCCAACCCAAGCCTTTCTATGATTCTGTAATTTTGTGACCTAGCTTAGATTCTACGCTATTAATGAACTTCCCTCTGAATCAAAGTGGAGTGGGAGCATCACAAAGTGAAGGCAGGCTCCAGGATGCATTTTTTTGCACAGTGCTTTATCCTCAAAAGTTGGAACAGAAGTGCACAAAAATTATATTTCTATACTCAATTTACTCTTAGTGCTGAGGTAAGCTTTTCATTTCTGAATACTGTGCCAATTAGGCTCAAGCTTATTAGCAGTCATTCTTACTTAGAGATTACATTTTACTTACAGTAAATTCAGCAGTCTAGAATTTGTCCATTTACTGCTTTATTTCTGGCTAGTAGAAGAGTACTCCAAGTTATTGAGCCAGACCTTCACATTTACAGAGAAGTTTTACTCAGTATTCAATATGACTGGCAAAATGCGCCCTGAAAATAATTATTCCAATTTTATATTTTGGAAAATAATAAGTTCTGTTTCTGCATTAAAATTACCAAAAACATATGCTTCACTGTTTGCACACACAGACATTCACACTGCTATACAGACTTTCTTAAAACTGTAGCAGGCCTCTTGGATGATATTCCCTAAATGAACACACAAATGGGTTAAACAGCAAATTTAGGATTAGAAACAAAGATTTTTCAATTCCAGCAGAGAACTGAGAAAGTTCAGTAACATTAAAAAATAAGTAAAACATCTATTGCCAAAAATAACAATTATTCTAAAAACAACAAGCTTAAAAGTTTTAGTTATATAGCAAAATTAAAGCAAAATGGGTGTTAAAACCAAACAGAAAAGCATTTATGTCAATATATTTCTTTGAATATTTTCAGCAATATTACCTTTCCTTTAGGGGCACCCTGAGAAGCTTCAGCAACTGTAGCACAGTATGTATAAGCCAAGGCTGAGCTTCTGTGTCACTCAAGAGTGACGGTAGTTGAACATAAGGTGAAATCAGCTAAGAAAGCTTTGAATCACATCTATTCCCTCTAGACTCTAATGCTGTTTCAGCACTGAAGGCTTCTGCGCTTTAATGGCAAAATCAACACGGTTTGGGCTTTTCCAAGTATTCACATACAGCCTTATATGTTCCCCACGGTCTCTCTTCTCTGAAATGTAGAAACAATAAACAGCAGAGAAATGGTTTGTGAAACTTTTTTCTCATGGATGACTTTTTCTTTCCACTTTACTTCAGCAGTTTGTGATTCTGCCATAACTTTGTTAAACTTTTCAGGTCCCAGGTACTTCCACTTCAGCAAGATTCTGTACAAGGGAAAAGACGGTATTTAGACTGACTTTGAATGTCCTTGCAGCTGTGAAACGTGGATGGCAGTGCTGCTGGAACAAACTCTCTTGTGAGGTTTCCTGTACTTTCTGCTTGCAGTATTGCCAAGAATATTCGTAGGGCAGCTTTTTCACAGTAACTTGGAATTTCACACTCAAGATGAAAGTAATGCAAAGGCAAATGAGAGGCAGAGGTTCTTTTTTTTTTTTTTTCAAGAAAGAATATGTCAAGTTAGCTGTGTTAAATTCAAGAAATAAGCACCTTTAAGGAAATGAAAAGATTCTCTTTTTTTCCCCTTCCCTTCACCAACTAATAATTTCCTACTTAATATTTCTTTTTGCTTTTCCCTGCCATCCATCAACAGTGGCATAGAAGTTGTTTCTACTTTATCTGCTATTTATTTACTGGCATTCACAACTTCTCTGAAAAAAGGTTCAAAATCATCCAGTCTGTAGATTTCATAGTGCCTCTGGATCTCCACTTGGAGGCAGAAGTAATTGAAGTGGTGCAGTAGCACAGCTTGCTTATGCACATTTGTACACGGACTGTCCCATCTTGGCCTGTGAAAATTAAGTCCTATAGGACTTTATCCTCTATGTGTTTAAGCATTCTGCATCAGGTATTGTATTGTATTTTAACCACAAAACTCAGAAAACAGCACTGCAGTTCTGCTCCTCACTACCTGTAGAAACCTACCAAAATAGCTTCCATTCTCTGTGAGTGAAATTGCTCACTTGAGAAATATTTTCGTCTTCAGCTTCTCCAAGGACATCTGTTTAACTTACAACTTTTTTAAAAAACACCTCTTTGTCAGCAGCTGAAGAACAGGAGATGTGTTAAGAGATGGTTGCGTGACTGCTCCTAAGCTCTTGCATGCACTGTGCCTCATGCCAAAGAGTTACAGCACTTTGGTCCTGCATGCAAAATTGTTTGTGGCATAACCACAAGGACAGCTTCCAAGCCCTGTAGATTTAATGAGTCTGAGCATACTTTTCACAATCCAATGTGTAGCAGATAGAATCTGAGACAAAAATTCAAAGCTTCATTTTCTAAGGACAACATAGATAGAGAGGGCCTAATGCTAGTGACAAACACTCAAAGGCCTTAGGAGAAGACTTAGAAAATTTTTCAATGGAAAAGTAAAGGTTCCTGAATTCTAGGATAAGGTTGCTTAACACACTGACTCTTCTTGCTGCATACTTTGCACGCTGTGCTAATATCATTAAGATACTGCTTGCAAATCTCTTGGCTTATCTTTTATTGCCTAGCACTAGAAACACACATAGACAGTAACTGAGAATACATCGTGTTTAACAGTCATCTACTGATGGTGTAAAAATTCAGATGAATTCTTTTGCTGTTTGGAGGCCTTCCTTCAAACAAATGCAGAATTGAATGAAGCATCAACAGCTCTTCTGCTTCACAGAAACCAATTGCAACTGTCCAGCAAATGATGTACATTTTTCAGAGGCCAAGAGTGTAACGCCACAGTCTTCACGTAGAGAACTCTGTAGATATCTTCTGTCTCTTGCTTCTCTTATCCTATTATTCACCATCTCATATCCTAGAAGCGGTGAGGTCCAGCTGAACAATTCTAGTAACATGAATGCCTTTGCCAAGAGCTGACATTTTCCTCCAAGAGGTTAACAGAGCTGGTTCCACATTAAATACCAGCTTTATTCTCATGCTCCTCAGGTGCCTATTCATTATAGGAACTACAGCTAACCTTCTGAGAAAAAGAAAAGAAAGAAGTCACAATCTCAGTATTCGTGGAGAATAGTAAAATAAATATATTACTTTTCAGGGAAGGACACAGTTTGGGAGGGAATGGGAATGAATCACAGTGAATCATTTTCACTCACTGAATATAGTACAGAAATGGTAGGGGGAGGAGAAGGGAGGAGTGTGAAGACATTTGCCTCTGCCGTTTTCTAAAGTAACAGCTAAAACTTCTTAGGACTCCTTTAAAGGCTGTATGAAATGTTTAGTGTGGATATACTTCCTGTGCAAACACAGTAAAGGGACAGCACACAGGAAAAACAAACAAACAAACAAACACACAGGCTGATTTAACAGTGGCAGGGAGTACTAAGATGACAGGCTTTGGGAAATAACATCCAAGGTCTGAGTGTTGTGCTTAGACAGAAGGATTGTACAAATCACCCTGCTAAATTACAAGGCAGACAGATAAACACAATTCAAAGGTAATAGAGAAGTGCTATGGTCAAGTACTTTCAAAGTGCGCAGGAAGGATTCTCTATCTTCTGTCAAGCAGAATTTAATGGAAGACAATTCTCTCTGTGCAGGCAAAGAGAATATTGGTATCCCCACATAAACCCATATTAGTATATATTCTTATCTTCTGCATGGGATAGCAATGGCTATGGAGCTGCTGTGTTGGCTTAAACATATTGATACAAAATCACATCAACAAATTAAAGGTAGTATAAAACATTGAACGGGACTAAAAAGTACAAGCTAACTGATCATGATGTAAGAGTAGTGAAACTTCTCACCTAAAAAGCAAATGTCTTTATTTAATGCAAGTATACTATGCATGTCTTGCCAGGATCAATTTCTGTACAGTAAAAGCTAGCTATGGGAAAGAAGAAAATCTCTTTTTAAGTTTTATTTTAAAACAATATTGATTTTAATTTAAGAATTTTATGAGACCATCTGAATAAAGTATGTTTTGGTGAAAGTAACCTTGGTCATTCTGGAGAGAAAATACCTTCAAGAAGATAAAAAGGGAATCTGGCATATTCTAAATTAGAGTTCCTTTCAAGAGAATGAGCTTTTGTTTTTCTTTTTCACAACCAGTGCTATGTGTAGGTCTGCATTGTGATGACATGCACAAAAAGATTATGATGAAGATGGATAAGAACTGAAATTTGAAGGGACGAAAGTGATGAGAAGACCAGCACGTAGCCTAGGATTTCAATTATGAGTTTTCATACGTTTCCCCAGTTCTGTAGTTCTTGGATGAAGAAATAAAGGCAGCTCTCTCTGGAGAGACTGCAGAAATTTCTGTAACATCAGTTAACAGTGTTTACCTAAGTCCATTTTTCACTGACTCATCTCCACACTGAACTGCTACAAGTTGGCCTCTGCTCAGGATGACAGCTTGCCAGGAAGCAGAATCCTCTCTTTGCTCAAGGTCTTAGTGACTCGCTAGGGCCAAGTTCTCTAGCAAAGCTGGAAAACGTGCCATGAAGTAAAACTCAGTTTGTTTTTCTTTTTTTTTCTTGGTCATAAAAAGAAGTCGTTGCACTGTACAACAGAAGATGCAAGTTAGGACAGTGCTATGATTCAGAACGGGTAGGCAGAAAAGTATGTGCTGGATGCAGTACGCATGTTGGCCAGCCCAGCTAGAACAAACCAAATGGAGAATGGTTTGCTGACAACATGAATGCTCCCTACCCAGAGGAAGGGAAAGGAGAGCTCCTCTTAGTGCTCCTTACAAAATTGAAGCTAAGAGCCCCAGAAAGGATCACACCAGTCTCCTCCTCCTCCCACACAGTCATTTAATTTAAAATAACAAGAATTGCATCTTTCTTTTAAAAAATATCTACAAAGCGCATACACATAGAGACAGGTTATTCTTTGTTGGAGAATAGCACCTGAAGTAGGAGCTTTTTGTGTCTGGTCTTAGCCTACATAAATTCAGGGGGAACGCCTGAAAAATTATAATATGGTATGAGGACCAGATGGCGAAGTTAGAAAGACAGATTAGAAAGTGGGTGCACACTTTTAATGATCTGTGTAATTAAACATTGGAACAATTTAGCAAAATTGCAGTGGATTTTCCATATGGTTTAGCATGTTTTGTACTTGGACTGCTTCATAACATGGTATCTTGTAATAAGTTTGTAAACAAAGTTTGGTAACAGACTTTTGCCTCAACTTGCAGCAAGTGCAGGAAGAGATTTAAAATTATTAAAAGGAAGGCTAATAAAAATATATTATTATATCCAGGTAATCGTACCATCATACAATACACGGAGATTTCAAGCAATTTCCAAAAGGATTTTTTTCTCTAACTCAGTTAGAAAAAGAAGAAAAATAATATCCATAAGAATTTTATAATTAAAGCCAAAGATTCATTTCCGTTTGAAACAGATGGTCAGGCAAAGGCATTCTGGATAATTTAGCAAAAGCTTGTGCTTCAACTAACTAACAAATTGCCGTTTTAATCTTTCATCTAGTTGCACAGGCTAACCTATTTATTGTGTATGACAGATCAGGAAATATCTGCATTGCTTCAAAACATAAACACAGAACCAATACAGATTGAGAATTACAAACAGAATTACTATTTTTAATGGAAATAATGAAAATAATTTATGATTGCAAATGAAGAGAAAGACAAAAAAGACACACACAGTAACAGAAAATAATGAGAGACCAAGAGTTGAGGGAATTGGGAAAAACCCACCAGGACTGTAATGAATAGCAGATATCTAAAGTATCACTGAAATCTTGCAGTGTAAGTTTATATCCAGTTTATATACATTGAAACACAACTCTTTTTTTCTTTAAAGTAAACTATGGAGCTATGACATTTGTACACAGTTAGATCACTGGATTGATAAATCTTAATGGCAGCACTAGAAACATGCTTTCACGCCTGAGAGTTTCTTTCTCAGGAGACAATGAGGGAGAGAGTTGTTGACACGCCTTTACCTCTGGGGATAAAAGCAATTGCTGGCGATACTACACCCACCAACAGTGTTTCTTACATCTCCCTCCCTAATTAAATAAATAGCCATTTTGGTTTACTGCTGTTGCACCAACACTTGTAATTCATGAAATACTCATTTAAACCAGTAAATATCTCACCTAGACCTGTGAATAGCAAAGTGTCAGGCTTGCCCTATTTTTCATTATTAAAGCTCACAATGTTTTTTTGTCACTGTGGATATCCTTGTACACAACTGTACTTTTGTTTCTATTTTCAGAAAGTACCAAGTGAAAACATAATCTGAATGAATGGACAAAATGATATTGTGATGTAGTTACAGACAGAATAAATTACAGAATTAGAAGACAGTTTACAAATATATTGGATATTATCCTGGGGAAAACATAACTCATCTTGTATTCAGTTGAAAGTCTCAGGACACAAGTTATTAAGTAGCCCTGAGTATTCCTCTACTCCCCACTCCTCCCACCTAAACCATGGACACAGTTAGCAGTGTATTTTAGAGCACAGCCTTCACCCCCTCAATCCATTAGCATCCATTAGCTCTCTTCATCTCCAAATTCAGTATGCAGCAGTTACACAAAGCAATTAAGAGACAACCAGTAGTACCTGCATTCTGATTTAACTACTGCTGCTATAAAACTCTGGCAGAGCACATCTGATGAAGTGTTTGAGGAATGCTGACCTTATGGTTTAAACATCAGGCTACAGCTCAGGTCATTGGGCTTTTGCCAGCCTTTGCCAATGACTTCCTCTGTCACCTTGGAACAACCTGTGTCTCATTTTCTGTAGGTAAAACAGGGACAGACATAGTGCCCTGCACTGTGAACTGCAAGGGCAGATTTAGTAAACGTACAGTAAGTGCTCAAAACCAAGAGTACACACAGTGAAGGAGAACAGCTGAAGAAAAAACTAGGTAGCGCATCGCATTAAGTGCTTCAGCGAGACAGAGCAAATTTCATCACTCAGCAATGATAAATCACCAGGCATACTCAGAACCAAGAAAATCAGAATGAAGATTTGTCCATGGCTATGGAAAGCAGCTATCTTATGGCACTGAATATTCACTTACATGATCAAAATGTACAGTTTGGAGAATGCAGCTGTTAGAACACACATCTTGCATGCTGCCCTGAAGCGTGTCTGAGTAAATTTAATACATGTGGTTTAAATAAGCGCAAGTTAAACAGGGACTATTCCCATGAATCATGAAAAGAGAAAAAGTGAGTTTTGAGAAATTTACACCTTAGAGAAGGAACTCTGCATCTTCCCTGAATTATAAGCATGGGTGCTATTAGGTTATTTTGGGGATATAAAATATAGTAAGTTTATTTGGTATCCTCTCTATCGATACAGTTTCACCTTCTGTTTTGCCCAGAGTGCTTTTGGAAAAAGGCTATGGAACTTGAAATAAGGAATGGAATTGCTCTGAAAAAATCTCAAAGTCCTTTTTTCAGGGAAGTTTCAAAAAAGTTTTTCCCAGTGCAAGAATTAAAAACACAAGGGGTAAGAGATACACTGAACAACAGATGCACAGATCTGAAGCCCTTTCCTTTCCCGGGCTCCCAAGCTGGGAAGTGCCATCCTGAGACCAAAGCAGCAGGGGATGCTCTAGGCTCAGTACTGCCAGCAGGGCAAGGTTTGAACATTACTGCTGCCATCCACCACAGGAGATTCAGGCTCCCTACACAGTTTGGTGCAAAATTATTTTGCTGTTTGAACTAAGCAATCAACAAGCTACTGTAACTCTGATGGTGCAAACAAAGCATACACCAAATTGCACTGGCAAAAAGCTTATGGGTTGGCCTTCAATGTAGCAGTTAGAAATCATGATGAAATGGAAAAACTTTCATGGGAATGAGTACTGTGTCCAACCCATGCAAAATGACTGCAGACAAGATGTGCAGGTGACACAAAGGCTGGTGGAGTGATATACAGCAAGGGGTCAGGGCAGCCACAAAGTGATGAAAGTTACTTGATAAGTTTAGTAAACTTCATAAATTCAACAGAATGTGTTTTACTAACGCTCCTGAACTGATGCACAGAATGAATATAACAAAGGATAAAGGTGTACTAGAATTAATAGTTAGGGTGGTGAAAACCCTTAATTCAAGAGTCACAGAGGGCACGCATTTCATCAGAGGCAGAGGTCTACACCTTACTACTGAGGAGGTGGTATTTGTTCCTTCTTACAGCTTGAATGAAATTAATATTGTAATGTTGTATTCACCTCTGACATTCATATTTCTCTACCAAAAAACTGAAGAAGGTGTGCAGAGAAGCCTCAGTTTCTGGAGAACTGGAGAAAGTGCCATACAATGCTATAGCAACACTGTAAGGATCCCAACTGTTTGGCTTTTTTTTAAAAAAAGTTAAAGATTGTGTACAGATGTATAATCAAAACAGGAAAACACCAGGTGCCAAAGGACTATTTGGTCTTAGGAATAAATGCATCAAAAGGCAGCACACTGTAGCCAGAAAAAAAAAATAAATTAGAAAGGAGTTACACATATTTTTTAGCTCAGATATTAAATATTACAAGAGATGTAAAATGGGAAGTAATACATTTTTAAAATTCTTTTCTGCTTTTAATCACAACTGGATGCTTTTTTTGAAGTTTAGCCAAGTAACTTTTATCTTCCAGTTAAATAGGATTTACTAGGTTTAAGTAATTAAATAGGAATTAAAATACAGAAAATAGCAACCCAGTAAGCTTATGTTGTTAGCAAGACACTGCATTTGAGAAGTCTAATGTATAAACCTGTGCACCTCTTGGCAGCAATCATGACAAATTTGAGAAGACATGATTTTAGCTGGACTTCAAGGACTGTCTTCTACTACAAGTCCTGATGCTGGCCTTTGCAGGAGTGGATAAGAAGGAAACAGATGTCAGTGATATCTCAGTCTGCTGAACCTGCAATAGAGAAAATCTTCTGATTTTAGTACAACCCCAAGTTCGTGAAACTGTGGAAGAAAGTTGTAGGAAAGAAGGTACAGAAACCAGAAGATGTACTGCTTCATTTAAACTTGTTCTGTGGAGCTTGGCACACTCACATACTAAAAAGCTTAATGACTTTCATGTTAATGACTCGCTAGCTTGACCTGTGAGAGATTGAGGAGAGTGGTGGGAGTGGAAGCAGCACGACATGTTCCTCCCTTACAGAAACCCAGAGGAGGTTTGATGTAAACCAGGCACATTTTGTTCTTATGCTGCTGTTCAACACAGGAGGGTGCCAAGCACATTTTCACATTGATATCAAAAGCAAAATTAATCATTTGGCCCTTTTTCCTTTCAAAGAGAACTCAAAAAATCTAGTGGCAGTACAAATCTCAAAGAAACTGAGTTTAAAGAGAGCAGCTGCAAGGTTGTGAGTTGCTGAAGGCATCGTGCAGGCTGGGGCTGTATGCTCCTTCCACAGCCCTGCAAACTCTTGTTTGTGGAGATTAACTTTATTTTACCCCATGCCTACAATGGACACCCTTCTCTGCTGCCAGAACAGTATGGAAAAGATTTCAATGTAATTTTCAAATCCTCGGTATCTACACGCACAGTAATAAGAGATCAATTATTCTTGTATACTAGAAATTGATCTGGATAAGAGATTGCTCAGAGATTACTTCAAGAGCATAAGAAATTTGGTAAAGATAAACAGTACTGAACAAAAAGCTTCAACATTTTCCTTGTCGAAATTAATTCTATTCACTCCATGCAAAGTGATAAAATGTAATGAAATTTGCTGATGAAAACTGATGAACTAATCAATACAAAAAGAGGTGTGCTCTCAGAAGAAGATTTAAGAGGGTTGCCCAAAGGAGAAAGATTACTAGTTACACCTTCAGCCTTGAAGTTTTGCCAGTATTCAGAGCTTGTAAAGTTTTTTTCTTAAAAAAAAAAAATAAAACAACCAGCAGGTGATGACAGGCAAAGTATAAAGACATTCCATTTATCCTCCCAAATTGTTCCTTTTATGCAACTTGCAAATTTTTCATTCTGTGTACCATACCAGCCACAGCTTAGTACTCTTTCTTTTCTCATAGGGCCATGTTTTCCCTACTTCTCTAGCCACCTTAAGAAACAAAAACATATATTTGTTATCTAAAACAAATAAATTAGTCTACCACAATGGATTTCAGCAAATACTGAGTTCTGAGACTAGTTATGGCCTTTTTGAAACTGCATATTAGATACTTTTAATGGAGAACCATTCCTGATTTCAGGATCATTTCACTTTCTCTTGCATGTAGTTCTGTGCTAGATAATCTTAATTAGCAGGAGCAAAGTTTCATTCAAAAGAAGAATAATCATGGTCGTGTCAAGTAATTCTCAAAAGTGTTCTTTTTAGACAAAGTTAAGGAATGACAACAAACATCATGGCCTATAGTAATTTTATATGATTATATAGTTGACTTTTACAGAGACTGATGTTTATGAGGAATTTTTAAAACAATTTTTATTCTATGTTTATATGATATTATATATTCAGACCCTATTCTCCATTCATTATTGAAATTGACAAAACATTCATTAATCAGTTCTTTTATTTTGGTTGCAAGCTCAACTTTCTTAATGTTGCCTGGATTATAACTCACACAAATGGAATTTATGAAATAGCTTATAACTGTATCATGGAATATACCTGTGTTGCGACACCCATTTAAATCCAAGCACTAAATAAGAACTTCTTTCATGCTTTAAGCTATATTTATATCTACTATTATTAACTCATTTGGCAGAGGCAAAAACAAGCATAACTCAGGGAAAGGGAACATATTTCTCTTTTCACACTGGCCTGCCTTTTACATAACCTTTTTGCTTCATGAGGAACTTAAAATGTTCCACGGAAATGAAATGAAATGCTTTATTTAGTACGCTGCTCTACAGGAATGGAACACAGAAGTGAAGCTTGTATTACCTATCTGCTAAGTTAAATCTTACGCTCTTTTTTTTTGTTGGAATGTACATTCTCTGTCTTGGAAACCAGAAAATAAATGATTAAGAGTAAAAAGCAAAGCCAGTGCTGTCCTAAGAATACAGATCAATAAGGCGGTAGTTAACAGGTGAATTTCTGAGTACTTTCCTGAGCTAATGCTATATTTTGGAAAAGCGGACCTCACACTGATAGTACAGTTTATGATATATGCAACATGAAGTAAACCATATTTTATTTACTTTGCAAGGGAATATTCTCAATTTAAAGCAAGATGACCAAGGGAGCCTGTACTTAGCCTCTGAATGTTACATACTAAAGAAGACAAACTTTCTTTCAGGACTCGGATAGAATGGACAACAACAGACAGCAGAGATATAGTTCTTTGCTCACATATCTCTATCTCTGAAAAAAAAAAATCCTACAGATCATACCATATGTTATTACCATTATTTTTCCTTATTCAGAGAATGACCAATTCTCAGTGACATTTGCTGTCAAAGTCGGTAGATCCAAAATCCACATTTACGCTCCAGAATGCCACTGGAAGGAATTCAGTATCTCAAGGTAGTTCAAGAATTCAGATATAACCATGTCTTCGATCCAATTGCATTATGGAAGCTACTCTGCCATCAACCAATTCTGAAGCTACTTCAATTAAAATAAAATTTAATAGAGCATTAGTTCCTAGTCCCAAATGCAGCTGCCCAGTATCTGACACCATATGCTCTAACTTTTGTTGCAGTATCACTTTGTGATGCAAAAAGCTAATGCTATCCATATGAGTAAAAGGCAACTTTGAAACTGTGGATGGCTGTGTAAAAGCATTGAGGGCACACTGCTGAATGTGCAGAGCAATGAAAGAAAAAAAGTTGTTTATTCTTTGCAGTAAGACCAGTAAGTTTCAGTGTTGTCTAGGCAATACCTCAGATAACCCATTATATATAATCCTGTATAGGTGGAAGCATGAGTGCTTTTTCATCAGCTTGAAATCCAATCAGCATCCATTACTTCCAGGCAGAGAGACAGGAAGTTGCAGGGTTTAATGGCCTAATTCACTTTCTATACCAGTTGTGTGTCCCAGCAGATATAGAAACCTACCAGATGGCTTCAGACACTAATGACTCCATTACTTATGATAATTCATCTTCCATTCCTGAGCTTCAGTACTGTCCCTCACCTCTTACAGCAAGATCCATACAAAAAGATTGTCATTTTAGACTTACTTACCATTCGTAGTACCTCCTTCCACTAGTATTTACCTGTAGCCAGGATAATATTTTTCTCTCCAACTTCATTTGAAACTAAGTAACAACAGTAACAAAAAGCTAACATAGCAGTGGTTGATTATTGAATTTTGAAATTATTGAAAATTATTTTTATATTTTGAAATTATTGAAATTATTGAAGCATTTGAAAAGCAATTCACAGAATAAGATTGAGAAATCCTAAAAAGGACAGAACTAGTATTTTTCACACCTGAAGGATTTTAAGAGAAATTTAGCATGAAATAATATGCTTGGTATGCAGATTTTGAGGAAAGGCTTTTGTGTTTCTGGTTTTTTTCCTTTTTCATGTTTTTCTTTCTTGCTCTGTGCCCTGCATTTGTCTTTCTCATTCTTGGGGCTGCTCTGGTAGGGATTATTGTCCAGGATCACAGAGAGTTATAATCAGAGCTGACTTTTTGTTGTTCCCATAGCATTTGTTAAATATGCCTACAAATTGAGATAACTTTAAAAAAATCCTTCCTGCCATTCTCCCTGTGACGCCTTTTTCTAGATCTTCTCAAAATTTGCACAATAAATCCTCCTGAGCAAAGTATTAACTGCCTTAGTGTGTCTGTCCAGCAACTGGCAGGACTATTGCTTTTGATTCTGAGTTGCAGGACTGTGGTTTCAGTGGTTTCTTTGAACTGTTTGCAGTGCTTACCTCTCATATCTTCCCTGAGATTGGACACGTAACACATCCTGGGATGTAAATAACCTGTGAAATCCTGCTCTTTGAAAGAATGTACTACTTACAACTCTGTAAACAGAAAGTTTGGTTTGAGAGCAGAGTAGTAGCACTGAAAACAAGAGAACAATGTATTGCTGGAGTGAAAACAGGAGTAATAAGTAGACAGGAAAATGACAATGTGGTGTTTTCTCATCATGATCTTCTCAGCAAATGGTTCAAGAAGGCTATCAAATTGTGCCTATTTTTAACCCATTGCAAATCCAACCTTTGCCCTAAACCAGATCAGAGTTTTGATTTTTAAGGGAATCATCCTAACTGACAGCCACTGCAGCCTTAGAAAATGTACTCCTAATGTGTGCTCTACAAACACTTACATTTTGGCACATATATTTCATGCAAGAACTGATCCACTGTTCTGCTTTGCACTGTTTGCATTCAAAGACTCTCATTTTGCCTGAGAAAAAAAGAAAACAGAAATAAATAATCACAAAATAAAACGTGACCAGAGAATAACGCTCCCTGGTTGCTTTAGACCAGTAACAGTCAAAGCAATGATGAAACATTTCATGGATAAGAACAATCACTGATTGTGTAACATTCTACTACAGTGTCTTAATTATATTATGTCAAAATAAATTAAAATATCTCAATCCCTTTTTATATATAGTTTAGCATACGTATCTAATTTTGGCCCTTTCTAAATGACCTCAGAAAGTCAGAAACGTTACTATTTCTTACTGATGCTGAACTGTGTTCAATACAGGCCTATTTCAAAAATATGATCATTTATGTGATAAATGTAAACCAGACAGCATATTGGTTCAAACCAGTTCCTGCTCCCTTGACTCTTCTCCTAATGTTTCCTGAAATGGAGATTCATTCTCAGACTAGAAATATTCATCATAAAAAGTGTATCTGCATTTGTCTGCTTGGTACACACATTTGTGTATCGGTAACTGATGCACACTACTTTTAAAAGTCTCACTTCTTCTCAAAGACAAAAAAAACCCATGCATTTTCTCAAAATCATGTATTTTACACAGGACACTTTGGAGTGTGATATCTCAAGAAGTTATTACTGCTCCTTTTAATGACATTAATAGTACCTTTAAAAGAACTGAGAAATTCTCTTAGAGAAAGGCTGAGTTCCTAATTACTCACTGAATATTCTGCATTTTAAATAAAGCTAGACAGATTTCTAAGATTAATTATTCCCCTAGAGATCACACAATGGAAAAGAACAGTAACAATATTGAACACTTACATGCACACACACATTATCCCTTTATTTACAAGTACTTAGTTAAGAAGTCCACTCATTAGATCTTCTCAGTGTATGCATTATAGAGTAACTCTAAAATTTGACTGGCTTGTTTCTAAATATTTGCTAATGACAGCTTTATTCAGCTTTGTAGCTGCAAATTTGCAAATTACCAGGTTCTGATAGTATACATGTGCAGTTAGTTCCTTTTAAAAAAGATTGGGGACATTTTGGAGTGTTGAACATGATTCAGACTTTAGTGTGCAGTGATTTTAGAAATGCTTTCATTTTTCAACTGCAGTCAGTTTATATGAATGCGATTTCTGATTCAAATGAGATGTAGTTGGAAAGCATGCTTACTTTAAATTTTACCAAACTGTGTTACCAGCTATTTAGCAAATGAATAATCTATTTTACATAATTCATCTTGAAAGTTGAATGTGTATGTGTATTGTATCAATTATCACAGATCACCAGAAATATACAATCTGTACATCCCATTAATCATCTTCACAGACATACTGGAAGGAGGCAAAGGTGAAGGAGCTCTCAAATCATATATGTATTGGAAGAAGAAATTCTGCCTCAGAAGTTAAATGTCAAAATCATCCTTGAAACAATAATAATAAGTTTACTGAGTTTGTTTAAAATAAGCAAGGACAGAATTGTTATTTTTGATGCAAAAAAAGAGACAGACTACTTTCCTGAGTGCCATAAAAATAAACTATTTTAATAGCCACATAAATAAAAAGTTTAAAGTAGATTTTTTCCCCCCAAACACAAAGATGGCCTAGCTTCTGTACAGAAACTGAACAATATTCACGTGACTACTTAATAAAATAATCACTTTGTTACATTCAAAATAATTGGAGGCAAATACATATTGAAATGATGTACCTGAATCATTCTCCTCTCTCATCCTAGCAGTGTCTACAGCATTTCCTTGTTTTACAGTACTCTGAGGATTTGGATCTGTTGAACAAAACTCTGAATGACTGAGTGAAAATAAAATTAAAAATCAAAAGCAAAACAAATAAACAACCCTTGCATCACCCACTAATTAAAGTTTGAATGTAAAAGAAGAAAGTATTGTGCTGTAAAATAAATTACGTCTTGCATGTTCTGTAGAATAGATATCTTAAAGTGTTTAAATATTACATTCACTTTGGTGATGTGCTTTTGCCTATGCCTATAATAAATTATATATGACATGTGCTAGTTATTCAGGTGTGCTGCTAACAACCTTCTGGTTTTACTACAAATGAGGAAAGGTTAGCACATTTAGGGAATTTAAAAAGTATTTCTGGTTTACCTAAGAGAGACACTGTCTAATTCAAAGCAGCTTTCCTACTATCGTGTTTCTCTCCCCAGCACCCCCAAAAAAGATACTGTTGGCTTCAATTTTTGCTGTGTTTTATCAAAAAATGTCACAGGTTGGTGGCTAATACTCTCAGACCTACAGAAGTTTTCAAGCTTTGCTTTTCCTTTCTCTCTATGAATCATCTGCCATTCCAGACTCTCAAAAAATTCTAATTCAGGCAAGGAACAATCATTTGTCCATCAAAAATGGGCCTTCTGAAGTTAGGAGTAATTGTGTTCTTATCTGGAATGTAGCTGTGATGGAAGAGCACCATTCTTCCTGTAGAGGAGAAAGTCTGTCACATGGATGTTTATGTATGTTTGATGCAGCGTCAAAATATCTCATCCTAGTGAAATTTGAGAACAAATTAAAAGATGACAGCTTTCCTCCATAGTGCAGAGCAGGCATTTCTGGTATATTGTCAGAATTCAAGGAATTTGGGCCAAGCTGTCTTAGGCTTGGCAAAAACAAGTATGCTGAAAGTCTATCCACCAGCAAGACGTGATCGGCAATGTAATGATTGTCCTTTTTTCCGATTTGCTTTTTTCTTGTTCTTGTTCTTCTTTTGCTTATTAGCACCTTTACTTTTATCTGACTTCTTCTTCTTTTCATCCTCTTTAAACCATGGACCCCAGACTCCTCCATTCAGCTTTGGGTTACTCCGTGGATCCTTAGGTGGGTACCGAACAGGAACCGCAGTCTTATTAAACTGTGAAAGCCTCCTCAACAGCTGTTTCACTACATCAGGATACTTTGCAGAGAGGTCCACCCGTTCGTATGGATCAGCAGTTATGTTGAAAAGCCACACAGTTTTGCCAGCTGACCAAGAAACACGTTCATTATGCCAGCGATTGGGGCCCATGTTGCTGAAGGCCTGCGGAGGAACCCAGTCACTATATCCTGGATTTCCTGTCAGTAGTTTCCAATGATTCACTCTGATGGCAGATTGAATTGCAGTGTTCCAGATCCCATAGCCAGCTGCCCAAGAACCATTTTTGGCTTTGGTGTAAATTGGGTCAATGTTGTGTAAGATGTCTACCCGTGGAGAACGTCTGCCTTCGCTAATGGTTTCCCATATATCATAGCCATCTAACTGGATATCTTCATCAATCTGTCCTTCAGCCAGTGTGATCAAAGTGGGGAACCAGTCCGTGATGTGCACAAGCTCCTTACACACAGACCCTTTGTTTTTCAGAAGGGGGCTGTGGACAAACCCAACAGCACGGATACCTCCTTCCCAGTATGTTCCTTTGCTCCCTCGGAGAGGCCAGTTACTTCCTCCAGCCATTGGCTGCCCACCGTTATCTGAAGAGTATATGATAATGCTATTGTCATAGTAACCGTACTTCTTTAGAGCAAGGGTTACGTTGTTTATGGCTTCATCCAAACAAGCCAGCATCGCAGCATATCTTCGCCTGTTTATGTTATTTATGGATCGATAATGTTCAAAATACTTTCCTGGTGCCTGAAGAGGCGAATGAACAGCTTGGTAAGCAATATATAAGAATATAGGTTTCCTGGGATTGTGAGAAGCTAATATTTGTTGTACTTTTTGCGTGTACATCTGTGTGGAGTAGATGCCATTGTCGTGATCCCAAGCTGCATTATCATTCTCATACAGGTCATAGCCACATATTCCAGGGCTGTCACATTTGAAGTGAGTGTAGTAGTCACCGCTGCCTAAGAGTGAGCCAAAGAAAGTGTCAAATCCTCTCTGTGTGGGCATGCATTCTCTGCGATAAAACCCCAAGTGCCATTTGCCAACCATGTGTGTTGAGTAACCAACCTCCTTCAGCTTCTGAGGTAGCGTGACGTTATCCAGAGGTAGGCAGTTGGGCTGGGTTGGCCGTATAATGGAGTGCTGAAGGCCGGTGTGTATCTGGTACCTGGGGGCAGGCAGGAGAGAGACATTTGCATCAGGCAGGGGGAAAAGGAAAGCCTCAAGCCCTTACCCATGGAAACCCATGCATATAACTGATAGAAACAATTCTTAAGCACGAAGCAATTTTTATTCGAAGTATTTCAGAGTGCATATGTCAAAAACTAACAAGGTTATACTACTAAATCTGCTGAAGCAGGAGAATGGCATCTGTTTTACTTCATGAGCATTCAAAAGAGTGGCTTCTCCCTCGCTGGCCACTGGGCAACAATACTAAACAAGTAACATGACACAGCACATCACACACTCCCCTCCCTTTTGGCCTCATTTTTAGCATTCTGATTTCCTTGTAGCTGTGAGCAGTGTCAGAGAATCTCAGAGGCAACAAGCTCCCTGCAAAGCATTAGTTAGGCATTACTATTTTAAAGCTAGCAGTCAAGCTCACAGACTTTTCCAGTATCCCTCATGTATAATACAAACCCTAAAAAGCAGAATGATTGCATTGTATTTTTGAGCATGAATAAGTACCATAGCCCTGACTCAGGCCCAGTTCTCACAACATGCACAATCCTGAAGCCCCAATGATCAGACTTCTGGTGATTCATCATGCAACATGCATATGGGCTATGATTTAGTAGAGACATTGCTAATGTTAGAACAACTGAGTCAATCATCAGCATACACATGATGGGGCCTGGCTCTGCACCCCTTGGAGTCCAGAACACCTACAGCCCCATGCTGTGACATTCATTTCCTAAGGAAGAGGTGTAAGCATGTACGGATGGTGAGTTAGGTTTGCCCTAACTAAAAGGAAATTTACAGTGAAAAGATGTTTATGAGAAATCACTGAAAAGAAAGTGATAATTTCATCATGGATCTTTTGTTCAGTACTCATTTTCTGTCTATGCCTAACATTTCTATGAAATGTTTCCTGTCAGAAACTGAGTTAGTCAAAATATCTAGATATACAGGAGCACTGACATTTTGAGATACATATTTTTTTTCTCCACAGAAAGCTTTATCATGTTACCATTTCACAATGATTATGAAAAAATATTTGGATAAATACAATTTTTACAATACCTCATGATTTGATAGTGGTAAACATATATATATACCTATACTGCACTTGGCAACTGCAACAACAGTATATTTAAAGGATGAGATAATAAATCCTGCAGCATAGTCTGCGAGAAAAGAATACGTACAGTATCCATAACATTAAAAAACAAATTCAGCATGGGCAGTAGTAACAAAAATTAAGCACAAGTCAGTTTTTAACACTTAGACACTACAAATAAAATTTATCAGCACATTATAAACTAAAAGAGGCTTCTCCCTGATTATAAGAACAGACAAAATTCTCAGACATGAGTAGAACTGCTAGGTGCCATGCCACTGTGAATCCGCCTCAAAAATACTTTTACTATTTTGTGGTAACAGAAGTTGGGATTTTCTGACGCATTCTGCTAATACTGCCAATCTGATTGGCCTCCTGAGCTATCTACAGAATTAAAAACATTAAGCTCTGCCTGCCCATAAATAACCTAGTCTGCTTTTATATGATGTCTGCCTGGACAACATCTTAGTAGGCAACATGGATGTTCTTAATGCCTGCCAAGCTGTAATAATTGTGTTAACTTCCATCTTATTCTTGGACTTTTGTTATTTTCACAGAACCAGAAGCTGTAGTCCAACTAAATAACTGCAGAAGCTTTGGGTGTTGTGCTCCTTTGCTTTAAGCAGCACTGCTTCCCTCTGTCTCTCTGGAACTTTTTCAGAGCATTGTTTCTATCTGTAACTAGTTTGTGCATTTGGAGCCCTGCCATCCAACTGTCCCAAAACTCACAGGCTGGTGCTGAGACAGGACAGACTGCATAGCAACAGAGCACTTCCAAAATAATGGGTTTCTGGGCTTTACACTTTACTTCCATAAAAGAAATGTCATGCATGCACAAACATCCACATCATTTCCATGATTAGTTGCATTTTTCTTTCAGAACAGGTAAACTACAGCAAGGAAACCACAATGAATAATGGAAATGCTCCATATTTCAGTTCACTATTTCTTTGAGAGCCCACAGGGTACTATGCTCAGAAGATATTTAATTTCCTTCCCCTTCTCTGTCCCCCTGCCTTGTTCAACTCTTTCAGCAAATTCCCCTGATTGGATCTGATGAAGCTCCCACGCTGCTACTCTAGCGCACAGATCTTGCCTTCTCCATCCCTGCAGGACTAAAGATCACCACCCAGCCCCAGTTGGGCAGTTTCACCCGTTACAGTGATTTTGCTGGCATTTGCTGTTGGAATTTTCTTTACAGTGATGCTGGAGTAATAGAGACCCTGCTAACTCTTTGACAGACAAGCAGAATGTGAGGGGAATGGGTAACAGCACAGCACAATGGAAACTAAGCTGCTTCCTGACAACGCTTACACAGCAAGTATGAAACTCATACAAAGTTAATTCACATAAAAAAATCATAACCAACACACAGATTTCCCAGCTTTTCAATTATACATCCAAGCATGAAATTCCTACACTGGCTATTTGAAAAACACTGAACTAAAAAAATATCAAGAATTAGCTTCAGTTATTAGACATTATTCTTAGTTATTACACATTATTCTTAGTAAAATATCTGAAATACAGCAGTGCCCCTTGTTGCAGTAAGTTATTCAGCATGCTGGTTATAATACACACAGAACAGTCTTGCTCAAATTCTGCTTTCACGTACTTCTGGTATGTTTCCCATATGTGTATGTGTCTGGTATTCATGGAAGATACGTTTCTGGATATACATACATGCACACATACAAATAGATATGTATATGTAAATTGACTTACGTAAACAATCATTTTTAAGATAGAATATTTCAACTGCAGAAGTGTCTCAATGCAATTGCAGCCTATAACTATCAGGACACTGTTCACTATCACAAAAGCGGTCAGGATTTGCTCACTTTTCTGTGCCACATGCCTTTCTAATAGATCCATTATGTGCCACTATTACTTTTCCAGTGAAAGGATTATATTTTCAAAGGACTTTCAGATGTTTCATGAGAAAACAAAGGAGTCTGAGCAAAAGACAGTGATTATATAGAAATAAACTGCATAAGTAGCTAAAGGAAAAATATTGCATCATTATCATTTTGAAACTGTATTTAGACTGCGCAAGGGAAGAAAAAAATGAGCATGGCAAAAAATAAAGGAAATAAGAGGCACATGCTGATACTTTGGGGGAGTCCTCTAGACTCTAGTGCATGAGCTCACTATCTGCCAAGATATTTCTGTGGAATACATTTTGTAGATTTCATAGTTTCCCACCACCAACTTGCTAATTCTTCAAAATGCTTTGGTCGAATTTAATCCTAAATACAGAAAGCAATTTATGATAAAGAACAGCCTGGAGCTCCTCATTATAATAACATTAGTAACCAGGTCAATACAAATAATAAATAATTTAATAATAATAATAATAAATATAAACGCTGATGAGTTGCACAAAGTAATTGTCCTGTTTTTCAGACTTTGACCTCCATGGACAGTATTTACATTAAGGTGAAAGAGTGACAGTACTCCGCAAAAAGTGTAGGTTCCAGGTCTTTTCTTCCACCCTGCCCCTTGAAGATTCTAAGCCATGTCTGTGCCCACTAGATATTTGAAATTTGAAAAATGCCTTCTGTTCTTGTTTAACAACAACACCAACATAAACCTAAGTAAAAATTATTTGAAATGTTCAGTTAATAACATACCTACTGAAAATTATAAATTACAAAAATGTTTTTGTTATTATTCCTCACCACCTGGGCACGTTTCTGCGTGGTGGATTTTCTACTCTCACTTTGATTTTATTGGTGTGGAAGTTGTTCAGATGTTTACAGTAAAAACACTGCAATAACTGTTCCAGCTAAGGCAGCTGTACAGTGCTAGCTGACTGTTACAGCACTGTTCATTTGCTTGTAGTGGAAACTTGAGAGCCACGGCCTCCCAGAGAAAGTATCTTGGTGACTTTGTACAACCTTTGGTTCTTGAATGCCAAGAGAAATATTTTGGAGATTTCTTAAATTAAATCAACAAACAAGCAAATCCTTCATCCTGGGTTTGATACTGCTTTCCACCATGATTTCCCTTCCTGTTTCACTCTACAAGGACACACAGCTAAGCCAAAGACTTGTATATTACTCCTACTATCTCTCTCAAGGTGCAGTGACCATTAAGTTGCTAAAGCACCTGAACTATATGTTCAGGTGCTGGAGTCTTTGCGGATATAAATCCCCATGGAGACACTACAGACAATTTGACCTGAACTTGAGGAATGCATGAACATTTAGAGGTCTAGTTTCCCATTTCTGATGTCCTTAGTAATGATAAACTACTTTTCCACTTCTCATCTGAAGAACAAACCAAACTACAGAAGTAGATCAATGATACTGATATTTGTATGTTTTCACTGCTATTCACTGAAGCAGAGAGCAAGACTAAAGGTCTGTAAGAGAAAGAAGTTCTCTTGGCATGTCTCAACCCCATAGTGCTTATGGGGTCCAAAACATATGTTCATCAAACCAGCTCTCTTTAAAAACATCTTAAGGAGTTTTCTATTGAGCACTTTCCCCTTAACTTCATTGTAGGCTCTCCATCAAGAAAGAAGCTCAGATGTTTTTATTTTGTAATGTGAATGTAACAGACCATTAATTTTAAGCTTTCGCAATTTTAAAATACTGCATTAATTGTCTTCAAACCAGGATTCTTTCAAGGCTCACTTAAGATTAACAAAGAAGCACAGTTTTAAGTTCCTAATTTCAGGGACTTTTGCTAGCATGTAGAAAACTTATCTTTATTATGTTTGCACATCTTAGGAAACAATCAATCGTGGAATTGCTCAGGTTGGAAAAGACCTTAAAGATCATCGAGTCCAAGCACAAACTAATCATACTACCCTAACTCTAACAACCTTCTGCTAAATCACATCCCTGAGCACCACATCCAAACAGTTCTTAAACACATCCAGGAATGGTGACTCAACCATCTCACTGGGGAGCCTATTCCAGTGCTTAACAACCCTTTTTACTGATATCCAACCTAAACTTACCCTGGTGCAACTTGAGGCCATCTCCCCTCGTCCTGACACCTGTCACCACATTGGATGAGTTTTCTCAAATTTTAAAATAAATTACAGACTAGGATTCAGAAGAGATTATTTAAAATAAAAAAGGTGTCAGAGAATGATAATACTGAGGTATGCATGCTGCATTAAAGAATCATTACCGATCATTTCTGTGTTAAAAGGCTTAACAACTGGTAAAGAACAGGCTGTGACATCTTACTGTTTGTATAAGGATAGTTTGAAACACGGCTATTTCACCTCGGTGAAGAATGCAGGAATCAGTGACATTGTTTTGTGTGGAGGCTCCCCTTCCTCTGGAGTCCAAGCTTGTGGGGAGAAAACAACACCAACACCCAAAAAATGATTAGAAGCAGGACTCAATGACCAGTGAGAGCAAATAAACATAATAAAAACCTCTTTATAGAGGACTAGGCTTTTACAAACACTGATTTTTTTAAAAAGCCGTTACTTTGGGCAGCTGTTTTTACTCTTAATTAGCTCAAAGTTGGTTTGAGCTCTGTCAGGTACTTGTTAGCAAAGTGGCAGCTGTGCAGAGGCCATTCTGCTTCAGTCCACCAGAGAGGCAGGGGAAAAGCACGGCACAATGTGCAAACTTCCTGATCAGCCAGCGACCAACATGAAAGAAACACAAAAATGTGATTTTGCACCCATAGTATTTGCCATAAAAGCTATGAGCTTTATATTGAATCTGTTAAGGTTTTGAAAACTCAAATTTCTTTGGTGAGAGACAAAGCAGGCAGTAGACATCTCAGCATTCTTCACGAATTTCTGCTTGAGACCAGGTTAACTAAAATCTTCTGTTAATCATATCCTTCCTTTTCAGTACTCGTGTCTGTATACAATTCTATGTTATACATTTTCTAAACACTGCTACAGAAGTCTTGATTTTTGAGCAGTGTAGTCTTCTCAGAAACACTCTTGAGGAGCCCTGGATCTGCACAACAGAAATTAGTTTGTCTTTCAAAAACAGCAGCCTCTGCAGCAGTGCGGAAAAAATATTTTTTTCTGCTGTGAGTTCCAGATACTTGATTCCAAAGTAAAGTTATAGCTAACATTTCAGTTCAACATGTAGTTTAAACATGAGTGTGATTTCAGTCAGATAGTGGTTTGAAACACGACCAAAGTAAGTAATCAAAGTTTGTCCCATGAATATGAGTAATGCTACAGGTACGGAAATAACTCACAAATCAGCCATGCAGCATTCTGACCTGGTTAAAATTCTGAACAAAATGGAGTGAAGAAAATTATTTATATGTGAAAACATGATCAGTCATAAGATCGACCCTCATGCTAAGCAATAGAAATCAAGGATATAATGAAAGAAATGATGTGCTGGCTTATGTCGCCTATTTTTCTCTCTGTTTACAGGTGTGCCTATGACATTCTGTATATCTACAGTATTTTCCAAGTGGCTTGAACTAGGTAAGAAATGGTTTTATTGACACATGGAAATGTTACTATAGCTAGCGGGTTGCTTCTCCAAGATGGCAGGTGCATGACTTTGTGGCAGAAAGATCAAAGAGTTTCCTCCAGAGCATGGAGACAGTTCTTCACTAGAGATGAGCTGTGGCAGGAGGGATCAGAGGAGCTGATCCAGAGCACCACGCCATGGCCTGCCAATACCGGTTAATTTTCTAGAAATGTGAGGGTGACAAAGACCAACCATTTACAAAATAAACATGATCCCTATGATCCCCATGGCCCTGGTTCCCAACTGTTAAATTGATGGAATATTGAGCACAGGCTGGGGTGAAATATGGGGGGATGTAACTGCCTCACCTTTCCGCTTTGCTCTGATAAGAAGCCCAGGAAGGGGAGGGAAGGCAGAGTGACAGTAGACACAACCCTCAGCCATGCAATGATTTATTAACAGACTAAGAATTTCACCGTTTTTTGTTAATTATCCTTTTCCAAGGAGCTATAGGCATTCGGGTATGCCTGTTTAACTGCATGGCAACTGAATCTCATGCAAGGTCCGATATTTGGTCATCTAAAAAATGTCCTTACACAACTATACTGCTTATACTGAGAACGTATTTTTTATCATCCGGCACCCTGAAATGCCACCCAGAGCTACATTAACAAAAATAAACATTTATCAATAGCAAGAATTACAGAAATCTTGAGTGATCACCTTGTGGTGGCTTGGCAGCCCCAGAACTCCGCCATTCAAAAGCAGGAGAATCAACACAGAAAATGGTGCTCATTGTGGCTTTGTTTGGTGCTCATTTGGCCAATTTTGCATCTTGAGGATGTGCACCAGTGGTCCTGTCTTTTATCCTGCCCACCTCCTGCTGACATCACAGTCACTTCAGGAGAGAAGCAGAGCATGGGGAACAGCAGGAAGAAATCTCTTCTCTCTAGGGTTGCTGGTTCTAAAGGAAATATAGCTCAGTACAGAACCAAGCTGGGAGATGAAAGAAACAGAGACCTTTACCTGCATTTCCTTCATGTTAATCTCCCTGTTTGTAAGGGGTACTTTGCACAGTGAAAAACAAAAACGGTGTTATGAAACTCATGCAGAAGCTTCAACTTTAAATCAGCCCTTGCAATTAGGAAATAATGTATGAAAATACTATTTTTCACAAAATATTATTAAGCTCTCATCATACCCACTACTAAACTTCCCTGCCACTGAGACAATTTATCTGCTCAAATGGGAGTACAAAAAGGGGAAAGGAGAATGTGGGAGTAAGAAGCAGCTGGAATGCATATGTGTATGTGCAGCTATTGTTTTCTTTGCAAGAGACTGCTGCAGCTGTGGAAACAGAGCACGTTGCTTCCAACTTTATTTCTGAATGTTATTAATTTAGAAAAAAAAAAGAAAAAAATGTAAGATGGCATAATCAACGCTCTAGGTTTCAAGTCTACGTGTAAATGACACAAAAACAATTTGAATAAAGGCTCTGTGCACACCAATCACACATTCAGACGTTTCCACCAAATTCTGTGCTCTCAGCAAAAACCGATTCCTTCAGATTTTACCCCTAATCAACGTGTTACAAGGAAAAGAAATACGCTGCTGTGAGTTTAGAGGTGTACTGGAGCTGAACAATAAGAAAAGAAGGTCATATAAGCAGCCCATCCCCGTGTGTTTCTCTGAAGTTAAGGCAAGCAAATAGGAAAGGAAACACCATTCATTAGTATGAGATGAAATTCTCTGATCTGCTCCAGTCCTTTTTGCAGGAAGGAAAACAGAAGAACATGAAATAAAGGGAGTCTAAAAGCAATAAATTGCAGTGCAGAAGAATTCTCCCCTCAGGTACAACAATAAAATGGTCCACAGACTGTTGTAAGCACTGCACAAGCACTGCACACGGCTGGAGGAAAACCAGCACATCAGACCTGGAACACAGCAGTTGGTGCTAGTCCCTGTGCTACAGCACATCACTCCTGAGCACTGAGAGCATGCAGGTGGCCTTCATCTTACACTGTGTGTGTGCACTGCTGCACTTTGAGAGCATACAGCTCAGATACTATGAATATCCTGGACTAGGCATGTTTGTAGGTACAGTAAATTTCAGCAACTCTTCAAAGCATACTGCCTAAAAGAATACGTCTGATATCATAGGTCTGTTTACGTGTTTAGATCTAAAGTAGTGCCATCTACCTGGGTGATGAATTTTAAAGTTAAAAATTTTGAGGTTTAAACTTACAATTCTGTGACAGCTTAGGAAAATATCAATCTAAATGTTGTAAAATGACCTTGAATTGACAGCGAGGATGACTGAAGACAAAATGACAAGATATAAAATAGAGGCTAACAACTACCATATCATTTTATAGGTAACGTGATTGAGATAATTACTTTATAATTAAAGAACATTGTGGGACTGAAAAAATCAGTTTTATTCAAGATTCAGGCACATTTAGAGTATTTTAGATATCTTCACATAACATCCAAATGCTGTGAAATCTATCATTTCCTATTAATGATTGAACAACTACATAAACATGGTAATTCTGAGTGTGACCTTGGAGATTGCCATAATTTCATTGCTTTACTGATCTTAAGTATATCATAGGCTAGTAAGTTTCATCCAAATCCTTAGATTAGGCTTTAAGACTTTAAATTATAGATAAATTAAAGATAAATTATTACTGAGAGTATGCTAATCAAGCCACAACCTCTTTTAAGTATTTAGACTATTCCTATTATCCTGTTCTATGATACGTCTGAAGCTCAAGTGTCTTAAGGCAGCTATTACGGAAAAAAGAGATTGAGTTCTAGTTCCCTTAACTAATATGTAGCTACTTAAACAGAAAAATCAATTCCATTAATTTTAATTGAATTTTTTTTTTCCTCAGCGTCATCAAGATACCAAAACGAGCACCTGAATTAATGGATGAAACCCCTTTTCCATTGCACAGATCATAAATACCGATTAAGAAATATTCTTAGATGATTGCTTGTGTCATATCAACTTCACTGTTCTATTTGTTCTGCCTAATGTACTGTCATATAACATTATCACAAAACATGTACATTTACATAAAAAGAAAAAGATTATCTCTTCTTTCATCTCCCACATATCACACAGCAATCCAACATGGCAGGTTATTCATCTAGAGCAATGAGATGTACCTGAGCATTTATACTGAGGGCTTAATTACACTAATACTGTTGAATACATTATGAAATGATGAACTGCTATTCAAAAGTGAAAAGAAAGAGTGCACAATCCACTTATTCCACTTAAGCAATATTAAGTTTCACACTGACTGCAATGCCCACCCAGATACTTCACGTTCAAGATCTTTAACACCAGCTGCATTCTTGTCAGCAAGATAAAGATGCCTTCTGCTGTTGTCTCTGCAGGTATCTTGGGACAGATGCATGCCAGAAATGGTTTCATGCCATGCCAAGCTTCTGCTAGAACTGAATTCATTTTCCAAGAAAAGCTGCAGCCCTGTCTGCATGAAGAGTTTTATCTGGATTGAATTGAAATGCTATTTGACTTTTCAACAGCATAGACAGTTTGCTGTAATGATACATACTGGCAACAGCAGTGGCACTGAATCATTAGCAACAGAGAGCCAGGAGGCAAGAGACACGCTTTCTTCTGGGATCCACACAGCTTTAAGCCTAAGCACTGAAAATGAATTCTAATTCTTCAGTCCTTCTGACGCTTCCATGTTGGTTCCTTAGTCTTCTGTGTTTCTCATCCCTTCAAGCTGTAGTGGTACCACGTCCCTCATACAGTGCAGCAGAGGGACAGTAGCTGATATCTACAATGGACTTTCCAGTCTTCAGGTGAAAACACGGTGGGATATTAAGGAGTATCACCTTGATTCTAAGATCAGTTTGCAACAGGAGTTTTTAAAACACAGCACTTACAAACATCTACTTATTTAGAATGCTTACTAGTAGTCATCTATAAGTCCTGTCATGCACTGCTTGCTACCAAATGAGATCTTACTGCCTCACTTAATTCAGACTGTTGAAAGTACTACTGGATTTCCTTTCCTACTTTCCAATTCACTTGACAAATATTGCATTAAAATCCTTTTTTTTTTTTTTTTTTTTTTTTTTTAAGAGTTGACCACAACATGCAAGTCCTCTTTTGCCTAAGGTAATGGCTGGTGTTGGAGACAGCATGTGCAACTCCTGATGGAATCATGTGTTAAGATAATGAAGTATGCTATCAATCTGGGTCCCAGATGAAAGTTTCCTGATTGACAACACAGGGAAATGAAGCATCTTTGTTTATTCACACAGGAGATTCAACATGGAAATCAAATGCTTTTGCTGCCATTATCTGAGCAAATGGATGTAGATGTAGGTGTGCTTCTGTAACAAGAAGGAAGGAGTGGAGAACAGTGTTTTAGTGCTGTCAGTCTTATGTGACAATTTTAACTAACACGAAGATATTAAATACTGTATAATATGGCATAAAAGGGAAGTTAAATGCTTGTATTTAAAGCATGATTTCTTTCTTAAGGGATTTTCAGATTTCTGGGAAGCAACAGGAGCTTGAAGGCAGACTGAACTCTTTTCCCACATATTCCAGAATGCTGTGGTGGCCTGTTTCTTTCTCTGTTCAGAGCTCCATATGCTGGGACTGAGAAGGAGCCAAACTTCAACAAATAATATGTCCAGCTCATGGCAGCCCTTCCCTTACAACAGAAGAAAGTACTAGAATGCCCCTAAGATTCAGTTTACACAGCTGCATCAGATAAGATAGCACAAAGCCTGGAGCCCAGCGATTCATTGAGCTGTTATCTGCTTATGTACCAAACAGATCCAAGTTTCTGTCCTTGTATTTCTGCCCACCTTAGGAAAAGGCTAGGGAAAATACAAGGCAGAGCAGAAGCTGCAGTGAAATTGGGGATTATTGGCTACACATGTGATGGCTGCAAGGGTGTCAGGCTTTGGGGTGCTACAAAATTTCCTCTCACCATCCTGCTACACCGCTGAAGAGAACAAACTATGGTTAATTGGGGCTGAGGTTAACAGTGTATCTGTGGTCTAAGCTTTCAAGCAACTGAATAATTAAGCTCTTTCGACAAATTCTTCTTTAGTTCCCTCCTGTACTTTAAGGAACAGAGTAAGTAGCACTGTCTTGAATATCACTGCTGCACTCCCTAATCCTTTCTAACAATCAGTAATTTCTCATATATTTTGCTTCTCTGTAACATCTTGCTCTAATGATTGTATAGTGGAAGTATCCAAAAGCCTCACAGAAACGGAGGCCTCAGAGAGAAATGAGGCTGGGTAATAAAAGGGAATATTAGGTTACGTGGGAATGGAAACAGGTGCCTACACACTGCAAGTCCAAAAAAAAATCCTGAAACAACATCTCTTACATGTACAACAATTGTACCTAAAAGCAATCAAAGCACGTATAAAGTGATTTCTATGACAGATGAATGTTTTAATGAAACTACGCCTTATTTAAGATGTTAGTAGGTAAGATTGATCCCAGACAAAATACTTCTAGAATGACTCAGGTAATGGAGTGACACTAGCGTAAATGAGGTGGAAATTGGACGTATGCAAAACTTTGGCAGTATGCATTCAGTATATTAAACACTAAATAGAATCAATGCTGTCGCTGTTATATGCTTGCCTTCTGTGGAGTTTCTTCCCCTTTGGATGAAAACACTGGCTTGATAGAGTGATATTAGCATCACATACCTTACGGTAAGTGATACCTCCTTTAAGACGCAGACCACTTGTACTGAGGCAAGAGGCATACTCATCCACACGTACAAAATTCTTCACTATATTAAGAGAGAATTTCAAGGCCAGTGGTAACTTGGCAGTTATTGGCCTGATTCAAACAAGAAAGCCAAAGACGAAGTTTTCACTGACTTCAAAGGGCACTGGTTCAGAGCACTAATTTTGGTCCTTCGGACCTAGCTGCAATTTCCATACCTACAAGAACTCAAATGGTCAGTACCAGATGGACAATTGCGTGTGATTCATTTTATTCTACAGTCAAACTCAAAGATATTCATGTACTCACACTTATCTCACTCAGCTGTGTACCATTCTTATTTCTGAATTCACTGACCTACCCATGTATATTATGCAAAAAGGTCAAGCAGCAATTATGGTGTTGTGTCACTTATTGACTGCATATATTGTAATGGCTCATCAATTTCCATCGCTAACTTCAAGACTTGACAAAATCAATCTAATACTGTAAATCAAAGTCAATTAAGAAAAACTGAAATAATTTGTCATCTTTTGGAATGTGTGGCATTTACCTTCTCTGGGGTTTCTTTGGAGTCATGAAAATCAAAATCCATTTAAAAATTAAAAATAAAAGGCAAAAGTAATAGTTATTGGGAAACAGCAGTTATTAAGGAGAGATGAAAGCATATTCAGCATTTAGTATAACATATGCTTCATTGAATAACTATAGAGCTGTGACACTCGAAAAACCCTTTGTATGGATTTTTCACATCTTAATTTTGTTACTTAATTTCCTTAAATTAATTCCCTTAATTCCCATAAATTCAATGTAGAGAGAAAAGCTTTCTAAGATGGGATGGATTAAAAGTCTTGCTATTTTCTGAACTGATGCTTAAATGCATTTCTACTGTTTTCAACACCATGGGAACTTAGAAACCAGACTGTGAATACATACAGACACAAATAGGTGCCTAATGGGATTTTCAAAACCATGTCCCTAAATCTCCAAGAAAATAGTGTAAGTTACTAAATACACAACTGAAAAGTTTACTGATTCCCAATCTGCATCACTGAGCTTCTAAATAACTTTGTAAAATCTGGATGTTACAATCTGGACCTCACAATGCCAGCCAGGACAACTGATTTTGTTAAGGTAAATACAAACTTAGCTATACTTCTGTGAGCATGGGAAGTCCAGAGAAACAGCATGGCAGTTTTTAAGACAGGAAAAAATAAGTACGCTGACCTACAGACACTTATTTTGGCAAACAGGATTGGTGAACTGTTCTGTTTTATTGTATAATATTCTTGCCACAACAGAACTATATTATAGTTAAGGAAATGTGGATTATTATTTTGTTACCTTTCTGTTCTCTCCTTTTTATTTATTTATTTATTTATTTATTTATTTTGCAAAAGGCCAACAAAAAGTTGATTTTCTTAGTGTTTCCAAACCAAAACAACAATCTTCAAGGTAAAAGCAATTCCTACTTATCTGATCTTAAACCTTAGGGCTTCTTGTGGGAGCCAAACATTTGTTAAAAGAGAAAATAACAAGACCACAACCCATCACTCCTTTTCAAGCACTGTTAGCTACATAGTAATTAATCAACGGCAAATAACTTGTCATCAGTGCCTTTTTAAAGTTGTGAAGTTAATAGCCACAGCAATAACATCAAAATTAACAAAATGCTGCCATGCTAAACATGAAGCATCACCATTCAGGGTTTATTCTTCTTGGCTTTAAGAAAGGAATACAGGATCTGTAAAGGGAAGGAGAAGAAAGAAAACAAGGTCTCCTTCGTACCTGCTATTTATAAGGATACTAAATATTTCTTCTCTAGGAGTCAAGAATATGTTAAGGGAAAGTAAGCACAAACAAACACATGCATAACAATTTGTTGACAGCACATACTATTGTCTGTAGTACAAGCGTGCAATGTGACACAGAGTTATCTTCAAAAATAAAGATCTTGAAGTGTGACAACAGAACAGCACATCAGTTTCATTAGTATAAGGCTTTTCACTTCACTTGATCAGGGTACCAAGCACCAAAGAAATGCTGAATGTGCATTGGTCTTCCAGTCTCAGCCTTGGACTCCAAAATGGCATACAAAAAACTTGCAGTTAGGTTCAATGCCACAGAAAAGGAAAACAAGAGAGCCCTCAGAAAGCTAGGTACACACAAGGCTAAGCAAAAAAAGCAAGAACACAGTTGGGTGCCTGATGCCAACTGGTTTCCAGTAACAAGTGTTCCAGTGTTGTGTCTTGACCATTTTTGTTACAGATTTTTATCCATCTATGCTAAGCAAACCTGAAACTTACTGTACTGCACTTTTTCACCGTAATACAACTCAAGCTGAACAAGTCATCAACAGCTTTGCAAACGCTCGCTGAGATTATCAAAGATCAGTCAACTATATTTCTCACAAGAGAACAACAACTTTGTGGCAAACTAGTTTTCAGCAGTTGGTCACAATGAGCTTAGAAAGTACGCATCCAGCCTAAGAACAATATAACTGAAATACATTCTGAAATAGTACACACCCTGAGACAGAAAAAGCATGGTTGGGCTTTCACTTGAAATATTTGACTACTTAGAATTTGCTTATGTGCTATAAAAGAAAGTTTTATTCTGACATTTCAACTTTTTTATATGCTACATAAGCTCCCTTTCTCCCTTTATTTTCATAGCAATAACTAAATATTTTATGAATGAGAGGTCTTTGAACTACATTTCTCTGACCCACTGACAGATTCTCACTTGTCTCTTAGACGTTGTATCACATATGCTGTATCACATACTTGGAGCAAATCATCTTGGGAGAGATCACATGGCATGTGTGTGGCGTCCAGGGGATCAGGCCCACCCAACCTGGGTTTGTGAAAGGCAGGTCATGCTTGACCAACTTCATCTCCTTCTACAACTGGGTGACTAGACTGGAAGATGACAGAAAGGCTGTTCATGTAGTCTATCTAGACTTCAGCAAAGCCTTTGACATGTTCAAAGGGTAGGGAGGTCCTTCAGAGGTATCTAGATCAGCTGGATCGCTGGGCTGAGGTGAATGGGATGAGGTTCAACAAGGCCAAGCGTTGAGTTCTGCACTCTGGCCCTGACAATCCCATGCAGCGTCATAGGATTGGGGATGAGTGGCTGGATGACTGTGAAGAGCAAAGGGACCCAGGGGTGTTGGTTGATGCTCAGCTGAACATGAGCTGACAGTGTGCCCAGGTGGCCAAAAGGGCTGATGCTATCCTGGCTGCATTAGAAATAGTGCGGCCAGCAAGAGCAGGGAGGCAATCATCCCCCTGTAGTCAACACTGGTGAGGCCGCACCTCGAGTGCTGTGTTCAGTTTTGGGCCCCTCACTACAAAAAAAGACATTGAGGCCTTGGAACGTGTCCAGAGAAGGGCAACGAAACTGGTGAGGAGTCTGGAGCACAAGTCTTATGAGGAGTGGCTGAGGGAGCTAGGATTGTTCAGTCTGGAGAAGAGGAGGCTCAGGGGGAGACCTCATGGCTCTCCCCCTGAAGGGAGGTTGTGGTGAGGAGGGCTTTGGCCTCTTCTCACAGTCAACAAACAGGACACGAGGAAGTGTCCGCAAGTTGTATCAGAGGAGGTTTAGATTAGACATAAGGATAAACTTTTTCTCTCTCAGAGTGGTCAGGCACTGGAATGGCTGCCCAGGGACATGGTGGAGTCGCCGTCCCTGGCAGTGTTCAAGAGGCGTCTGGATGAGGAGCTACAAGATATGGTTTAGAGGCTTGTGGTAGCAATGATAATGGGAGGATGGTTGAACTAGATGATCTTGCAGGCCATTTTCAACCTTGTGATTCTATGATTCTATATCCTATGAGAAAATAATCATCCTTGCCTATCAAACAAACGAAAAAAAAACCACAACTGTATTTCCGTTTGTTGCCAATGCTCTAGGTCAATTTAAAGGCCAATACAGTTCCACTTACTATCAAGAAGTTGCACAAACTCAATTCATTTTTCATCTACCTTAAGTCAGTCACTCCCTAAGTCACAATCAGAAAAGGAAAAAAGAATATCTTTTCTTTCATTGTGGTTAATGTAAACTCCAAATTCCACCAGAGAAATAAAAATATGGCTGCGTATGTCCACATATCTTACTGCACGGCATTATAGGTGACAGTGACACACAGGTTAAGATTATCCCAGGCTAATATTCAGTGCTTCATAAAAATGCACAATTTTGTAGTGTCATGAAAAGATAAAAATGTATCTAATGAAGGACCTTTTTTAGCCTATCAAAGTACTTCACAGTTAATCATGTGTGGATTAACTCACTTTTCAGAATCTTCCAAACTTCTCAGGTTCAGAAAAAATGAAAGTATTTTTTCCTCCACTTTTTCCCATGACTCCACTCTCATTCTTGAGAGATGAAGAAAAAACTCATACTTGAAATTACGGGCCAGTCGCAATTCTCTAATCTAATCTATTATTATTGGTTTGATATGGAATTATCTGCTTTTCTACTGAGATTACCTGCATTCCCTTAATAAAACTGAAATAGCTGCTCAAGCTGTTTTGCAGTTGAACTCAAATTGAAGACTTTATCTTCACTATGATTTAGAGTACTTTCTTATGACAAAACCTAGTCTTTACTTCATTTGTTCCAGAAAATCATCACTATTCCTGCCAAGCATATACAGTGCTTTGCATCAACTACATTTAGGGACATTAGAATCCAAGTTTTGTGGGGTCCCTATAATCCCCAGGCTCAATATAAAATGGCTTTCAGAGACTCACCTACAAGAAGTTTAGGTAACTGCCTTCTGCTCTGACTTACATATTTTTGTTCGTTTCTCCATAGATGTCACTGCTTTGCCCGAAGTCACCTACTTTGCTCTCTGCAAGGTTTCAGGAATTCCCTGTGTCTCCACAGATGTCATTATTCTGACAGCTACAGGATTTACAAGGAAAATTGGACAGATAGGTTCACGTTTCTGCATTCAAGCTCAAGATTCTGATGATGGTCTCAAAACCAGGTTCTTTAACATTAAACGTTAGAGTTTGTTATGCATTTTACTTTAAGGAAAAATCAAAAAATCACCTCCTTCACCTGACACTTGTTTTTCTCTTGGTCTCATGCATGAGTACGAGAAGGAACAGGTCTGAAATCTCAGAAAAAGGAAGATAACTCCAGCTAAATTACGACAAAAGGACACAAGTGGAAATTGAAAAACAAGCGCACTGTTCAGACATTCATGCAACTTCTCATATAGATACACACAGTCTGGTGCTAAGAGACAGGTTCCTGGAGATAACAAAACAGAGACCTGTGCATTTTGCTAATCCACCTGTTTTTCCGTTGCTTTTCTTGCTGAAAGAAAATATACTTGTCTTTCTTGCTAACTTCCCTTGGGACTGAAAAATAAAGGAAATTTCTCATTCTCTCCTTGAGTCTACAAATTGCAAGGTGCGTTACTGAGAAAGGAAAAACAAAACAGTATCCTAACAACATCAAAAATTTGACTATTACGGAGATCTTGATTAGCCTACAGATGGGAAAGAAATACTCAGATTAGCTCGCTGGACAATTGGAAACAAATGAAGCATACTTTGCCTTTTAATAAAAGCCAAAAATGCATACACTGTCTTTCACTCTCTCACCAGAAAGAATGATTTTTCCCACTCACTCCCTCAGGAATGTGCTTACAAAATTCCACTTCCCCTGACTCAATTATTCCAACTTCAAAATTCTTCCCAATTATGGCCATGTTTTCAGTTGCTTGTTTAAATTATGTTTGACGGCCTCTACTACCTGCAGATAGTGCTTCATTTCTTTCGTTTCTTTCCTAGAAAATAAACTATGTCTGCACATTACACTTTCCATCCTCAAGGAAACTGGCAGCTAAGGAAGTAAAATACAGATTTGGGAAATGTGGAATCTCTACTGATTTGTCTCAAACTTCCTACATGCCAAAGTACATGCCTTTGGACATGTAGAGCAAACTATAGAGAACTCTGACTGTATTAAAATTGCACTGTATCTTCTTGAGATATTCCTCTCTCTACCCTCTCTCAGAGATTGCTCACTCCAGAAAACATTTGCCTTGGTCTTAGCAGAAAGTCACTTTAATGACAGCTGAAGCAAACAGCCCAGGTTGTGGCTGGATCTTATAAAGAGAGAACTACACTCTCATTTGCTTCCTCTAGTACAGAGCAGTAACCTCTGTTAGAAGGACAAAATTCAGCAAAGCGTCTTAGGTCACACAGCTAGGCTCAAATAAATTTGACCATCACAGCTCTTAATTCTTATCAAACCAAAATAATAATCCAGTTCTCCTCTCACAGAATATTGTGATGCTAGCCCTAATGATGTTGCTAAAACTATGTGAAAACCTTTGATAGAAGCAGCTAAGGAGGGCCAAAACTGTAGTCTCGGCTTTAAGACCCAAGTAGCTAAGGTTTTCACGGTTCAGTGACTTCCTCCAGAGTCTGTGATGACAATTACAGATACGGAATTTCTCATCTTCACCCCTCTGAAAACAGCTTTCAGAAACTCCTAACTTGATCCAGGCTGAGAGCAAGATTACAGGGAAGAAGGGCAGAAGGAGGGGGAGGTCAGGCCCATCCTTCTGACTTCCCCATTTCCCAGTTTTATCACTCACCCATCCCACGAGGCAGCATGCACCTTCTTTGCTCCACACAAGTGCAAACAGACCAGACCAGCATCTCCCCCCTGGTGCCCCAGCCAACAGCAAAGTTCTCTGTTGGCTCTGCTGCAGGCTGTCCTCCCGCTTCACTGGCTCTTGCATTATCATCCACCTACACAGATTAAGACACAGTTTCTTTCCTTCCTCACTTCCTTAAATAATGAATTGATGAGGTGCAAACTTAGAGGCAAGTGGTATCAGCAAACTCACACAGTCTGTGAACATTTTTTTTAAACCATAATGGCTGTGTGTCATACATAGTAAATAGGTTAAGTCATCTACTTCAGTGAAGGGAAGCAATCTGTTCTCTCTCTGTCATGTCTTCTGACGTGCCAATCTCCAGGTGCATTGCGTGAGCAGAAAATGCTCAATTTTTCCAACAAGATCTTCATTCCCAGCAGAGGATGCAGAACGGGAGGGCACATACAGCCAGCCATACTGCATTCACTTCTCTCTGCTTCTTGTGTATTACTTGTCTTCAGGTGCCTATCACTTGCTCCAATGGATTGTCTGTGTTTATTTAGATTTCTTTACCTAAACAACTCTTTTAAGGAAATCCACGCTGTTATTTATAAGTGTATTTTGGAACATTTGTATTAAAATCTTGTAAATAACTGCTTTACTTTTAAATACAGTTTCATCTAACTAACAAAACAAAGGCAAATTGATGTAACAGTAAAATAACAAACAAAATGATGCATCAGAATTGCACACCAATTCTTAGGAACAGTGCATTCACTGACAATTAAAAAAACTAGCAATTCAGATACTCAGGATTTCACTTTGGAGATGGATGACATTTTCTCTCTGCCTAAGGTCTTTTGCTTTTCTTTATGCCTACCTGCACCACAAAAGAGAAAGACCCAGATTTGACATTATCAACATACTGCACTCTACTTCTGTCTCTTTGCCAGATTTTTAAGACTGTTAAGTGTGCAACTGAGAAGTCATGATGAACATAGAAAATCTAACCGTCTCCTAAATGTCTTTATATTGCCTTTATTAACTTTCACATGCATGGACAAGATGTTGCTGTGACAGACAGCAGGATGGGCTGAGCCTGATGCTGACATCACTTCCTCTACAGAATGAAATCTGTAGTGTTTGTGCAATTTGCATAAAATATTTTAGCACGCTTTTAAAGGATGTGCAGTTAAATTTACACTCTGAGCCTAGTTCATTTAGACTTAAAATTTGAATGCTTTCCAATATGAAGTCACTAACTAGTCTACACCAGGCCACCATAAGCCTGGAATATTTCCATTCATGTCAGTGCGATTGATGTCGAGTTCCAAATTGCAAAAGGCAGGAGATTTTGATGCACTGGAGGTTTGGGAGCGAGGCAAGTTGACTGCAATTTAAGCACAGTTTTCAAAGCTAAAATTGGTGAAAGATTCCATTAAAAGAAACCCGTTTATACAGGAAAACATTTTTAGTTTGGATCAGCACAGTATAGATGTACGCAGTTTTCTGTATGGCATTAGCAGCTGATAAGCCCAAAGCAGACGAATGCGAGGAAATATTTTAATTCCATGCCCTCCTGGCCAGTGTTTTATCAGCACCAACTGTTTCAGACATTTTTTGCAGCATGGTAATATTTGCAAGTGCTTCCTTAAAAAAAAAAAAAAAAAAAAAAAAAAAAAAAAAAAAAAAAAAAAAAAAAAAAAAAAAAAATTTAATTCCAAGTGTGCAGAACTGTTTTGACACAACTGATCAATTGCTAGCAAACAGAGCAGATTCGCAGATTCAGGACATACTTGTTCCATTTGCTAAATTCAAAATTTCCCACATGCAAGCCAAGGGAATTAAGGTTGACAGGAGTGAGTTTTTCAGGATTTTTTTTTTTTTTTTTTTTTTTTTTAAGTCAGCTACTGTGGCCCTCTAAGTTTGTTGCCAGCAGATTGAAAGTTCAAGGGTGATAGCAAATTAATTTTTCAGAGAAGAATGATGACAGAGAAAACGCAAATATACATCTCTCTCTGGCTAATGCTTTTTCTAGATACCAAAACTTAACTTGGCTTTCTGTATTCCATAATGTTCCCTTTCAAAACAGACACAAAATAGCACTTGCAAAAACTACTTCCAATTACATACACGATGATTTGATATAAATCATTTTAAAACTAAAATCCTTCTGCCATGACTTTCATTTGGATAACAATTCCTAATACAGTAGTTGCACTTTACAAAAATTAGGTCAGACAACACATTAAGAAGGCCTACAGACCTCTATTCTACAGACTCTTCTATCATCACTAAAGTAAAAGGGCAGTGCTTCTGTGCAATACTAATGCATTTTTGAGCGCAGCAGTTTTTCTTCCAGGAAGTCTCCTCAACAGGCTGGGTACTGTTATAGCACTTATTTTTAACAGTAAAGTTTTAAAATCTTCAGCACTCTCTTCTGAGAATTACAAGTAACAGACACAGAATTTTACTGCAGAGAAGTAATGTGCAAAGAATGCAGCCAATGCACAAGGATGTGTTTGTTACTAATGATGTAGGAAAAAGAAAAATGCTGATATGCAAAAAATAGGAATTATTGCCAGATGCTGCCCTCTTCCAGGAATGCTAGCTCAAATGAAGAAGCTGCCAATTTTAGTTTTTAGAATATAATCTTGATGATTTTGGTCTAGTAAGGGATTATTTTACCTACCTTCATCATACCCATGTTCTTGGAGAGGAAGAGGGCAACATGGAACCAAAATCAAATTTTCTGATAACAGGTGACAACTCCATTTTTGCAGAACATGATTCAAATGAAAATAAAAGTGTATGCTGCTAATAAAAACAGGTATTAGCCATAGCAGAGGAAACACCTGGAGCATGATGACTGGCTATCTCTGATCTTTAAAATCCAACAGTAATCTTGCAGGAAAAAAATCCTTGCTGCTAAAAACCATATGTCTACTTCAAAAGAACTGAAAGCTTCAGAAAGTCTTTTAAGAAAATGCTTTTGTATGTCAACGAGGAGAAACTCCTCTTTCCATTAATTCATCAAGTTGTTCTTTCCTCAGCAAAACAACTACAATTATGAGAATATTAATGAGTACAAGTGTACTTGTATTGTTGAATACTGTCAGAAGCTGTACCTGTCTATTAGCTCCGCAGCCTTGCATTTGATTTATGATCACCTTGATCTGCAATACAAACATTTTCTTCCGAAGAAATACATTCAAGTACTTTACCTTGAAGGAACGTCTACCAACTACAAGGTTTAGCCCCGCCTACAGAGAAACTACAGCTCGTCAAAGACAAATCCTTCCTTGTTCACCATGGGAAGTACAAGACAGCCTGGCTTCTCAGCTTGTACAGGCCTTATATTTCCAGCTTTGTCACAACGACATGAGCACAGAAAAGGTTCTGCTCTTTTGATAATTTTAACTACCAAAATTGCCACTACCATTTTGGCAATTTTTCACCTAATTTCTCCAGAGAAAAAAAAAAAAGTGGACAATCAACCTATTCTTATCTTTGTTTCATACCAATGGGTGACAGCCAGCAGAACCCTTGCCTATCAGGATGCATTTACATGGCCCCTCTGACATAGTCACAACAAAACAGATAATAATTTAGTTGAATTGAATATGAACCAGAAAAATGAGAAAGGGAGAGTAGGAAAAGAAACCCAACAAAACACAATCAAACCCCAAACAAACACACAAGGCTTTAAAAGTCTGTGGCTGAAAAAGTGATCCAAAAGGCCAATATGTTTTCCTTAACTAATCCTAAAAATTTATTCAGGAAATTCAGTTTCAAGTTCTAAGATGAGGAATTTGCAACAAATATGTTTAAGCTACAGGCTTTTTCATTCTTATAACATATCCTTAAGGAATAAGTAAAAGCAATTCGGTTTGTTACTCTTATGTTGATTCTTTTCATATGGGCTATAAATACATTTTAAAGGTGAAATTTATACACAGTAAATTTCATTACCCATGCAGCCTACAATTTGTGCTAGTAGGGCTGCCGTGCTGCATTTTTGACAGGAGGATTTTTAACAGGTCAAAATCCAAACTGAACACAAACGAGAGGAGCAGCCTGAGCAAAAACAGAAGGCAATTCAATGACAACTGCAAAGTAGGGCTTTTAGGTAGCAATAAGCACTGCATTTTTATTTTTTTTTTTTCCTAACAGAAACAAGGTCTGGGTTTTACTGATAACCCAACACGTAGATGAGTCAGCAGTGATCTGATGTTGTGGGGAAAAAAAAACATCCTCTTTAAAGACGCATAAAAGTGACTGGTGAAGTAAAACATATGACAGTCTGTTTAATGCATGGAAATACAACAGCTGACAAAGGATTTTCAATCTGCTGTAGGAAAAGGAAATGCATTTGCTTAATTTCCAAATGTTCAGACATGAGAGGGAACATACCTCAAATATGGCTGGTTCCTTTTTAAGTATCAGTGTGGCTTCAGTGCACTCTGACCAGCACTGTACCTCAGTGTGGGTGTTCTACCGGGAACAAACCCATGGGGGATAATCATCAACTGATCACAGCTTAACCAGTAAAGACAGGACAAGATCTTTTGTTCCTGCAACATTTTCTACCCATCAGCAGTGGAAGAAGAGTCATACACTATGATACACAAATGCTTTGGCCAGATTTTCCACTGAGGTGAATTCATGCCAGTAAAGGAGTCACATACTGTCTTCAAATGCCCAAGAATGAAAATGTTTTAGAAACTTAGGGACTTAGAACAAAATAATGTGGCAGTACTGGTCTATGGAACACTGCGTCCTGTTCTGAGCACGACTTTTAATAAGATAAAATGTTCAGAGGAGAACATTAGGAATCATCATCAGTATGTAAACCAAGATCTAGGTAGAAAGATGGCAAGAACAGATCTTAGCCAAGGAAGAGCAGAGACATGATAATAGATTTTGGACATACAGGAGATTGATCAACTTTTGTAGCAAAGGAAGTCCTTCACTTAGGAATCAAGATCATAAACTTAAACTGAAGCAGTATAGAAATTAGGCAATAGAAAAACTATATAACTAAAATTATGTACTGTATACTATATAACTAAAATTATAGCTAGGTCTGCCTGGGGGAAATCTTTGTTGAAGATTTAAGGAACAAGGTAATTCTAAGTATTTTAGTGATGTTTTTGTTGCCATTTCCTGAGAGGGGTGAGTCAGGGACTTTATTATTTCTTACATCCCTGTTCTCTGGAGGTGACTGTGTGGATATGGAAATGCCAGCTTGCTCTCTCCATTCATGGCTGGCTACGAGCAAGACCATTTCAGTTCAGGAGCCAAACCAACATAGCTTCAACTGTGCCCACGTCAGCCAGCTGAGCTTTGCTCAGATCCTGCTCACCTCGCTGTGCAGCAAGAGCAGCTGGATCCACATAGCAAGGCTGAAGCAAACAAGCTGAGCAGCACGGTGCTTCATTTGTTCCTTCAGCACAAAGACGGCCAGCCCCACACTGCTACTGGAACAGTGGCAGCGCCTGTGGCAGCCAGGTCCAGCACAGCCAAGCAGCGCCAAGCGGGGCTCGGGCCAGGGCGCTGCAGATGCACGCCGAACATCTGTGCTACTGAAAACACCTTGTTCTCATATCAGATTGCAAACGAAGGTGTAACAAATTTCCCTACGTTGCTATGACAAGCTGGCAGTGTAAATTCCAGGACTTGCAGTCTGTGATGTGAGAGAAATCAGTGAGGCGTGGCTTGATTCAAAAAGAGAAGGGCAAACTTGAAAGGTGAATAAACATGCCTATATATCACGCTGCATATGATAACATGTCATATCTAATTAGAAAATCCTGAACTGTTTTCAAGTGCCTTACGTTTGTTTTCTTTTTGAAGAATTTGCTTAGCACTACCTCTGTAAAGTTCCCACTCCTCCTTGTTAGCATCACCTTTTCCAGGTTTAACATACTACAGTGATGGAAAGGCGCAGGCTAAATATCAACTATTTATTGGAAAATCCCCCTTGACAGAAGGCTTTTGAAGTGTTTTTTAAAAATATTTTCAGAACTGTGCAAGGACTATTATCTATGACAAATCTTAACATGCATATATGTCTGTGGTCAACTACAATAAATCCAGCTTTAAAAGACTCTGACAAGTATAAATATTCTTGCACTACAGATACAAAACTTACATGCCAGTAACTGAGAAACATAAACATAAGTTCTGTTCCTGTCTGAAAGATATATCAAGCACGTAATTTAGCCAAAAATACCTGAGGAATTAGGGAGAGAACCAAATGACAGGGTGATTCCATTCTTTCTTCAGGAGAAGAGGTGGCTTGGCTTCCCCTTTTTTCAATGTTGGAGGCAGGATAACGGGAAATGCAAAAAAAATGGATTAAGTCTGGGCAGCTGAACTGATGGCCCCTGGAAAGAGACGTAAGACTCCAAAGCACAGCCTGTTGGGCCAGCGTCCAGGAAAGTCTGGATGACATTTGAGTGGCTACAGGCTTAAAAGTGATTCTGGGACAACCTAAAATACTCCGATTGTGGTGTTGGTTTATTTTTGCTTTGCTTTTCAATTTTGATTTGCATGGTGCAAAAAAGGTCAGAGAGGCATTCTTAAGAACAGGAGGAAAATGCTACAGAGAACCTTTATTACTGGGGGGACATGCTTTTCCTGTAGTGAGATGGGAGACTGCAGAAGGAACCTGCAACTGGGTCAAGTTAACAAACGATAAACTTCAGAAATCTTCCCTGCTCCAAACATATTACAACAATGTCATAAGAAAGTTCACCAATACAGATGTGCAAACTGAAGCCTGGACACGTAGCGCTGTCTGCCTGTGGCCAAAAGGCAATTCAAGAGAAGATTTAGACAGGGACAGATGTGGAAATCCTTATAGCATCCTCTAACCACTATCTCACTTCTCTGCTAGCTCCGCTAAATAATCTTGCCATTGTTCTTCTTGAAAACATCTTATCTGTCAAAACTCTAATTTGTTTCATTTGTTACTTCTTTCTTCAGCACAGTAAAGCCCAAGGAATTTCATTCAGGACATCTTACATAAGGGAGGAACAGTCATGTAGTTTAACAAAGGCACTTTTAATCACCTCCTCAGAGATGTTCATTTACCTCCACTGAGGTAAGTCTATATAGGATCCTAACTGTGGTGTATTCATTTCTATCTAAGATACCTGAAGAAGGGCATGTGCAATGGCTTGATAACTCCCTATGGAATAAACCTTTACAAAAAAGCTGACTTTCTGGTGCCAGCCATAGCATTCTCAACAATCACCATTTTACTTACACCAAGCTTTGACTTATGAATATGAAAATTCATGTCTGGCATGAAAATCTAGCATTCGAAAACATTCTAAATGCTTTTCTTTTCTATTCCTATGTTCCGTATATATTTAAATCAATGATTCTAATGCAGAAAATTGCCCTTTATCGGCAATTACCATCAACCTAACTGTATTCAGTGTTAGGTACAAAAAAAAAAAAATCCGTTCTCACACAAGCACCCCTATCATCATGTCTGTGCTAATCTAATAATATACATATCTTTAAACACACATTCATCACAAAAGAAACACAAACCACAAAGCAGCTTTCTCCTAACTAGAAGGCCAGGAAAGGGTTTGTTCACCAATTGTCCTTGTATGTGTGATGGGTGCCATCACCTCACAGACGGGGCTTCCCAACACAGGAACCTGGGCAAAGGACTCAAGCTCACAAAGTAACGCCCATTTCCTTCATGAATGGTTAATGCCTCTTCATGCTGTATCCACTTCTGACCCTAAACATAGATGATCAATAGTTTTCTAAGAACTCAAAATGCCAGAATAAAAACCAACAACTACAACATGAAATCATTTCAACTGGAAATGCTTACTACAATTTTTTTTTCCTGTAAGTTGTCTCAGGCTTGGACATTAAGGAAAACAAAATAACCCACAAACTTAATTTTGCCTTAGGAATGTTGACTCACCATGGCTATTGGTAGTGAAACATGTTTTCACTACTGAAGTGAGAAGATGTGACTCAGTTACACAGAGGGAAACTTGTTGAATAAACACAGTGTCATCCTCTTATGACAGCTTTCCAGAGTCAAAAAGCACTATAAAGACTTGCATAGAAAAGCTACACCTCTAAAAGAAAACTTCTAAATCAACTCATTGTCAGAGATCAGGACTGGTTAACAAATGCAGTGTAGGAGACAACAGTTAGCACAAATGCAGAGTATTAAACTTCAAGGTCACTTGAAGGTCACACTTAGTAGCAGAAGGCAGAGTATCAAAAGGATGCTAAAAAAGCCACTTGGCTCCTGCTGACAATGCTGATAAGAGCCTCCGAGTTCATACAGAAGCCATTAACACACTACTTGTGCTACATTTTCCAGGCTGAAAACAGCCAATGTTTTGTATGGCAGAAATATAATGCACTGTACAAAAAGATTGGAACCCAAAATCAACAGAAACATCTCTTCTGAAAGCATCTATGAAAACATTTGACCCCTCCAAGAGCCTGCTGTTGCTGGACTCCATCTGCCACCAACTCAGACCTGGCAAAGGTTTACAAGGAGCAGGTAAAGAAGTGCCAAAATTTCAAGTTGCTACAAACAAAACAGAAGCCAGTAACAACGGAAACGCAACACATAAACCTTGCAATTGTCTGAGATGGAAAAACTTACTAAATGTTGAAATCAACAGAAAACTTTCAGACTCCGAGAGATGCTACGTGAGGTTTCGCTGTGGGAAACACATTACTGCCAAGGGTTGTAAAAAATAATCTGTGACGCAGTAAAAACTCAAGAAGGCTATAATAGTGCCAAACAGTATTACCTAAACTCTTAATCTTTATATAAGACTGCATCATGCACAGAATATACCCCTAGTATGAGCAAGATGGCCGAGTATTCCTGAGCTCATCACAGAGCCTTACTCTTTTTCACCTTAAAAGACTATACATTCTACAATGTAAAAGGGCTACAACTACTTACTTGCAAAATTAAGACCCAACAAAGCATTTCCTTCCTTCTAGCTTCATATATGGGCTCAAATTCTCATTTTCCTATTAAAATGAATTCCATACTGTAAAAGCAGCAACAATCTGATTAAGAAGAAAGACAACAGAAATAAATCTCACAAATTGTAAAGCAGCTTCAAGGAAGTATGCAGCTGACACATGTAAGCCTCTGTATGCTTAGTAATGTATATACTTCCTGCGTGGGTCTGGTGAAAGTACGGGGAACAGTCGAGACTTTCAGAAATAATGCTAAATTTAGTGCTGTTGTATCCTCACCAGTATGCTGTGGTCTTGGAAAAACAAGATTTATTAGGACCATGATAGTGCTGACTCCGAAGAGAGCGCGCTCATGCTGGTTAAGAAGGCCACAGACCAAACACTTAAACACTCCAAATACTTTAATTTTTTTTTACCAGGAGCAATTCTACAGGGGGAGAAGCAACACTGATGCGATTTGCTCCCTTCCCCTGCTCCAAAAATATTTGTTGTGGCAAATTAGCACCATAAAATGCTTTTAGGCTATAAGGGATTTATGGAGGTCTTTTGGTCCAACCAAATTTTAGTATGAAACAAGTATTTTAAATTATTAGAAGCAATATGTTTGAATCTTTTCAACATTTGAATGTTTGACAATCTCCACTGTCTCCATTTCAGTTTCTCACTGTCCATCACAAAGATTGCCCACACACCACCACACTGTGCAACAAATACTAGAGGAAGGTAAACTGACAGTACTAAATAATCATATAATAAAGTATCTTTGTCATGTGGATCTCTGCACAAAATGATAACCTGAACATTCAGCGTCTGCCAAAGAAGCTGAAAACTGTCTGCTGATGTTTGTGACTTTAAGCAAGGTTTGGGACATCTTCCTTTGTACTGCTTTCAATATCTTTTGTAGCTTCCAAATACTAGAATAAACACTTCTATACTTATGGTTGTAAGCATTAATAACCAAAAACATTTCTATTACTCCACGTAGACCTTTTAAAGCAGGCATTGAACTGCTTTTTCCAAGAACACGTGGTGTGGGAATGCACTTTTGGTGCCTAAAGTGACAACCGCGATTAACCCTGTGCACTTTCTCACATTCCTCCTGCTCCACATGTGAGGACCCCACAGGCCACACTTGCTGGTGCCATCAGTACAGAGCAACCTTCATTCTCCATTCCTTTGACACCTGTGCCCAAGGTGTGAGATACAGCTGATCTGCGGCTCACAAGCAACCATCTCAAATTCTACACGTCAAGACAGTGAGACAGATGTCAAGGTACAGAGGTCTTACTGAATCAGGCATTTAAGCATATAAACAAACAAGCAAAGGTACAGATCTGTCAGATCTACAGATCTGTATTTATATCTAACCGTGTTACTTAACTTACTGCAGTTTGTATACACTGGACAATGAGAAAGGCAAATCTGTTGCCGCTATCTAGTTAATCCACATCAGATAATGCTATGTTTGCTTTATATTCATATAGGCAGTGGACCAAAAGTATTAAACAATATGATTAAAAAAACATATAAGAAATATTTCCTGAAAGCAACGCAAGAAAAATTTATTACAACCTAAACTAAACTCTGCTTCATGTTATTTTTTTTTTTTAATCCTTATTGTTCATATGTAGTTTCCTTTCCTGCTCTTTCCTCAAACATTCCTTTTTTAGCACATCAGCACATTACTAATTACAATGATATGAACAGGCTTTGAGTTTAACTTCCAGTTGAAGGCTATGGGGCATTTCACTGGATACAATTTTCTGCAGAAAGAACACAGGAGAGCATTGAAGGAGAACAAAACAAGAAAAAGAAGTCCTAATGTTTAATTATTTATTTGCTCTGTATGCTACATATACATGGACAATGTCATCCTAAGTGCAAGACATATAACAAGAACATGGAAAAAGACACCTCAACATGTTTGGCAGCAGTCCCACAAACTGTCAAGAAAGAAGCAGAAATAAATGATTACATACCACAAGAGTTATAAAGGCCTAGGGGGAAAAAATCCTGAAAATTTTCAGAGAAAAATCAGAATATGGAAAAAAAGAATTTCTGGAAGAAAACTGAACTTTCACTCACACAGCCTACTTTACCTCAGAATAAAAACAAAAATAATTTGTAGTGTATTGTTTTTAAAATATTTTATCATCACTCCCCTTCAGAACACTTTCTGTACTTAATATCTAATTCAAATGAGCCAGAGAAGAGTATGAGCTGGAAGAGAAGCCATCTAGTTCAACTTTTTCCTCAAGACAAATTCAACTACACTATGTCATTCCTGACATATTTGTCTTGTCTATTCTTAATGACTGCCAACAAAGAAACTCAGCAATTTCCCAAAGCAAGCTGTTCAGGGTTTCACAGTCATTACCATTTGAAAGTTTTCCCTACTACCTAACAAGAAGTCTTTTCTTACAGAGGAAAGCCCTTTAGTTGTAGTACCATTCACACTCACTGATCCCCTTCCGCCCACGATCCCCTTCCACCTTGCCATAAAGCCTTGATCTTAAATCAGCGAAGACTTATCTTGTCCCTTCTGATCTTTCCTCTAAAGTTATCTTTTTGAGATACCTGCTCACTCTCACAGTGACTCTATTCAATTTCGCAGTGCTCTGGGACAGCAATGCTCTGGTTTGGACACAAGTGCTCCAGCAACAGCGCAGAAGGGGTGCTTCACATATCCATCACGCTTCCCTCTTACACAAACCGGTATGATGCTTACCTTTTTTGTGACAGCACAATATTGCTGACTTTATATTCAATGTATGATTTGCTATCTTTCCAGCTACTTTTCTAAAGAACTGCTGTTTAAGCAGTTGTTCACCATTCTCTGCTTTTGAAGTTATTACTCTTCCTCCAACATGTTCTTCCATTTGTCACTACTGAATTTAACTCTGCTTTTTCAGATTATTTTTCTAATTTGTCAAGATGATTTTCAGTATTACTGCAGCCTCTTAAATCTTGGTATATCCTTCTTTGCCGCACATTTAATTTTACTTTCCAAGTTCTTAGTGAAAACAATGGCCAAAATTACACTCGATACACCAATGACTGCCAAATCTCTTCACATCAGAGCAGACACAGTACAAGGCCATCTCTTGACACATTGGACAGACATTTTGCAATCCTTCATACTTCATTAATTACAAATATAATGGAGTTTTATTCACAGTATTTCTTCCTATAGAACAACAAATTTTTTCTGAATGTGCTGATCACCCGTAGAAACCACCTGGGTCTCTGTGCTTGTCTCTTGTGCCATGGCGGGCCTGCACATCACTCACGTGCTTCCAAGTTCACTTCTTGCAAGGTGGTCTGAGAATATCTGACCTGGTGGCCTTCCTCTGCTTGATAGCTCACCAATACCCAGCTGGTTCAGGGCTCACACAGGGCACTGAAGAGTACAGATCTCAGGTCTTTGAGACCCTCCATCTCAGGACACAGAAGATAACTTCTCAGTTACAGATGGTTGTTCTGAATCCTGCTCAGAGCAACCAAACAGCTGAGATCGCTCCTATGAGCCCAGGAGGCAGGAGAAGGTGTATCAAGAGTCTGAACCCTCGAACTAGAATATTTCTGTTTGCTTGCAAGTCAGCTGCACTGCTTTCAATTAAAAATATTTTAAACTTTCTTCTATTCTACTTGTCAAAATAACTCTTAGTTTGCTGAGATATCGTCATTTTTAATGGTGAACAACATACAGCTACACATCCAGTCATGCCTGGATGAGCATGCATACTAACAAGTAATACATATATGTGTATTATTTACACAGTTAACAAACTCATATAAAATTATTACAGCCTACTTCTGTCTCCTCTGGATGAGCAAGTTATCTGTATTTCATTTTCTCCCAGGGGAAAAGGGATTTATTTCCCCAGATCTTCAACATTTCTCAACATCTTCCATCTCCACATTCCATCCATCATGCACAGCTTATTCCTGAGATTACTGTGGGGCTTCCATGATTCATAAGTACTCATCGTAAAAGGGAGTTCAGATTCTTTAGTGATCTGTAACCCTGGCTGTGTATCAGTTTCTACAAACACAGATCCCCATACTCCTGTGTATATCAGAAGCCTTCCTGTGGCCCAAAAGGAGTCCAGAGCACGTAACAGACCGAGCCTTTGATCCCTTAGAAAACCAGGGACATAGAACTGGAGTTAGTTACCTGCTGCGTTTGTAATGCAAAAAAAAAAAAAAAAAAAAAAAGAATGACATATTTTGACTAGATTTCTTCTATTCTAATCCATCTTGTTTCTCAAATTCCTTTCCTAAATGAAGTACAGTCTAGTGAATACAACTACACTGCATATTATAGAGCTGGGTCAGATAAACATCTGTTGAGGTAGCTAAGCTTACAGCCTTTTTGTCTCACCAGTTAAAAGAAATACTTCTCCTTTTGGTTATAATCTTTCAAAACTTTTTTAAAAGCTCTGGGAAAATGTCTATACTACCTATGCTTTAGTAATCTTTCTTTTAAAAAGGCGATGACTGTTTGTGATAATGTAAGAAATTACGTAAATAAGCAATACTACATCTAACCATACCATAGCAGATTAACAACGTACCTTCCATCTCACCTCAGACAACTCTTACACACAGGTAAACAAGAAACTTCACACATAATCTTAAGATTTTCATTGTATGTTATATAACCCTGTAGTGTTCAATAAATCAAGACCATCTTAAACTCTACTGGCAAAAGTAGCTTACAGGAATAAGAAGTCATCAAGGCCATTAAGCACACAGATACAACAGCTAACTCAAGGAGTACTTCACCACATGCCAGCCTGTGGTGTCACCTGGGCACAGTCTGAGCACCCTTGTGTGTTTTTGCACCGTTTTCCTACCACCTGATTATAACCTGGCTACAATCCTTACTTTTTATGATCTTCTATGTAAATTCCAATAAAATAATGTGTTTAGAAACGTACTTATTTTTCCTTATTGAGCCATGTCTATTACTTTTAAGAAAGAGGCTAAAATGAATAGTGTGTCATGCAACAGAACTGGTGTGGAACAACTTAAATTCTAACTTGTCTACAGTCTTTCTACAATTTATCAGCTGTTCAATACTTCTTGAGCATATGCAGCCCGTTGCCCTGCTAAAACCAGCACACAACAATAGCAGGAAGTCTTCAGAGAGCACTGGCTATCAAATTCTCAAGCCAGCTGCAGGAGCCCAGGCAGGAACTATAGCAGTTCCAGGATAGCTCAGCGAGGAGCAAACTCTCGGCCAGGTCACTGGTGCAGCTGCAGAGCAAGGGCTGCGCTGCTTCCCAAGAGTCGCCTCACTCCCCTCCCTGCTGTGGCCCCAGCACAGCCTGCCGGGACAGCACATCACACGTGGCAGCCAGCCCACTGGCTCACACATTTCTTCCCTACTTCCAGCACTCAGCTCAGCTGCAGCCCCCTCCCTGCACCTTTAAATACAGAATGAAATAAAAGCTGTAGAACCTTGCCTCACTCTTAGCCTACGGGAATTTGACAGGTAACAGTCATGGAGAGCAAGAATTTAAAGGAGGCCAAAGAGTCAAGCTCTGGACATGAGAAAGTAAAACAGAGGCAATGGTGAAAAAGACAGACTTACCAGCTGCAGTGCTGTGGATAACATGAAAAGAAAAAAAAAAAGGGATTAACCTCAGCTCTTTAACCTTCTTCCCCACAGTCATTCACTAGCATGGGAGAGCTACCAAAAAAGGGTCCCTTTACTAGTGTAAGCCTAAGAGAGATTGCCTGGAGACGTACAAAGAATTTGGAGCATTCAAAGTCTTTTTGCCTGAAGTCTAGCTTCCATTTGGCAATTTAAGCCAGGGCTTCCTAATGACTCTGGTTTACACAAGTTCTTCTGTTTTCCACAGATCAATCAGTTACCATTTGGAACGTGCTATGCACAGTATGTGCATTGGGAAGCACAGAGCATCCAGGTGGGCCTTCAGTGAACAAACGGGCTTGAACTAACACATGCTGGAATTCAAGAAATAACAGCACTTCTCCTGGATTAAATGCGTCTGAGTCCTGGCATTTTAATTAAGGCACCTCTGCATTCAGAGTAGTTATCACCAGCATTTATCTTCAGGCTGCATCCCTCTGGATCTGTCTTGTAAATAGTTTACCCAAACCTATTAATCTGTCACCATTTCCTCCCTTACTTCTCAGTCATGCAGTCTTCTCTCTCTGCTGCTTTTACCCCCAAAGTAGAACAACATCAAAAAAAAAAAAAAAAAAAAAATTCTACAGGTTTCAGAACAGCAGGCTGAGAAAATAAAGATGAAGTATAAGCAAATTTACTTTTTCCTATAGAAGGTTCCAAAACCAAAGTAGGCAGATTGTCAGAATTATTTCCGCCTGACAAGCTGATGAACAAAGTGGATTCCTTACAACATGCCTACTGATTGTTACCATGTATTTACACAGTAAACACTCTGCAATGGAGGATCAACATAATTCAAGTGAGGTATTGCTACTCCTTCCTTTATTTTTATTCTACTTAGCGTAAAGGCAACCCCTGCAGCCTCCAAGAGCCAACACAGTACCCCAGCTCCCCCAGAATCCACTTCTCCCATTCCTCTGACCGCTGACTGAGTCATTTTGCAGCATAACGTTCCCTTTGTAAAGCACTGGTTCCCAAACCACGGTCCTCAGAAAGCTGGCTGGCTACATGCTGCTGGCACTGGTCCTCACTTCCAACTGCTGCATGGCTTTAAAGACAACCAGGATGCATTATACGCTTTCCCAGTACTAATTACCCATGTTAGATACTACTTTAGTTGCTGCAGGGCAACCGTGTTCTTGTGAACGAGTAGATGTTTCAAAACAACTCTAGGGTTGTCCACATGGGGGGGGAATTTGAGCGGCACAGGAAAAACCATGGGAAGCCTTGCTCTAGATATTGTGTCTGTCCTCTGTGCAAATCTCACTCATCCAGCAAGTCTGGAACTAGAGCAAGACCAGGAATTATCTCCAGTTTTACCATATGGAGATGAAGACACCAGGCCAGTTGCTTGTTTTATTTAAACATGTGTTTCTTTTACCAGCAGTATTAACATTGCTTTGTTCCTGTTTATATTTAAAGAAATGAGAAAATAAACTAAGTAACTTTTTTCCTCTCATTCCATTTTTGTTCTTTTAAGACTTCCCTGTTCCTGTCAGAGTGAGTTAAGCTAAACAGAAACAAGGCATTCTTGTTCCAGAGTAAATGTGTCCACATTTGGAGTTCTTTGGGAACTATTCCTACAGCTCAAATTCCTGTTGCTGTCAGCCCCTCTCCTTAAATCTTAGTAGCTTTCTCATGTAAAAAGCCCTGAGGTTGGATTGTTTGCTTAATGGAACATGGTAACACACAAACTACCAAAGGCAGCAAGTTACACAATACCCATCCGCTGCTCTTACCACTGCCCCTATTTCAGGGGCTTCAGAGAAAACTTTCCAAACGTTTGCAAAGAGGTGGCTGCATTATGATAAGAGGGATTCCATGGCCCTGAGGATCCTAAGAGTTCTGAGCCCTTGCATTCATCCACACGTGAGGCATTGTGGAACCATCCCATACATTCAGTGCAACCCCCAGAGGGAACCTGCGTTAAGGTGAAGCTCAGTGTGACCAACAAGTAAACGTTCAGCTGCAGTCTGTGCGAGGACACCTCACACCTACACTTCCCTATCACGCAGCCCTCCTCAAAGTCATGACAAAATCTAACAGCAAATCCTTAGCTGATCGCTTTGGAGTACCAGCAACATTACTTGACAACTAGCACACATGTTAGCAATGCAGTAAATGTACATGTATCACAACACTCTACTAGGGCAGCTCACAGTGCTGAATTCTTACTGGCTCTCAGAGCGCAAGTTTTATCTCACTACTTCAAACATATAAGAAAGTCCACTTCACTCAAGGTTTTTAAGCGAATCGGAAAGCCACTCTTCTGCCTACAGGGTAAGGCAGAGGCATACCTGACAGGGTTCCACCCAAGAGACCCAGGTTCTTTTCAAGAGGAATGGCATTTAAGCCTGTGAGTTGAAGGACGAAGCAGTAAACTTACTTTCCAGTGATAAACTGGCTTCTGGATGGTGTGCACATAGGCTGAACATAATAGTTCTCCAGTTTAACCCCTTCAGCAGCTAGCTTGTCCAGAGTGGGCGTCCTGATCTCCGAGCCGTGGTACCCTACATCTCTGAAGCCCTGATCGTCAGCCAGGATGAAGATGATGTGCGGCTGCGAGCTGGGGGTGCCGACCCCCGGCTCTTCTCCCAGCGCTGCCGGCGCCTCTCCGGGGCCGCGTCCGAGGCTGTCCCAGGACAGGTAGCCGTAGGTGAGGAGGCTGAGCACCGAGAGGCCGGCCAGCACCCCCACCGCCAGCATTTTCCCCTTGCGGAGCCGCTGAGGCCAGCTACACCCACCGCGGGCCATTCACCTTGGCTGGAGCGAGAGCGAGACGGAGGAGAAAAATAATAACAAAAAGAAAAACACACAAAAAAAAGCCACCCGAGACCAAACCCAGCAGCCTGCGAGGCGGGGGCAGCAGCCATCAGGGGCCCCGCCGGGCGGGGAAGCGGAGAGAAGCCGCGCTCATCGCGGCCACCACCAACTTCGACAACTCCAGCCGCTGCCGCGGGAAAGGCGCCTTGGGCCGCCCTGCCCGGCGCCGGTACCGGTGCCGGCCGGGTGGGCAGGGCCGCGCCGGGGGTCACAGCACCCTCGGCCCGCCTCCGGCCCCGCGCCGGGGCGCCGCTGCCGACCCGTCCCGGGGCCGGTGCCCATGGCGGGGAGAGTCGGGGCGCCCCGGCGCAGCGCCGCCGCCAGCGGGCCGGGCCCCGCCGCCTCCCCCGCGCCCCTCCGCGCACAACCGGCCTCGAGGCGCCCTCCGCCCGCCCCCTCCGGCGCTGCCGAGCCGCTCCCTCCCCTGCCTCCCTCCCCTGCCCGCCTCTCCCCTCCCCGCCGCAAGGCTCCGCCGCGGGCAGGGGGACCCCGGCCCCGCGCCCCCGCCCCCCGGTCCCTCCCAAGCTCCTCGCGGCAACTTGCGGCTCTCTCGTTTCCCGCCCCTCCGGCCTCTCCGCACCTCACCTCCTGTCCGTGCCCCCCGCCCCAAGGGCCCCGGGGTGCTGGGCAGTCCCCAGCCGGCCCCAGCCGAGCGGTACGAAGCGCCCGGGGCAGCTCCGTGCGGCTCCCGCTGCTGCCATTGCCCCCAGCCTGGCTGCGAAGGGCAACCCGGGCCGCCGGCGGGTCCCGCGTCTCCCTCCCAGAGCTATCGATAGTCGTTAGCATTTTTGAAATCACCGCAAACGTCTGGAATGTATGAGTGTACCGGATTTGTTTTCAGCCGCAAAGCAGACCCCAGTCCCAAACCCTCCAATTCTGGTAAGACTGTGGCAAATGCGAGGAATGCTCCTTTTCAAAGCACTATCATTTCTTAAACTTTGGGTTGAAGCATGAATGTGCTGCACTTGCAAAATACAACTTCCCCCTAGTCCTGAAAGACACTGAAACAAGCAGAAACTTACATTCATGCATGATTACGCTAAAGTGAAGTGAATATGCAGGTCTGACCTGCCTAACATGAGTCATCCCGACAGGAACAACTTTTTCAAACTAGTTTTTCTAATACGTTAACTCTTAACCAGCCACCTAGTCTGAGGCATGTGGCTGCTGCGCCTCAGAAGCCCTGGCTCAGTCCCGCTAACCCCACGCTGTCTGGTGGTCCTCTCTGATCTCATTTTTACAAGCTGACCGTAGCACTGAAGTTTGCCCCTGCCACTCTGCTCCGCACAGCCCTGAGCACTGTTGCCTCATATCTTCTGCAAAGCACAGGAATATTTTTGAACCTTGGAATATTTGGCACTGAATGATAAAAATCAGCTTCTCAAATGAAAAATATCTAATATTAGCTTTACCACATCATAAGAGGCAGAACAAGAACAGATTTAATGGTTCCTCTACTGGATGTTGAATATTGGTGTATGTTCTTCACTTACCTTTAACAACATTGTTCAACACAAGTGTCTGGATTTTGCTTGCCTTGATGTCTACGCAAATGTAATTCAGTTCATAACAGCACTTGGTGTTCTTGTTCTGGAGAGAAAAAATAAAATTAGGCTATCATCACAGAACCTTAATTTTTGTCGATTCAAATTGATTTTGTGCAATCTATCATGAACAGAAATGTCACCACTAAAATTTTCACCAAAGAAGAGTTACTCAGAAATAACTTTTTCTCTGTACTTGACAGCAGCGCAGCAGGGGGAATGTGGAAACAAAAGTAGATTTGGTGATGTCAATATGCTACTTAAGGGCTTGTCAACACTGGAAAGTGCTATCGATAATATCTGCATTGCAGAACCTACCAAATTTAACTCCCAAGGTGGAGTTCCTCTGAATTCAAAAGAAGGAACTTTACAGCATGTTAACTCAAGCTCTTGTCAAAACCAACCAACCAAAAAAAAAAAAAACAAAAAAACAAAAAAACATCAATACCTCCAAATCTTAAATTGAAGAAATTCTGAAACCTTCATGTACTGAAATGACATTGCCTTAAAAGAATTCTCTATTCAGATTTATTATTATTATTTTATTTATTTATTTATTTTTTACACCTTTTTCCTCATATATAAGACACCAAAACTGGATTTGTAGTGCAACTTTGCCTCAATGCATCTACCGCTGAGTGGTGAACAAAATACAGTGTCCTCTTAATGGAAGCATCATGGGTGCAGGTAAACATTAGAGCATCACACTAAACATCTGATAAAAAGGATTCACATTTTCTAGTAACTAAAGACATTTTGTATTAATTTCTGTTTTTCATTGTCTTAAAAGAGAAATACTAACATCAAGTATTGCTGAGCACTTATTAAGAAAACGTGATAATTCATATATTACGTATCCATAAAAAATTATCTGTAATTATGCAAATATGATTTTGCTCAGATAATCAAAACATTTTCAACACATCCAAAGAACTCAGAGTGGCAGGCGCCTAGCTAAAGGGGACCGCTCCTGAGCAGGTGATTGTCAGCAAGCAGAACTAGGGAACCAAACAGAAGAGTCTAGAATACAGATTCTTGCAGTCAGAGAAAAAAAAATGTATCATTACACAGATGCATCACAGTTTATCTCCCTAGAGACCATGGGTATGAGCAGACAGCAGGAGAGCTCAGCTTTTGATTTTCCAGCCATGCCTTATGAAAATGCCTGTTAGCCATACCAAACCCTACTAGTCATTGCCTAAGTGCAGCTGAAGATATTTGAGGACAACCTCATTAGACATCCCTGAGCTTGGCCTTCTTTCTTTATGAGACTGACAAAACTTCCCTCTTTTTCTCCTTTCCCTTTTGTTAAAACTAAAGTACGCTTCTGCCAGTAAAATATCTGCTGACCTTGAAGTAAAGAGGCCTGGGAAGATAACATGCTACCCATAATGTTGCACTTCAAAAAATACTGGTACCACTCAGGAGCTGCAAGCACGGCTTATGCAGCCCAGTCAGGATGCTCAGTGAAAAACAGAGCTGTGAAAGCTGGAGAAGTGTTCTTCCCTTAGGGAAAAAATACAGAACCTTCACAGATATTTAAACTTGACTGTAGTGAATACATTAATCCAAATATACAGTAGTTAAAGTCAAATTTGTTGTACCATTAGGAAATGATATATTTTTAGCACTTATTAAGCAGCCTCTGCAAGTACTGAGACCATAAAATTAAGTCAATTAAGGATGCACTGGGAAGATGACTTTAGTTGAAAGCTCGTCTGCAGTTATCTTCAGTCAAGGTAGGGGCTGTTGTTAGACATGCCCTTTTCCCCTCGTTTCAGATCAGGCTGCCATCTAACCTTTTGGAGACAGACGTTTGACACACAAGTATAAGCCCAAGAAGATATTAGCTTTATAAAGTTAAGTGCAGCTGAAAAATTAAAGGAGACCGTTCCTTCAAAGTCAATCATGACACAGACCAGAGTTAGCACTAGCAGAGACAGCAAAGAATTAGACTGGGTGAAGGGCTATGCAGCAGGGCCTGGGAGGCTGCAACTCAGGGATGACTGTGAGCCATGGCTCCTCTCTTTCTCCCTCTGTGCTACTGAGCTGCTAACTGCAGCACTAGGTGAGGTCAGACAACAGGGAGCAGGGCAATGGGTCGTTCCTGGAGAAATTAACAAACAAAAATCTATATTCAAATGAGGTACATTATAAAGGGCTACAAAGATGGGGAAGGGTCTGAAGGGCAAAACGTATGAGGAGCTCTGAGGCCCAGAGCAGAGGAGCTGAGGGGAGGCCTCATGGCGGCTCACAGGGAGCAGAGGGGCAGCGCTGAGCTCTTTATGAAAATAGACCCAAATGACTCTAATGTTATCCTATGATAACACTGTAACTGCATTTTCAACACATCGGTATTAGAAGGGTAAGTCTTACTAGGTGGAGACCGTGTGTTTCTTCTTCCACTCAGAGCTGTCAGTAACAAGAAAGGTTGCAGTTCAAGATGTGCATTCCACTGCTCTTCCTGGTTATGCCTGAGGCCAGAAAACTTCATGTTTAAAGAACAGCTTTCTGAGCTGTTATTTTTAGCTTGCTAACTACAAACATAGGAAGAGCAAAGCAGACTTTGGCCTACACGCACAGCCAATATTCTTTTTATTTGCCAGAGCAGGAAACGTAACTAAGCATTTCCTTTAACCTGTTATTGCTTGATATATATATTTTTCATACCACTGTCCTCAGCATACCTGCCTAAGAATAAAGGAGAAAAGCAGGACTTCAGTGCTCATTGCTGTGCTGAGCCAGGCGCTCATCACTAGAAACAGCGTATTAGAAACACGAATAAAAACTTGGTGAGTCATAGGACTTAGATCATCCCCTTTGCCTTCATTGGTGGAATCTGGTAATTAATTCACAGATGTGCTACTTGAGAATTATCAGATTCCACCCATGCTTACTCCCTGGTTTGTGATGACATAACCAGAACTTTGCTGTTAACTTATTCTATATTTAACACAGATTTTCCCCAGTTCCCTGCTGTATTTCATAGGCAAAGGTCCAGGTTCTGATCTCAGCTGCCTGCTGTGATGTAAATGACTCAACTGATCCCATTAAAGTCACTCTAAAAATTTAGGACTTGACCTCGGTATACCTCTCATAATGGTCCCTGTAATGACTGAAACAACAGAACTTCAGAGCTGGTAGTTGCCTTCCTGGAGGACGCTCCTGTTTCCCTGATATGTAGGGCTTGCTACCCCAAATGAAACAGAACCAAACTCTTTAAATTCGTACAGTTTCACTGAAACAACTGCTTCTGGAAACCACAAGCGGATGATATGTTGCCTAGTGTACTTCCTTAGGAAAAGGGGATATTTTAGTAGTAGCCAGGAAAAATCCCTGCTGAAAAGCGTCATGTAGTTCTTAAAGACATTAGAGAGGACACAATGTTTCTTGGCTGCAAGTGGGTATGCATCATGGCACAGTAGTTATGTTGACTTACTAATTATGAAGCCCAGTCTGCAAAAGAGTGGCATTTATTGCATTTATTTACAGCGTATAGTGTATTTACACTGACCTTTTGCAGCAAGAGCTTCTCAGTTGCAAAAGCAAAATGGAATTTTGCTACACCACGGATGAGGAGAAAATATTTTGCACAGGCAGTGGAACAGTGACATCACAGATTTTTTTAAATATACAAGGTTACCTGTTACATTTAAAATTTGTCTTAATACCTGAGTAATTAAAAAGGCCCGAATGAGAAATAGCACAAGGCAAAGTAAATATAGAAATTTTAAATATGATGGGTCTTTTCAGAATAACTACAGTTTCACAGCAGAAAAGAAATCTTTGTGAAGAAAAAGCTATTCTAGTTTAGGAGGGATAATGACATAACCTGCTGTAAGTATTTTACCAACTGCCTGTCATTCATAAAACTACCTTTCTTTTCCAGATGACAGTAAAGTTGAAAGTACAGCTTGCTCAAAAGCTTACAGTTGTACCAAAACATAATTCTACGTAATGCTTTTGGCCTTGCGTGAAATATCTGATTTCAAAGTTACGGGTGCACAGCTGCAAAAAACCTGTCCCTTTCTAACATGAGCTTCAAGGGAGAAGGATGCTTTTAACTTGGAATAGTGAATGGTCTTCAGAAGGAAGAATGATAATGAAATGCTTGTAAGGTTCAGGATGTTTTAAATAGTTGTTAAATACTAGAAATAGCATTTGGATGACTCATTACTTTATAAAATACAAGCTTTGGGTCAAATAAAATACATTTTCAGGTCCCATAGTTCAACCAGCTGTCCCTGACTAAAAGGGAGGTTACAACATAATTATAACAAATATGTTTACATATAAATGCTTCCTATAATTATTACTCTGCACTCACTTGGAGAGCTACTAGAAAGATTTATTAAAGATTTGTCTATCACTATCTTCGTTCTCTATCTTCCTAGTCTAGAGATACACTTCTGTCTGTGGTGCTCTTCAGTTCTTTTGGAAAGACAGTTGGTTTAATCTTTTTATATGCATATAAAGATAACAACAAATATTCCAGCACAACCTATATCTCCTTTGATATTTATAGTTCTGTCCTGCCTCAAAGTATTTTAGTGGCTGCTGGCCCGTTGGAGACCTGGAAGATGTTCAGGGTATAAAACTGTTGAAACTCCTGTTAAAAAAAAAAAAAAAAAGATACTGGCTTCTGAACCTCTGCAAATTTCCCTATCACTAAGTGTGATAGACGTCTATTCACTGCAATTTCTGATGTTCCATGTGCACACTATTGCATCGTTTACTTCTGTTGTTCTTTTATACCAGGCTGACTGCTGTATGTTGAACCAACTGGATCATTTTGTTTGCACAATGCTAGGATAACCTTTCGTCTTTTCTTTCTTTGAACATTCTTCTTTTCTTTTCCAGCTTCATCTACACAGTCTTTGATACACCCATGGGACAGGAGACAGTTTACTGTGGTGAGCCTGGGATTATGTACATGCTGATTGACATGTCAGTGTGCAAGTATCGCTTGTCCCACCAGCTGTTGCTGAGGGAATGGCTCCACTCACTTTCTTTCCTGTACCTGACTGCCCATAAAAGATAGCAGAATTTCAGATGTTCCTCTTTCACATTTAGCTCAAATTTACAAACCAGTCAAAGAAAGCTACAGGAGAGACACCCACAAATGAAATGATAATGGAGGAAAGGAGGAACGTGGTTTGTATTGTTGAAGCCTGGGAAGGTGCATGATGGCTGGAATGTGATAAGTCATTGGATTCCATTTTTTTTTTTTTTTTTTTTTAGCATAGCTAGAGCAGGAAAAACTGGAAACCATATTTGACAGATACTGCTTTTCAAGTTCAGTCAATATGCAGAATAACAGAATAGCTTAGCTGAATTCTAATATTCAAGTGAAGCTGATAAACTTATAAGCAGAAAACTCTTAGACTATTACAGATAACATATTGGAAAAGTAGAGCAAAAGATGCATACTTAAGTTTTGTCTTACGCCTTCACTATTCTTGTTATCCCCTACTACACTCAAGAACTTTTCTAATAAAGATTTGATTGAACACAATAGTTCCGTATCACACAAAAGCCCCAGTACAAGACAAATTGTCCAGCACTGAAATTTTGTTCAGTGGAAAATTAAAACAATTGTACTTGAACTGAAACATAAGCTGTTAGAAAATTATTTTGGTGTCACTGAAGAAGTGTAGATGCTACAAACACATTCAACCGAAAAAGCCAGGTATGACTGGGGAGATTTGGGAATTACAAAAAAATACTTCATGAGAAGGTTACTGTTTACCTGACAGAGACCGTAGAATGCAGCTTTATATGAAGAAATAAGCAGCCTCCTCAAAGTGCTGTAAGGAAGGTGACATGCACTAAGTTGTCACAAATGTGTCAAAGACAGTAGTCATTCATAAAGATGACTGAGCTCTAGTATTTGGCAGGGCTGAAACTAGTGGCCTGACAAGGTCAGATAACAGCAATGTAGTTGGACTCTGATGATCCTTGTGGTCCCCATTGAACTCAAAGTATTTTATGACTCTGTGCTGATGTCTTGGGAGATCCTAAGAGTCTATATAACAGTATAAGGAACTCGAGAAATTGTTATTAAATATGTTAGTGCTTAGAAGTCTGTATTAATTCAGGTTTTGGGTGTGTGTGTCTGTGTCCTGGCTGTTTGAAAATAATGTTGAAAATTACATTTTAAAGATTCAGTTGGAACTATTTGAGTTGAGCTGGGCCTCGTTTTTTACTGTATAGACTGTAACAAGCAAACAAACAAAAAGTCACAGTAGTTTGTTTGATTCATGTTGAACTCCTTGCTTATAGGGTAAGACTGAAAAATGCTTTATCTTACAAAAAAAATTAAGCAGAGCAAAGTATAAGCAGTTGCCTATGTTTACATTCACTTTGTGCTAACAGAATATACTGCCAACCAGTAATACCTGTATGGAATTTGAAGTATGCCATTTCCAAAACTTAAAGCAATAACTCTTCTTTACTTTAGATTTGTACTCACATAAGCATAGGTCTCACAGCTTCACTCCAGTCTGAAGTATTTTGCCTTCCAATTTCATAATACCAACATGTACTGACAATACAGTTACTATTATGGTTAGGTGGTGGTTTTTTGGTTTGTTGGGTTTTTTTTTTTTTTGGAGGGGGAGAAGTTGGCAAATCATTCTGCTGAAAAGCATAACAGAAAATTTACCAAGCTCTTGCTCCAACAATGTACTACCTTCATGAGCAACACCTGACCAAGCGCAACATTTCATCCAATTTACAATTCTTTTAGTAGAGTTGTTGGTGGGGAGAAAAAGGAAGCAAACAAACAACTTTTCGTTCTTTTTGCAGCAGTGTTCCACGTTAGGATTCCTATGAATTATTACGTCAATACTATCTACGTTCCCTAAATTCTTGCAGTCCTTCAAATCATTATCTTTGGAAAACACACCATAGATCATCACCACAGCAATTTCTAGAATGAAAACATCTATTCAGCATTTTGCATTAAACTCAGAAAATCACTTCTCATTTTTTATTTCCCTACACTGCAGTTGGTTTTTCATAGTGTTCTTGCTTCTTTTGTTTCTTTGACTCAGAACTATTGTTTGATATAGCTAAATTATTGGAAATAGATAAGAAGCAGCAATGAAGTTGTGCAAGATTTTTAATTTCCTTGCTCCTTCTTATCTCACCCCCTCTCATCAGTGGTAGGTGGAACAATCAGCTCGCCACATTCTCACCAAAAGAAGAGTCTCTGCAAAGAGCTTAGGGATCTACAGGAAGACACTGAATTAAATCAAGATAAATGGCCAATTTATGGCATTTTTCTGGGATTTTATTTGCTTATTTCAACATCAATATACTGACATAACCAACTATAAATTTAGGGAGGAAAGCCAATAAGGAAACCACAATGAGATTATAGATTTTACAGGAAAATGCTTCCAAGTTGCTAATATGCTTTCTTTCTTTTCATTTCCCTTTCTCAATGGAAAAAAAAATAATAACAATACAACAAAAAAATCACTATGCTTTACTATTCACTTGCTTATAAAATGGGCTCTTTGGCTCCTTAGAAAGCTGCAGGATTGTTCTTTAGTAGAAATGACCTCTTCATCTCCACAGAAATGTTGCAGCTAGGATAACAGCAATGCCACCAGAAGCCTATTCTGTGATACCACCAAATGTGTTTTTGATCTGAACTGGAGGGCATGCCTTCAAGATCCAATCCAAAAATCTACAAGCATCTTCTTGTAATTTCTTTCTGTAACACTTGTCTGACCTGGTTACCACTTGCAGTACTTGAATTGAGGCACATACACTGTTAGTTTTGCTTTTTTTTTTTTTTTTTTCCCCTCTCTCCAGTTTTCCCATTAGGGTGAAACATTGCTACCTACCTTTCTTATAACTACTCAACTGACCATGCAGAGCACAGGTACTTTAAATAATTGGAGATACATATGCTATATATAAACTTCATTTAAGTTGCCATGCAGCCTTGTGAGATTCTGTCACCCACTGGGAAGGGACTCCTAGCTGGACAGACAAGTAGTTTCCACAATCACCGTTTTATCTCATCTGGTATTGCTTAATCAGCCATTTGTTATGAATAATGGTACATGTGCCTTTTCTAATGCAGGCACCTTTTCCACTTGGATCTAGGATGAAACCACTAACTTTTCAAACATAATACCTGTAAATGATGTCTAAGCACTTTTGAATTGATTTAGATCCAAGTCCAGAGTTCTAATCAAAAACTTTCAATCGATTCAATACTACAAATCATTTTAGGTATTAAGAAGAACTTCTGTATTTTTGTCACAAGGCATCAAGTAAAGAAATAACTAATTTGGTCAAAAATAAGTGTTGCTAAGGAACCAAATGATAATGAAGAAAAAGAATGTACTCATCAAATTATATATTAAACTTGTTCATATTTAGGGAATTCAGTGTAACACTATCATTAAAAAGGTAACATCTGTAAGATGCAGAGTATTCTCAATACTAGTACAATTGAAAATTGTCAATTAAGTTCCATTAGTAATTAAAAAGCATAAAATGCGACCTCTTGGATTCTCCAGAGGGCAATAAGTTCCAGCCAAAATGCTGTATAAGAGCATGTTATGCAAATTAGAGCCTCAAGGTACAATTACAGTGTAAGTAATAACAATGAGCTTAAATTTCACAGGTAGGGGTTTATCACTTCCTCTGAGAATTCATGGGCATTCCAAAAGTTAGCAATAGCTCCACACATTAAACAGGATGTCAGCTGGGCCTGGATGACTGTCAGTATGCCAGTATTTATGAAAACATACCATCCTGCCATCCTCTGCTTTCCCCATCTGAAAATATCATAACCTAAGATTTTTCTCAACCCATCCAAGTGTTCTGCATTGGTAACATCATGCATATCACTGCTCAGATTATGTTCAAACCTAGAGCTGTCCTCTGCTTGTGGACAAACACCCTCTCCATAAAGAGCCCTGCGCACTTCCTGTCAAGCAAGTTTAATGACTCCCATCAGGCTCTCTTTTCAATTACACTCATGCATTTTGAAATGTTCCCACAAGTAATCAAACACTGAGGGGAAAGGGGAAACTTAAACCTTATTTCAAAAACAAAACAACAAAACAACCCAAGCAGATTTGCTTTACTATAAAAACAAATGTTAGGCTCAAGTGGTCTGTTATCTTGCCCTGTAACCTCAACACTGATCAGTTCCTACCTGTCCTCATTAACTGTTCATTCCCTCACCCTCTTTCTGAGCAAACACCATTGCACAAGGTTCATTTGCACACTGGCCTGTTGCTGTGAGAGCACTTTAGATAGACACAGTCCTGCAATAAAATCAAGCTGCTCTCCCAGGTGAGTTAGCATTTCCTTCACCACAGACAGGGAGTAATTGAAATGAAATCCTCACGTCTCCTTGCCCTCCCACTTGGGATGAATTACCCGTGCAGATGCTTCATTGCCAGCTCTGTACTACTGACAGTATCATTAAGCTTACTTCCACCAGGGACACATCTTTTCATAGACTGAACAGTAATACTTTTATACTACCTAATGAGTTTTGCGGTGTTGTATGTTATGTAGGGAAGCAAATACCTATCCTGTGCAGAAAAAGTAATGCACAGAGCATTCAAAGCATACATTGTTTAAGGTCTGTATGTTTCTAAAAGCAAAAGAAACGGTTGCCCTGGAGAAGTCTTCATAAGATAGATATGTCTTAATTATTTTCCATTTCCTTAGAGCTTACAATGTGTACTTGCCTATGTATCACAGATTGCAGATGAGCTGGAATTTCGTGTAAATATCTTTGTGTGAGCAGATGTAGGCATACTGACAAATGCAGGTAGCTTCCCAAATGCAATCGTTGAAAAAAATTGCTTACTTAACACTATGCAACCAAAACCACTCTACTGCAGCGTGCCTACAGACACAACGACAGATTTTGGCCAAGGATGATTGATTAGTCTAATCCAGAAAAAGTCTGAAGCAGAATTCACTGAGGTCTGACCTCAGAGGGCCTCTTGCTAGTGACGTGTAGATAAAGCCCACTGTAGTCTCATGATTCTGCAGCTGTTCATACGTATATTTGCACATAAATACACTTAAAAAAAACACAGTGTAGAGAATAGTCATTTTTTTTAACAGATTTTTGATTCTCTTTTATCCCTTGGGCTTTTTCATTCGCTCTATATTATCAGTAACTCATGCAACCACAATGATACAGACCCCTGGACATAGAAATGGCAGCGGTCTAAACATTCACTACAGAACCCTCATAAATCAAAAATATACATTCTATTTTGTACAACAGAATTATGTTAAATGTAAGACTCAAGAAGGAACATCAAAGCCTTTTTGTCTGACATGTAGAAGCATATGCTTAAAAGTACATTAAAACCATATCCCCCTTGGTTTTGGAGGGATTTATCTATAGAGTCCCTACCACTGTGGAAAATTCCTTCTAGTGTTTTGATGTAAACAATGTATTATGGACATTGGTAGTGTTGCCAAAACTCTATGCCCTCAGATCATGGGTCAGGGATCTAATTTTCATGGGATTTTAAAATATATTTCTTTAATACTGCTATAGTTGGTGTTACATGGTGAAAAAGGGAAAATAAACAGGGAAGGAATGCTCACCTGTAGCCAAAGATCTAGGTTCACAAGAATGACTCCACAGAGGAGGGATCTCCAGGAAAAGACTCTTCCAGAATGGTACTCAGCCCTTAAATGGTGTCCAGGAGAGGTGCAGCCAGGCTCCACCCCTTCCAGTCACACAGCTGAATTGCCTTCACCTGTGCTTGCAGGGCTGACTCCGTCTTTTCCTCAGGTGATCAATCAGTGGTTCAGGCCATGACTCAACAGTTCCCATACAAATACATTTTGGATCCTAGCCACTTTCTGAATTTTAAGTTTGTAATGTGTTTTATTGTTACCTTGCTTTTTCAAAGAAGAAAGATCAAATATAATCTATTTTTACCATGAATGGCCTCAATTCATTTTTACTTCTTTCACAATGAAATTTGTGTCCAGAAATGAATTTTCAGACCATAATACAATTGTAAAAGCAAAGAGCACAGTATTTAGCTGTTTTTCACCCTCTGTTTGCATTCCCATCTGTGGAGATTTGTTAGTACAAGCATTGACCAGAAGCAAAATCCAAAGATGATAGCTGATATTAACGATAAAAATAGACATCTGTTTTGCACAGAAGCAAAACATTAGGTTGAGAAAAATCAAATTGACAGAAGAAATATCATATGTTTCACCAAGCAACGTGACAATGAGTTAAAGAAAGTAAAGCAAAACACATGCACTGTATTCATCAATAATGAATATACACTTGCTACAAAATAGATTTTGATTTTACTGGCAGAATACATTTATTTGAAGATTAATTTTAAATTAAATATTTTAAATGAATATTTGGATGCTCAAAACATCTGTAAAAATCATGGTCTGTATGTAGGCAAACCATGCCGGTTGCTTACTAAGAAGCAGAGGCCTGTGTTTGCTTACCATACAGACTGCCATGGATTTAAGATTTACTTTGCAGCTGAATAAATGTGACTTGAAAATAAGGTTGTCTGTTATGGCAGAAACCTGGAGCTGAAAATTTGGGAGGTCTCTACCACAGTTGCATGCCTTGCAACCAATACAATTGCCCTGTTGCTCGCTTGTCAATTTTTAACCACATTGATGGAGACACTCATTTAAATTTCTTGGTTAACAGTAAATAGGCTTAATCTCTTGGTTAAAGCAGATCTCTCACAGTTATTAACAATACATACAAAATATTCAGTTGTATTCTTAAATGTCTCATTTTAAATTCACCAAACAATGTCCCATTGTTGCTTGCACTATTTCCACGGATACAGTAATTTGGATATGTCTGGTGTCATGAAACTGGAAATTTAATTTACTTTCCATGTAGTGCAACTAATATTGTAGATGTACTAATTCTTAAGCGGCCAGTACTGTACTGATCAAAATTTGATCTGAAGTTTTGATCCAAGTCTACTGTTTCCAATGTACAGCATAATATTCAGAAAAAGAATACCTTGGGTAAAATCTGGGGGGTAAAAATCTTTTAACTGTGAAAGGTTGGGCCTAACTCATAGTAACAATAACATGCTACCATGCTACTCCTGCATTACTTAACATATAGCTGCTGAAAGTTTGCATGTGTAGCTCCTATGATTTCTGAAGTATAAGGCTTTCTAGTTACCTGTTTGTTGCCAACAGTTTCCAAAATCCATTGAACCACAGAATTCTGATATGTCACACACAGATAGCTATCTGCTGTAGGGATTCACGAGAAAATTCAGTCAGTCAGTACAGTTGTGAATGTTGAAACAGATTAGCTAAACTCTCTGCAAAGTCACTTGTAGGCTAAGTTCAAACAACCTTAATTTTATTTAGATTTCTCCAAGACTGTTGAGATGTATACCAATCCGAAAACTGCCAAGGTACCCTTGTGTAATTCGTTCCTAATTGTTTGTAGTAGAGATGCTGTCTCTGCTTTTTCTCCTGCGTAGTCTGTTTACAACAGGTAATTACGCTGACTTGGCAAGTTGGACTAGTTAAGCAAAAAAACAATCATAGATAGGTTTTCTAATTAGAAGTGATAGGACCTCAAACATTTTCTGCCACAAACTCTCTTTGAGTCATTTCCATGCCTTCCAAAGAGTCATTAATCACCAATTAGGCTCCTGGAAACCTGTAATTTGCCTAACACAATTAAGAAATGCAAATCCAGAAAAGCTATGATGTGTAAAGCTGTGTATTATGAATATAAAGTGATTAATTTGACAAAGGTTTTGTCAAGCAATAACATTTTGGACAAATTTGCAATCTCAGTTTTATGTTTTGTCATATGCTGTTTATCTGAGTCACAGCCAATTACACTTTATGAACAGTCTGTTTTCCTGATGCATTGAATAAGCAGTAAGAATGCCTAAATTTGGAGAAAAAGAACCCTAATGCCATCACAACACAATTTCTCATAGGCTGTGGTATCAACTAGAAAGATACCCTTTTCACTGAGATTTCACTGAAACTGACATTATTCCTCTGACTTTCCCAACAGGTATTGAATCTCACAGATTCAGTTATTTTGCCTTTTGCAGAGTCCAGTGAGCTCATTATCAAATATGTTTTATACTGGTGTTTTTCTCACATTTTACATTTTAAATGTTCCTATATTTTCTTTTTATTATTTGCTAGCTTAAGAAGGCTGAACCATAAAACCAGTTTCAACTGTAAATGGTTTTGTAATCAGGCAAAGTTAAGGGCAGCAGGTAAGGACAGAAGCATTCAATAAAGCACAAACTCATTAAAGTAACACTGGTCCCAGTATTTTCTCTGTTAATATGGTTAGTTCTTTGGAAATTACTGCATGACACATTCTGCTTCAAGCAATTTGTCTGCTATTTTTTTTTTATTGCTCTGATCATAGACATTTGCTGAACAACACATTTCTTTTGTTAGAGAAATTCTTCAGAAAGAAAATATAATTCAACACTGATGCAAACTGCTCTGATACAGTGTACTGAACTGATTTTAATATATCTAAAAACACTGCACCAGTTTATGGATATGAAAGCTAAATTCACACATGGAAAAAACAAGTTGACGCACACTTGCTGGATGCTTTTAAAGTTCAGGATGATATATTTTCACTAAGGACTGTGAGCAGTAAGTGCAACCCTCCACAGGCTAAACTATACTCTGGGAAGTCTTTTCGTGCTAAGATAGAAAAAAGTCAGCCAAAAGGTAAAGCTAGGGGAAAAATCCAACTCTCATTCCTGATTTTCAGTGTTGATATTTCTGCTTCTAAAGAGAGGAAAGTAAAACAAACATTCATATGAACAACTGAGAGAAAGCTGGCAAATTAATGTATTCAGCAATAGCCAGGTAGGTATTATATCTGTGGAGTGACAAAAGCTGTACAATAAGTACAATGATATATAAAAAGGAGTGATTTTGCTAATACTTTTTTTCACTGGACTAAGTGTGGCCAAATGACAGTGATGCACTAGACAGGGTCCTTCTCACTTACATAACTAAAGTTTTAAGAACTAGATTTTCCTTAAGCTAGAAAAGGAAGTAAAGAGCCATCATGAAATATGAATTTCTTACTGATCTTGAACAATTCATTTTCTGTTTTTGCATTTCTCAAGCAGCGGTATTTTATGTCCATAAGATGTACTACGTGGTTTATGATTAAGACATGTCACAAATCCATTACCTAGCATGACAAACAAATTATTTGGGAATTACTTCAGTGAATATCATGAGCAGAATTTGCTTTATCCTTTCAGCATATCTTAACTGACAAATGCTTTATGGATATACCAAATTCAGTGAAGAAAAACAACTTTATAGTCATCATTAGCATAGGTTGTAAATAACATGCAATTTTGTGGAAATTCTTGCAGGTATGGAAGAAATCTGTTACAACTTATATGCAATATAATATACAAATGCAACCTCTTCAGTGCATCTCCTACAAAGAGGAAAGCAGGAATGCAGAAACACTGATATAATCAGAAAACACATTTCTGATTTGCAGGCACATAGCAAAGTCATGTAGTTCAGTACATGTTTAACCCAAGGATACATCTGTTGGCATAATAAGAATTTTCACAGTGTAGAAGAGCTGCCTTAAGGCAAATGGAAGCACCCTCTCCCTGCTGGCTCCTAACAGTAGCTGCAAGCATCATGAGATGGAATCTTCATGATCAGAAAATAGTAGGAGCTGGAAGGCACCTCTGGGGATCATTAAATGCAACTCCTCCTGCTAAAGCATGTCCGCTACAGTAAGTTGCATCAGTAGTGTACAGTAGTGTATCCCTGTACTGTACACTGACTGGAATCCTGGTCCTGCAAATGCATATGTACATGCTTAAAATTGCTACTGTAAGTCCCACAACTTGCACGGGGCAAGTAAAACACACCCACAGTTACTGTTGGAAGCAGAAATCATGCCTTTTTAGGGTTATCACCTAATTGCCAGCGGGCTAGAAATGGGCGAAATGCTTTGACATTTTACAATACAGAAGAGGATGAGGTAAAAGCAAATTTCAGAAGCTACATTGGAACGTACAAAATTGCAGCCACAGTACTTTCACAAAGCAATGAAGATATTACAGAAAAAAAAAAAAAAAAAAAAGGAATAATAAAAATGAAAGTAAATAATAGGAAAAAAGATCCAACTGGATCCGTTTTAACTAGGCAGTACAGGTCACACTTTCCCACCTTCCTCTGCTACATTACAGATGTAAAGTTGTATAGCACAGGCAGGCAGAAGCAAATACTGGTTTATCATTGCTTTATCCTTAATTCTCTCTCACTCTCTTTTAAGACTCAGATAATTTCAGCATGATCTCCTGCTTTCTCAAGCACGATCATGGGCCTGGAGACCATATTTGGAAAAGGCAAGAAAGGAAGGAATGTTAAAAAGGGAGTAGTTTTATTTGAAAATAAAAGTTTTGTTTTATCCTTTTTTCTCTTCTCCTTTTACAATTTCTCCAAATGATGCTACCAGAAGAAACAATCCAGCTAAAAAACTGGATTTAGAAGTTTGCCTTTGAGTTCTGATACACTCCTCTTGTGTCCAGCTCTTGGGCCCCCAACACAGAAAGGACATGGAGCTGCTGGAGAAGATCCAGAGGAGGACCATTAAGATGATCAGAGAGCTGTAGTACATCCTCTATGGGGACAGGCTGAGAGAGCTGGGGCTCTTCAGCCTGGAGAAGACTCCAAGGAGACCTTACAGCAGTCTTCCAGTACCTCAAGAGGGCCTGCAGGAAAGCTGGGGAGGGACTTTTTATAATGGCACGTAGCAAAAGTTTGAGGGGAAATGGTTTCAAGCTGGAAGAGGGTAGGTTGAGACTAGATATTAGGAAGAAATTCTTTACTGGGAGGGTGGTGAGACACTGGAGCAGGTTGCCCAGTGAGCAGGTTGCCCAGTGAGGCTGTGAATGCCCCCTCCCTGGAAGCATCCAAGGCCAGGCTGGATGGGGCTTTGAGCAACCTGCTCTAGTAAGAGGTGTTCCTGCCTATAGCAGTGGGGTTGGAACGACATGATCTTAAAGGTCCTTTCCAACCCAAATCATTCTTGTTTCATTATGGGATAGGCCATGACATGTTAAAACAGTGCAAGCTCCTGTCAACATTACCCTCATGTAAATCATTTTGACCATCACAGAAAACAAACGAAAAAACCAAAACAAAACTTCTGAACTCAACTACATGTGGAAGAAATCTTAGACAGTTCTTAGTTTCTAAATATTTTAGGACTGAAATAATGATTGGAAGCAACTGGTGTCATAATGAAAAAAGAGCAAATTTGGCACGCATTCTGATGTTCAAACAGGTGTGCAAACCAAAAGGAAGAAGAAATAAATGGCAGTTTCCCTAGCCAGATGTTGTGTCCACAGACAAAAAGGATAACGTGGACTAGACAAAATTTTATGGAAAATCTGTGGCTAATAAAAGAAACATAAGAATGCTCAAATGCTAGGGAAGTACTATGGCAAAGGTAAAACGCAGGCTTAATGACTACACAGGGAGATGAAACAGATCAATTATAAAGGACAGGAAGTTCTGAGCTGATACAGTTCATTTTCTGGAAACAACGAAAGCTTTTTACTTTGCCAGATGAATTAGTAAATGAATACAGAATAGCAAAGTTTCCCAGGCCTTTAGGGAAGAATTAGTGGTGCTGGCTGGTACTGACATTTGCTAAAAACTGGTTGGGGATTCTGCTAGAAATGCATGTAATCACTTTCCATTTTCAAGAGAAAATTTTCAAGTGAAATAAATGGAATTCATAGATGTCAAGCATTATACTCACGGTGTCATTCTTTTATGTATATGTAATACACTGCATGAGACTCAGTGGGCTCCAATGAGCCTTACAAACCTGCAATTTGTCATGGGTGGGTTACAGCATGGGGACCACTGACCTGAAGAAAATTTTTTGAAGGCGGCTCATTTCTTTTTTTTATTAGAGATGTCGTTCTGCTCTGAAACAATCATATAGTCATTGCATCACTCTGAGATGGCAAAGCACTTCTTGAGCTGTGTTTTCCAAACCTGTTTTATTCGGGAAGAGGAGTTTGGAATGCTTAAAATCCAATTGCCCTTTCCTTTTAACAAACTTAACTAGTATTCACATCTTTCTGGAAAAGCAAGTCTTAAGTAGCTCTGCCAGTTCTGTACATTTAAAACCGCATTCAGGCTCAAATTAAAGTTTCAAAGCACACGTAAGGAAGGTAACTGCTGGAAAGGGAATCCTAATAAGAACAGGAGCAATGAGATCTCCAGAAACAAGCAGAGATAAAAGCTGGAAGGTTCATTGGGCCCCATCCAGAAACAGCAAAATCTCCTTTCAATTGCAATAACTTCCAAGTACTTTGTGGGGTTAGCCCTCCTGACATAACGTCTTCCCACAGATTTCAGATTTCCTTCTTACTTCAATCTGCAAAGGCCCTCATCCCGAGCAGCTCTATCATCATGCTTTCAGAAAGCCTCTGCTTCTTGGCAGCATTAGTAACCCATATTTCTGGGTAGGAGATAAATCACAAATCTACTCTTGCTCCTGAAAGTTCCTTGCTTATTGGTGCACCTATACTCAGTTTCACGCTTCACTGAAAGTAAGGACAGATAAAAGGGTCTTCTTTCTAGCGGTTAACGTTGTAAGTAAAAATCCACAAGAAACAAGTCTTTGATAATTTTTCTCTTGAAAGTGGTAACTCCATAGCAGCCCATTTAATTTCCCCATGAACAAGGAGGAAGCTTGGGCCTCTACCTTTTTCTTAATTTAAAGAGAAAGCAAAAAGGAATATACAGACATACATATACAAAAATTGAGAAGAAGGAGCTGTTAAAAATATGACAAAATGTGGATTTGAATGCTGTACATATTTTATTATTAAACTGAGTGTTTGAAGGACTTAACTCACTTTGCAAACAGCATTTGAGGAGCATCTCCCCCCAGATTTCTGTCATTCCCCTGGTAAATGCATGTGAGAGGGTGCAGGAGCGAGAACAGACATGCAGTGTGTACTAACACACTGCTTCAGTGTGGGTTGCAATTGCCAAGGAAACACGGTGGGGTTTTTTTTGTTTTTTGTTTTTTTTTTGTTTTGTTTTGTTTGTTGTTTTTTTTAATTTTATTTTTGTCCCGCTTTGCTTTTACCAAGATCCAGAAGAGCACAGGCAACAAATGAATCCAAGGAGTAGATCTGGCTGTACAAGATATAGAAGATATAGACTGTCATGTATTATGAATTCATTTTAAATGAAATTCCTCTACTACCAAAGGAAATAAATGAATAAATACGTAAAACAAAAACTAATCAATGTCTTTCCTAAATGACAATATACAGACATTAGAATAGGAAGCAAACAGCTTCATGTACTGTGACCTAACTTTGCAGTCTACAGCCCTTAAGTTCAGGTCCCTGAGGAGCCTGACATTCCTTTGAAAGCAGACTGACTCATGCAGTCAGAAGAGAGCTGGAGAAAATGACTGGCTTTGTGGTGAGGCCACAAGACTCTTCCTTCTTCCTAAGCTCATTTTTGTCACTTGCCTTTAAGTTACACAGAGGTTCAACTGTACTCAGGCAGAGGAGGGAGTACAATCCAGGTAGCCCATGTCCTGTTCAAGGCGCTGAACTCCCAGATCACGTTAGGATTAAAAATAAACAAATAAATAAATCTTTCCATTTCAGCTGCAATAGAACAAGCTCTGAGGCCTAATTTGGATATACTTTACAATATTATCATGACAGCCTGCTCCAAGATGACTACCACAGAAATGGCATGGTTTTCTAACCCCTCTCTTCCCCCCCACCAGTGACATTTCTTGTCCTTTACAGGATAAACTTTTAGTAACCTCCCAAACACTTCAGTGATCCCTTCTTAAAACAATCGTTACAAACAAATAACATGACCTCACACTGTTCCACTTCAGAAAAGGGAACATTTGAAAATTTGATTTATCACAGAATCACCCGGGTTGGAAGGGACCTCAAGGATCATGTAGTTCCAACCCCCCTGCCTAGCAGGGCCACCAAACATACACATTTAGATCAGATTGCCCAGGACCCCGTCCAACCTGGCCTTGAACACGTCCAAGGACGGGGCATCCACAACCTCCCTGGGCAGCCCGTTCCAGGGCCTAACCACTCTCCTCGTAAAGAACTTCCCCCTAACATCCAACCTAAATCTTCCCTCCTTCAACTTGGATCCATTTCCCCTAGTCCTGCTATTGTCAGCCCTTTTGAAGAGTTTACTCCCCTCCTGGGTGTAGGTTCCCTTCAGGTATTGATAGGCTGCAATGAGGTCGCCCCGCAGCCTTCTCTTCTCCAGGCTGAACAAGCGCAACTCCCTCAGCCTGTCCTCATAGGGGAGGTGCTCCAGCCCCCTGATCATCTTAGTCGCCCTCCTCTGGACCCTTTCCAAAATCTCCATGTCTTTCTTGTACTGAGGGCTCCACACCTGGACACAGTATTCCAGATGGGGCCTCACAAGAGCCGAGTAGAGAGGGACAATCACCTCCCTGTCCCTGCTGACCACCCCTCTCCTGATGGAGCCCAGGATCCCATTTGCCTTTCGAGCTGCCAGAGCGCACTGCTGGCTTATCAACAAATTCTGAAGCTCCCCCAAGTGAGGATGGCATAAACCTAGCATAAGAAAACTACTCTTTCTCTGTATGCCTTTTATTTCATAGGACAGTAGCTGATTGTAGTGTTATGAGCCAGTAATGCTTGGCTGTTGAAGCATCCTGCAAAGACTGTTTCAGTAAAGAGGATCTCCTGTGGTCCAGTACTGCTCTAAATTTTACTGTGGTCCAAACTAGCTTCAGTACTGAAATAACGGTGTTAGGGGACTTTGTCCCATCACCTGTCCAGAAGTCTAAACTGGACACATCTGCAGATTTTGCTCATGAGTTATCTTATCTTTAATTGTAAAGTTTAAAAACTTGGATTATTTAATCTCCACATTTTAGCTGCCTCCCCAAATCTAAATTCTATGGGGAAAAAACAAAAAACTAACCAGCAATAAAAATAAAAACAAATCCAAATACATGTTTTATCATCATTTCAGTATCTCCCAACAAGAAGGAAGGAAGTGAAGCAGAAACAGTAAATTCAAGGGAAACTCTTAATTTACTACACAAAGATAAGCCTTGGCACATACTAACATCAAGTAAGAGAATGGTTTCTGTGGTAGGTACATTTTTAGAAGAACAGCAGCTAAGTTCAATGACATAACATGGAATAAAAACTCCCCCAGTGAACCAATACGCATCTTTGAACATAACCTCATTTAGAAAGCAAATCAGCACACCCCAATCCCAAGCTGTATTCTTATGTTACAATCAGTATTGTGACAATTCCCCACTTTCCCCCAGCACTTGTTTTTTGTCTTCAGGTCCCAGTACAGCTTTCCAGTGACACTTCAAAGGATTGCACTGTGAATTGTTTAGAAGAAGTTTTGGGGAAGGAAATACAGATTTTAAACCAGCTCAGCTCATCTACACCATAAGAAGAGCCTACAGACAAATTAGATTGTGTTGGCACAAGCTGGAAGTAGTGAACTGTGGTTTAAGGGCACACTGCCATGAAGCCCAATTGCTGCCAAACTCTGGGCATTGTGAAAGCATGGCCTCAGCTAATAGAAATCAATGAATGTAAATTCAGCTGTCAGCCACTGAAACTGCTGCACCTCTTTTCTCAGATAGCACCACTATTTAATTAAGTGTTGATGTGTTTCTGGTGGAAGCCTCTCAACAGTATTGCTTCTGAATAAGTCATTTCAGTTTAAAGAGGGTATGGGAACAGAGGCCTGTCCCCTAGTAGAGAAATACTTTGGAACTGAATTTGCATTCCACTTACCGTTGTTTTCATAGTAGCTAGGTTTGAACTCAAAACAACAACAAAAAAATTACATCACAAATGACATTTGTATAGCTCATTAAGGGCGATCACAAAATCAGTAGGGAAACTATTACCTAATGTCAGTATTTTGGGGACATGAATTTGTTTTTCCTTTGCTTTCCAGGTTTATAAAGGAAAAATATGCCTTGGTCTTTGCTTGCTACATATTAGATGGCATCCAGTTAGCGCACACAAAGCAGTAAGCTGTTCCTATAGGAAATGTGTTTTTTTTCAGGTTAAAATTACTGTATTTTATGTCTGAGCAAGCCTTTGAAAGAGATTAAAAGTCAGCATAAACAAAACAAGATGCAAATTTACTGCTTTTTTATTATATTTTTTCCACTAAAAAAACAAAAAGAAACCACACTCTTCTTGCATGTACCTTAGAGTATTTACGGTATCAAATGCAGGCCAAATGAACATAATGGCAGCTAGATTTCTTCTGAATGAGGTAGTTTTTTGTTCCTCTACAGACATTTACATGCCATGCTCAGAATTTGGCCATGACATCTCAGATAAAATTATAACTTTTCCCATCCTTCGCATCTTCTCAGTTTTCTTTTTTAAATCAACTCTGGGAGGACAGCCATAGCATTGCAGAATAGCTAACAGATTTTATGGATTCTAGCCAAAGTCCTATTTTTTAATTGCATTTTGCTATGTTTTGGATGCATTTCACTTTTGTGAACTTGCTATATAGCTAGAGTTTTGGGAGTCATTTTTATAAGAGTATTAAATGGTACAGTTATTCCTGCCTTTGAGAAAATTCTTTTTGGAAACAAGAATTAAGGTAGCATTGCAAGAATTTAGTTTAAAAACGAATCCCTGAGAACAGAAGAAACAACATCAGCACAAGTTCTTCAGTCATACATTAGTTAAGCCTTCCTTTGGATAGACTGCTCCCAAATAAGAAAATACATCAGTTCACATGATCTACTGCATCTGGTGACAAAATGGTGATTATACTAGTACGTGATATATGAGACATCCTAGCTGTACCAAGAACCACTCCTTCTGTATAGGGAACCAAAGGTACGTTTTTCTTTTCTGGAAGCATTAGTTACATAAATTTAATCTAAAGCAGCAACTAAATAAAAAAGAGATTATCAACAGAGATAATTAAGAAAATCCATAATTATTTCTAATTAAGAAAATGGAAGAAGGTTATCAGACTAATCCCCAAGTAACATACCTTACACAATTTCTTTTCTCTCATTAGAGGACATTGTCCTTTTCTTCCATTTCTGTAAACAGAAGCAAATATTCAGTGTGGACCAAATGAAAAAAAAAAACCAACACCTGAAGTTAACATTATTTTTAATAAAATAAGCAAAGCATTTAGAAATTAAATCTTTTTAGCTTATGGAATCTTCTACTGAATCATAGATTAGATTACATTAATGAGAAAAAGGTGCTCCATAAGAGCAGTTACAGCACGGACTAAAGCCAGGAGCTATGAACTCCCCACTAAGCAGAGTGCTATCTGTGACTTTAGAAAGTCATTTAGCTCTCATTATCTTATCACTCCCACTTGTTAAGCACTGACCTGCGCCACAGGTGCTGTGAGGCTCAGCATTCGGTAGAAATACCAAAATTTTCGATTGAAAGGCACTACTAAAAATATTTTTGTTTCCATAGTAACAGACTGTGAAATACAATAGTATGGCTCTTTGCAGGATATTGCCAAAAGATCATAGATGAGAAACTTACTTCAAGCATCATAGCTGCAGTAGAGCAAAGCGCTCACAAAAGCCATTGCTATTCATATAATCAAAGCTTGTTCTGCTTTGTACCAATGTGCAAATCTCTTTATTCTTTGAGCTCAAAATTCCAAACACAAACTTTCCACAATCTATGAATAATCATAACAACAGATTCTAATGGAACACATAGAATCTTATATATCCTCAGATTTCGTACTGGTTACCAAAATGCTTTATAATTCATTAATTTTAATAGGACTCCAGGTTCATTTATAGCCATATCAATATTTAAACTTCAACTATATTGAAACCACAGACAGGCTGCCCCAACTTACTTCAATAACGTTATTATTGCTTGGGATAAAAGATTTCTGAAATACATGCCTAGAGGTACTACAGATTGGCTTTGAAATTCATAACCAGGGTCCTACATTAAAGCTAAATTTTAAAATTGCCAAACACTCTCTAGCTCTTGGGGCTATAGAGAGAGTTAGGATTTATTGGGAATTACTAAGGAAAATGCCATTACTGGAATCAGAGCTTTATCATTTGACAGCCTGAATGGATGTTACATTTAACTTGCAACCCTATTCATCAAGTTCTTTCCATAAAAATCAGAACAAGACCAGGAAGTCTATCTTTTTGGCTTTCCAGAGAACTGTGCTTGCTTATTATCTCTGTCTAACATGAATAAGCATTGTTTTTGAGATACTATTTCTGAGTGAATAACCTAACTGGAAGAGAATTCAAGGAAGCTGGCTCCTAGTTCTTTGTTCTAAGTTATTCCATTTTCATATTTAAAATTGGTCAGTCTGCCAAGCTTTCATATAAAAATGAATCAAGGCACAATGTAACCAAATGAGAACATTTCTTGAGAGTTTATATTACTTTAATGATTAAAACAAGAGACCATCTGAATAAAAGTGAATCAACTGTTTATTCTTTGTGGGAATGATTACATGCAGAAAGAGATTCAGTTTATGTTATTGTTAGTTTGGCTGGAATTGAATAACTGTGGGCCAGTACGCCTTGTTCAGCTGCTCAAGAAATAACATTCAGTAAAGCCTTTCTACAAATATCTAATTGGCATCTCATGCTAATGGATTAAATCAGCCTCAAACACTCATTTAGTTGCCAAATTGTTTGAAGTACAGTAGAACTCAGGAAGACTGCCAGGGAGAAAATGTGGGTTAGCAAAAGACAAAAAAAACATAGGACTTGAAGCCTAAAAATAGCAGAAGCATTGTACTGGAAAAAAATGATAGTTTTCAATTAAGAATTGAGACTTTATCACAGCTGAGATTTATAACAGTATGAAAGCTCACTGGCTATGCTGACAAAAAGGGAGGTTAATGCCTGTTCCTCCTGATGAAAAATCCAATTATTTTGGCTATTTTGCCAGGTCAGATGTTTTGGTATTCAGAATCTGAAGGTCAAAGACAAAGTCCACAGCTGGACTCAAAAAATGGGTGTATTTCCAAAGTGATTTAGTTACTAGTGGCTTCAGAAAATAATACTTTTAAGAAAAGACAAACAAAATTCCAGCTTTGAAACATCGAAGAAAATGAGGAAAGACCTGAAATCAACTGGTGCTTGAAAAATGTAGGGTTTTGTCATTATAAACCAATCACAGTACAAAGGCATACAAAAAGGAATTCTATAGAGTCAGCAAGTACATACCTGTTATCTATTATTAACATACACTTTCTGCTCTTGAAAAATACTGTCTCCATCAGTTTTCCACTATAATTTCAAGTAATTTACATTCACCAGAGCACTTAATCATGTGATTTCAATGGGATGTAAGCACGTACTTAAAGTTAAGCCCATGTAAGTCCTTTGGTGGAAAGGGATAAACTTAAGCATATGCTTAAATGCTTATTGAATTGTGACCTACACTCCTTTGGCACTTTGCCCATTCTGCTGAGTAAATTTCACAGTTTGTTTCCTTCGTCTACAAGTGATTCAGTGCTTATCTATTCTGTAATACCCTTCTCCACTTATCTAGGCTATACCAACGTCAGGTCTAAAAATTAAATGTAAAATGATAAAGTTGATGCTTTGAGAACTTTTTCAAACTTGACATCACCTAATTGAAGCAGAACTTCAACAGAGAAGAATATATATATATTCTGTAATTCTGTAAAACAAGGATTATCAGTAATCACATTTTACTAGGATGTCTTCCCTTCTATTTCCTTCCACACTAATCACGAACGTTACTCTTCTGTCTGAGAATAGGAAATATTCCTCTCCACATCTGACCTGAATTCATCTCTGATCTACCAGAGCAACCACTAGGCAGCAGCTTGTGAAGGACCACATCTTCCTGATTTTAATGAAGGAGCCAGTGGGTAAAATTTGGCAGTAGACTGGACTGCAGTAAGAGCACTTGATCATAAAAACAATAGAGCCAGTTAAATTTTTTCTGACTCCATTCTCTGCAACAATTAGCTATCAGGTTTTGAAATGTACTACTTACAATTCAAAGACAAGAATCCTGAAATTTTAAGTTGAAAAATAGCACAGGAATAGAAGTGAATAGGAAATTAATATGCACTTAACATAAACATGCTACTGAAAGGAAATAAGGCATTCTTAGTGATGTTATAGAACCTTCAACATAGTAAAATAAAAACTAGAAGAGCAAAATATTTTAGAAAAAGATTGAAAGTATGATTTGAGTAATTGCAGCAAACAGCTAAAAAAACACAGCATCTTGGAAAATTGTTCTTGCAAGCACATTAAGAGCATTCTAAATGTTGCTTGACATCTTTCAAAGTCTAAAGAAATACAAAAGGCAACTAAATCCATTTACAAATATTTTTATTAAAAGTTTCCAGCCTAAGCTGAATTTTAAATAATACATTTTAAACTCTTCAAAATAGGAGTTTTCATAATGGAAAGGCTGACACAACTTCGAGTTCAGAGATGAGAACTGCACCATCCGAGTTTCCTCTCTTGCTGGAGAAATTAGCAATGGTTTCAAATAAAATTGTGGTAAAGAAAAGAAAAAGAAATAATCAGGAGCTCTTCAGATGTATCGTGAAGAAAAAAACTTATGAGTGGCAAATCAGAGCAGATTATAAAGTGCAATATGAAATAGCACATAAAATAGACATTTGCCACTATCACAGATATAGCAGGAAGAACTTCACTGTTCCCCAAGGCAGAGCTTCTTCATACATGTGCTGTGAAGAAAATATAATTTGAAAGCAGTAAAAGTATCCTAAAGAAAACTAGTAATAGGTGATGGCCAGCCAGAGAAAGGGAATGTTATCCTTCACCCATCTTTTCAGTAGGGTGCTGTGTGATATCAACTAGAAATCAGTTCCCTGGAAATTCTCTAGAATGACTGTTACTCTCACAATCTCAGCATGCACGTCTAGGCTTCCCTACAATTTGTTGTAAAAATAGGAACACTGCAGCTCCGCAGCATCTGTATTTCTGCAGTATTGGGTATTATCTCTGAACTTTCACTTCGTGGTCTGTGCTTACATGATCAGTTTCCGCATTTCTTATGAAACACAATGCATGAACATTTTGGGATGGATCTTTTATTAGAAAAAAAAAAAAAAAAAAGTGTTTTTTAAAGTGCTCCTTTATGTTCATAAATATTCCTTGAGGAAATAACTGTATCAGGTTGTTTCTTCTGTAAGAAACTGCTCCTTCCTCGGGTGGGCTAACAGAGCCTGCTTTGGAAGACAAGATTCAAGAAGCCACAGGTAAACGAGTCACATCAGGAAGCAAAAAACTGACAGAAGATCTCCTAGGGGCCTCTGGACATAGTGTTGCCAGTCAGAAGGTTTCTGAGTCAACTGAAATCAAATCTTCAAGCTTGGACCTATCTAGAAAGGCATGGTGGGCGGGGAGAGACCTGTGTATCAACTGCTCTCGTTTCTGCCCAATTTGTTACCTATCTTAAACTGGTTCTATCTTTAATTTTACTCATGTTGAAATTTATTTCCCACAGTGTCTTGGGTGACAGTAGGAATAAAAACAAATACAGGGAAACAGAGATTTTCATTATTACCATATTCCCAGAATCCACAATGGTGTCAATTTTCAGAAAAGCAACTGAGTGACTGAATGGAAATGGAGAATTTCTTAGAAACCTAGGACAAGAGTTAAGCAAATAAACAAATGTTGAAGACTAGCACATTAAAACTGGTGCCAAAATAAACCCAGACAAATTCTGTAGTAATTCAGGCTCTGGAATTGTATATACAAGAGCATTCACAAATGTTTTTACTCTTAGAACAACGGAACATTACAAGAAGCACTGCATGACTTATCTCTCAGTTAATTCTTTAAAGTAATAGCAGTATAAATCATGGCTGTGTTATGTTGATGATTGCAAACATGGTGAATAACTCTATATTCTACAAACATATCAATCAGAAAGTTAAACAGAATTTTTCTGAAAAGCTACACATTTATTTGCCTCCAAGATTTCTCTTGTGCCATTTCCTAGTCTTTTTGATAACTACAAAATAACTCAAGAAGAAAAAAGAAAAATTTAAAAGCATTTTGAGTATAAAATAAATGCATCCTATCCTTTTATTTCATGCACACACAATTAAAAATAAAGTAATTGTATGTAGCAGCCCAGAAAGTAAGGGATTGCTGAGAGGAAGAGAGTGGCTAGGAAGTATAGAATCTTTTTTTTTTCCTTTTTTTTTTTTTTTTTTTCTCTCCTGCACCTCTGCAGTTTTTAGGTCTGGTCATGTCTGGAAGGAAAAATACTGACTTCTGCCAAAAAACCTGTTGTCACAGGATTTCCAGTACATTTTGGCAGGTGCAGAAGACAGTTCATTGCATGTGAATATCTGTCTGTTTATGCAGTAAACTGAAAACTCCAAACCTTCACAGATTCCTCCATCACAAGTTAGAATATAAGCCTAGAGCTATTTCCTTCCTTCTATTGATGACTGAGGTGTTGAGAAAAATTCAGCAGCATTTCCAGCATGGGTTTCTTGGAATTTCTTCTTCCTTAGGTCCTTTTCTGTCATTTAACAATCAAAAATGTAGCTGTAGTTTACCAGGGCATAAAGATGCAGGCAAATACGGCAATGTCAATAATCAAAATAATATGGTCTTGCTTTTTATTTGACATTTCCAAGAAATCAGTCTAAAAATACTTTCCAAGTTCATTAATCGTAGTTCATTAATGCTTACTTTCCTAAAGACTAAACATCTCATACTGCTTTCTAACGCACGTACAGTTTCCTATATTTTCAAGAACAGCATAATGCACTCAGTTTTCTGCTCTACTATTGCTATAGGCTGGATTAGCACCTGCATGCAGAAATACTCTTGAAAAGTTGCCAAGCTGAGTGAAAAAAATAAAGCAGCATAAAAAATATAAAAGCTGGGAAAATTACCCAACTTTCAGATCGCACTTTAAGTAATTTTTAAAACATCTTTTTAAAGGGAATTCTCCTTATTAGCAGCGAGTTTTTGTTTTGTTTTTACTTTCAGTGGCACAGAAATCCTTCAAAAATGTTCTAGAAAGTTATAAAGGCGGTTTACTTGCTGAAAAAAGAACACAGACTTTTTTTTCAGGTTTCTGTATCTCTTTCCTTCTTCAAAGTGTGCTTTATTGACCTTTTAAGATAATCATGAAAGTATTCAAATTGCTGAGATGATCTTACAATGAAAAGCAAATGACTCAGTGTTGTTTTTCTTATTTTCAAAGGATTGTTTGCTGTTGCTTAGAAGCTAAATTTTTGATAAAACTTCTGATTTTAGGTTTAACTCTTCACTTACTGCTTACCTAAAAACATAAAAGATCTTAAATATATCATTAAGGGAAAAGATGAAAAGAAAGTGGAGTATATATGGTGTCATTTGTTATTAAAAAGGGCCTCACTTACTCCCAGGAATGTCACAACCTGTTTGTTATTAGAAGCGTAGGCATTCATATTATACAAAGTCCATCCATATAAGTAAGATGTATATAAAAATATTACTGAAAACATGGATCAGTTTGCTTATATCTTCCCAATCAGTAAGTACGTTCATGTTTACAGTAGCAGAAAATACTGTTCTACTCTTGTACCACATGGATATGAAACAGAAGTATCTTTTAAAACGCACATAACTCACAAGATTTCAGTTTTTCACATTATTTCCTAATGCTAGCCAATTCAAAGTCTGTCCTAGATAGCATACATACTAAATGTTTTACTGTGCAGAAAATTTTAAATTTTTTACTTTTAAAAATAAGCCTTATAATAAAGTGCATTTAAACAAACCTGATTTTTTATTGGCCTTTTCAGGAGACATCCAGTTATGTCTGTTGTAAAGTAACACACTGTATCAAGTACTGCTTCCAGTATGCGTCAAATCATTTGACAGACAGAAATGCAGCTCCTGGAGGGTGCACTGCAAAGTGTAATTGTTACAGTTGTCCATATAAGAACAGAGATAATGTAAGGATCAATACCAGGAGTAATCTTAGGTACTCTTGTGAATCAGGTCTATTGTAAAGCAGTGGATATGAAGGACCATTCTGATGATTACCCTGATTTTGTTACATGGATATCTTCTTAATCTCAAGGGATGGTATCTAGTAGTGCTTGAGAAGTGATTATTGATCAGAGTGACATACATGGAATTATGTCTCAAAGCAAAGAGAATCATTTGGCAGCACTGAATGAGAAATATCTCATACATTCCATAACTGTGTAAAAAGCAACGGGACTTTCAGAGGAAGAGCCAAGTGAGCCTTTGAGAGTGGCCCTCACTTTGCAAGCGTCATACCTTGCTTGACATCATTCCATGAGACTATGATTCCAATTCTCACTCAGCCTTCCAGTCAGCAAGCCTTACTGAGAACGCAAGTGGAATTCAAGAGCCTCATGGTTCCTTGCAGACCTATCAAAATCAAAAACTTTTTTGACCCAAATGGAAAAACTCCAATAGAAAATCTTCATTGTGAGCTACACTCATACTTGTGAACCACAACTACAAAGTGAAAACCTACAAAAGCTTTTGTATTTGCAAATGCCTGAGCTACACCCATCTCTCTGAGCCCACTTTGGGTGCATTCTCTATTTATATTTAGTCACACTCCGGTTCTTTCGTAGATGGCTGAAACTCTGTCTGCTTCTGCTTTATCAAGGTGGTCAAGTCTCAGAGAGTAAAAGCCAATCAGTTCAAACAAAGGATGGTGTTTTGCAAGTTATTAGGTAAACTTCAGATTTCAGAAATGCCCTGGTAATTAAATAATTAATGAATGAACTAAAAAGAACAACAAGGACCAATATTGGCAATGTGATTCTTATCACAAGCAACAACAAATTGCTCAGTAATAGAGCCTCTCATTCTGAGATGTTAGTTCCTAAAAACTTAGGGTACGGAAACCTGACATCAGTGATAGTTAGGCAGCTCTCTTCTTGAAGGAGTTGATTCTCCTTCATAACTTTTCATAAAAAGTTGCCAAGATTTATTGGCTGTGAGTTGAAGCGGATCAGTTCCATGTGACCTTTTAAAAATTTCAATGAACCTGCAAATATGTCTAAAACCACTCTTTCCCAGCAGCATCAGCCAGGCTGAGGCTTTTCATTTCAGACTGGAGACTTGCTACTGTGCATCCAACAGAATTTTTGTTAAAAGAAAGAGAGGAAGAAGATAAAACGAGTGTAACTTCTCTGGGATTTGTCATTTGTCTGGGTGGTAAAAAGCTGAGGGCTGAGCTTCAATTGTGACAGAAGCCAAAAGCTCAGTCTAGCTGTTCGCCTGTTTAAAAAAAATAAATTAAAAAAAAGAGTTTATGATACTGAAATGAAGCCAAATTTCTTGAAGTGTGCAGATGTTCTACTTCGAGTGATTTAGAGAAGGTCTCTGAAATGGCTAGAGAGGCTGACAGCAGCCTGACTCCTGCCACCACAAGCAGTGGTTTTTGCACTGCTGGCTGCAGGGCCCCATCTTTTCCTAGGCCACGTTTCTGCTGGCCAGATGGGACCAAAGTGACAGTGCAAGGTAAAAAACTGGGGTGCACAGTGGTGAGGGAAGGCCTGAGCTGAACTTTCTGCTGCAATGAAGGGTTAGATGAGATTGCTAGCCTCTTATGGCATTTCTGTCTCAGTTGAAAACAGAGAAAAGCCTAAGTACTTCTGAGAAGCTAGACCAGAAACCTCTGGTCCTTTCGTGTTTCTTGAAGTGCTATTTTAGGAAAATGTTCATCAGATCTGAAATCAGAAGAAAATCTGCCTCAGAAACACTGAAGATTGTTCCAGATACAGCCATGGAATCTCACTGTGGTCCTTTTCAACCCAGGCTGTTCTATGATTCTATAATTCACGTACCAGTTAAATAAAACATCTCTGGCTCCACTGTCTAACTTATTCATAAATCTGCTTGTTTTGTGAGATATCTAGTCCTATACCTTATTACCGGTATCCTTCTCTGTAGGAGATTCAGAACATCTGTACCTATTCAAAGGAATTTTGCTTTACTTTGGTAGTACTTGTTCTGGATAGGAAAAACATGGTAGATATTCACTCTTGTTCAAAGAAGCACCACAAGGATGATTGGAGGGCTGGAACATTTCTCCAAGAAAGAAAGGTTGAAGGAGCAGGCTTGTTCAGCCTGGAGAAGAGAATGTTCTGGGTAGACATCATTGCAGCTTTCCTTTACATAAGGACCGCTAATTAACAGGAGGGAGATTGACTTTTTACATGAGTAGATAATGATGGAAGAAGCTGTAGATGCCCCATCCCTGCAACTGCTCAAGGCCAGGTCGGATGGAGCACTGGCAGTCTCATCTTGTGATTTGCAACCCTGCCCATGTCAGGGGGTTGGACCTTTGGATGATCTTTAAATTCCCTTCTAAAGTCATTTTATGATTGTATAATTCTATGATTACCAAATGCACATTCTTTAATATTTCCAATGGTAATAAGGTAACTCTGAAATTTTTGGAAAGACTAATAGATCAGATACAGGACCAGGTACTTCTCAAGTCAAAATAACTACTGGCTTCTTTGAACACAGTACAATACCAATGCCAATGTATGGGAAGTGCTGAGTCACGGCCTGAACCTCTGATTAATCAGAGGTTCAGGCCGTGACTCAGCACTTCCCATACAGCCAAAAAGCAAAGATTGTTTCTTCAGTAGGGACATCACATGTCATTTTAGCTCATATTTGAACAATTGCTTTTAAAATCTCCGCACCGGAAGAATGCAGGCTACTCTCACTTATTCTCACTAAATCACCTAAATGATGGTAGTGCTAGACAAAATGAAGTACTTAGATGGCTTGTGATTTACTAAATCATGCCACATGTTTGGAAGAAGCAACCTTTTAAATTATTTAATAACCAATCATAAGGGATCATGCTTTTGCAGACAGCTTTTTACAACAGTTTGTTCACTCTGTAAGCATGTTGTGTCTCTGATAAGCAAAAAGTAAATCGTCCCATGTTGCTATTGAGTAATTTCAGCACAAGAAACACACTGCCAGGTCTGTAGGGTGAAATATGCGGCAAGACTTTCTAGGGTAAAATTGAAGCTGGTCTATAATTTCTTTTTCAATAGAATGTCTCACTGTCATGTCAAATGCAAAAAGAAAATGTAATTATTTTTTAAAATAAATATTTAGTTACCACACTGCATTTTCAAGACACATGAAATCCACAGGCATTTTGATTTCTTCAGAGGCAAGAATTAGATATGTTTTGAAAAATAATTTTAAAAGCAGAGAAAGTGAAAATCAGAACTCAATGTCAAGAATATTTCAGAAATGTTAACAGTGGCAAAACAAGCCAGGAAAAAATAAATCATAATTTTACAAGTTATTACATTCTTTGCTTTGTAAAAGCAAATTGGATTTGCTTGGATGTGGAAAAATTGGGCCTAATCACTGGAAGATTTTGAAAAGAATAAATAGTATGTTTGATTCAAAATCAAAAGAGAGAGCATAGGAAAGTGATTTGGCTCAAATACTGAATTCATGAGGTAGAAGAATTTTGCTGTCATCCCACAGTGGCATTGTTTGCATTAGAAATGATAACAAGTTTCATATTTCTCCTGCTCTAATTAGAAAATCAGAAAATGTCAGAATTTGTTCAACCAGAATTGTTTTATCAACTATGTGAGCAGGCTATACTCTTAGGTGGAAATGTCAGAAGATAATCAAAGGATGGAATTTGCTTGGGTAATCCAAGTCAAACAATACTGTGTCGGGATCTGTTACTCAGACTGAGCTGCACCTTTCTGAAAGATTTGAAAACTCAAACATTTTAATAGATTACAAATACACATATTTTTTAAAAGCTTATACAATTTTTTTTCTAACTGTCCTTGTTAGATGCTGATTCTTAAATAGTCATCTTCAAATAGAGATAAACCATGCGTACCTTCTTTTTGCTCATAAATGTATGTCAGTATGCTTCTAAAAGTAAGGAAGTTTTGCGAAAGGCATTGCTAGAAGCAAAAGACAATACAAAACAACTTTATTTTTTTACTTTAATGAATATTTATGAAACCTTTCTCAAAGGAATTGCTCTGTTATTCAAAGGATTTGCCCATACCATATATCCCTCATCTTTTTAAATATGAAATAGTTTTCATTGAGATGTTTGTGTTTTTCATATCCTGAAACTGTGATGAAATGTTTCTTATAACCTGAGTTATTTTCCATTTCATGAGCCAAGCACCTGAACTGTTTTTCAGACAGACATTTGGGTCCTTATCCAGTTTGGGTATTTCTGTAATGGACATTTCAGTAGAAAACTTGTACTTTCTGAGAGAGCATTCAGATAAAAAGATCACTATAGCACTAATTAATACATCGGTTAATACCAACCCTTTCTTTATAACTCATGGGATTGTACTGAAGAGTACCATTTAAAATAAATAAAGCATCAAATTCTGCTGTGAAGATTCAAGAAGAAAAAAACTACTGTTTATGGTGGCATAGAAAGAAAAATGAAGTACAGGGCAAATATATTCCAGGAAAAACAGTCATAAAGGAGATTAAAAAGTTTTGTCATAAATAAATGATACCAAGAACCTTTCTATCTGGATCCAGCACAGCCCAGATAGATGGTCCTGACAGAATGAATGGTACAGAGAAAGACACTCTGGGATGTCAAAACCAGGAATTTCTACCACATAAATGTGGATAAGACACACTGTGAAAAAATAAAAAATCCCTTCTAGAACCAGCTGAATATTTATATTAGCTTTGTTTTGAATGAAAATACGCAGTTTGCAGATGCTGAATCTGAATCAGAATAGTTGTTATAGGAAAGAGACATTTGACAAACATCCATAAAGGTTTTACTGAGAATTTTCCTGAAGCCTAGGACAGACGTTTTGGCTACAGATAGAGCACCAATTGAAAACCATACAAATTGCAATTCCTGCTTTAGATAAGACTCTCAAGAAATCACTCCAGCTTTCAAGTATTCACCTAGAGGTATTCTCTTTCCATTTCCACTTTAGCTAGAAGAACTGGCTTCTGACAGATTAATGTGGGGGGGAAAAAAAAAAAAGCAAACACTGGGAGACTCAAGTAAGTCACTTGAGGTATTCTGTAACAAAATCATGAAGACAAAAACTGGTTTCCAACTAGCAATTCTCAATAGCCTTCTCATAATCAATTTACAGTGTTTAGCAGAGATACAGGTATATCTCCTTCATCTCCTGAACTGGAAGTATGTATGTATTTAATTTTCAGCTGAATGATGTCCTTGCTTGAGACTGAAGAAGAATTTGCTCTCCCTATATGAGAATTAAAGCAACTGGCAAAGCTCTGACAGGAAGTCAATTGTTGTGGCTGCCCACATTTGACTGAAATGCTGTGGAGATTTTGGGCTCACTTTCCTCGACTACTTCTGTCTTCACTGAACAGTGCAAGGTCTGTGACCATTGAGGAGGGTTAGTGTTTTCCTGTATTAATTACAGAGGCAGAACAAGAAAATCAGTGTACAGTGCATCAGCTTGCTCAACTCTCTACCCTCAAATCCCATGCTGAGGGAAAAACAGGGTTTGGCAATGTAAACTGTCAGGATTATATCGCACACCACATCAAATATCACATTTCATCATTAGGTGAGCAAGATTACCTGACCTAGAGAAAGAAGAAATAGAAGTCTGGGCATCCTTCAGTTTGTATGCATTTGTTTTCTAAACTTTCACGGAGAATCATAAAATGATAGGCAGCATTCTTCCAGTTAGAGACATGGAGACCCTAAAGCATATTAAGTACCAGTGAGAAAGCAAACTTTCAGAGAAGAGAAGCTCCATATTTCTGCTTCTCATTCTTTGGCTGTTGAGTTATAATATGCTGCCTGCTGTATGAAGCTGTTGTGTTTGGCCTTTTGGATAGTAGGAATGCTACAAAGAATCAATAATTTTACAATATGGGCTATTTAGCTCACTTATGAATACTACTGGTAACATTTTAGTTCTTTAGTGACTTCATCTGATTAAGATGGCAATTTACAGAAAATTGATTTCGCATTTAGTCTCATTACTAAATTCTAAACCACTGAATACCAGACAAGAATATTTACTTTTCACTGTAAGCATATAATTACTGCTTATTGAGATCTGCTAATTAGTTAGAACTAGGTCCTACACCACCCACTGATTACTGACTCACAACAATAACTCATTAAAAATCTTTAAATGAAGTCCTACTGTTGATGCAACAGCTGATCTTAATCAGCTTGTCATTTATTTATCACGTTCCCTGAAGTAGAATTTATTTGGATCCTTTAAAAAAGTGGAATTTTATTTCAGACCCCATCTACTGCAAGTACTCAAGCTTACAGACTGTGGTCATCCAGAAAAACATTTTTTACATAACCCTTTTAAGTATATTGTGTTTAAGATGTGTTATGAATTTCACAAACATGGAAAAGGACACATGTAACTAAGTCAAAACACACTATAAATAAAAAACAAGATGATAGCTATGAGATGAAATTGCTTCCTAGCTTCTACATGCTACTTTCTTTGGAAGTTAGGAGAATTCCTCATTCTGCAGAAATTAAAATATTCAATGTTTCTTGTTGCTAGATGAGCAGCATTGCATCTGGCTGCATTTAATCACATATTATATACATAGATACAGCTTCAAAATGTTTCAGGATTCACTGTCAGTATGACTGTCTTGTCCCCATCATTATTTTCCATTCCACAAATCTTCATGTCACTGGCCTATTTTATCAGCAGTGAGTCAATGTTTGCTTCCAAATCACTGATGAAAATGTCACTTTGCCTGACGTCTCCCTTCTCCATAATCTAAACTTTGTGTCTTGCACTTAAACAATTACATTGCTTGAGTAGTTAAGTTGGAAGCTCACTCCTGTTATTGCATTTGTTTATTGGAACCAAATTTCATTAGCATTTGTGCAAGATTCAACAGATTTAAAGGCTGTCAAAAACATAAAATCCAGTAGAAAAACCCTAAGGGATAAAATAATTCAGCCCGTAAAAGTACCAAGTTCTGTTAACCATTTAGCTTTCTTTCATAGAATTCTGTTCTACAAAGTGTAATGCTGGTGTCATTTGGTGAGACCTCATTACCTGGGAGATACCTGCTTTACAAGGAGAAGGAAGCTTGAGGTCACTGGCTATGAGAGTGTTTCAATTGAGAACTGTCAGGTCAAATTTCTTCCGCTTGTTATGTTATCCAACTGTGACAAATATTAACATGTATGGTAAGACAAAATAAATTAAAAAGTTAAAAAGTTATCTTTCAGGTTTAGGGATTCTATTCAGTATTTTTGCTTAATAGCTATAGCAGCTAAGTTACCTCCTATGAGAACCTTTCTCCTTAGAAGCCAGCACTGAAAGTTTGAATGAGAAAACAATATACATTGTGGCCAGCAACTGCATTCAACAAAGTGTACTTGCAGGACTGAGACAAGGGAGGGGAAAGAAAAGGAAATATTTTTGATAGCCCTTTAAATATTTCTATTACACCAAAGTATCCTCAAAAAGTTCAGTCAGAGTTTCATAAAAATGAAAATAGAAAAGCCCTGCCTCCTGCCAGATCAGGTTTGGCAGAACATCACCAAATAATTCACAGATTACAGGAGATTATCTTACTTATCCTTGGAATACAGCAGTCTCTGAATTGAATAGATGCAGCCCTTCATATAATGCAGTTTTTTAGAAAGATTCTCTTGGGGGCGAAAATGCTGGTTAACTGCTCTGCTTTTCTATACAACATTTATTTTAGGTTCTGTACTATGTCAGTACATCTCTTCAGATGGCAAAGGATGTAAAGTCCAGATAAATGTACATACTATAACTGACACAGCTCAACATACCTATTTTATACACACTACCTAGTATCACTGTCAGTAACATGAAGTAGATGCACTATGAGGAAGTATATATTAGTGATATTAGTGTTTACACACTACATGCCAGTAGGTGTTTTCATTCCTGTGGAAAGTACTGAAAGATTAGGAAATTACATGTAAAGACCTTACTAATACGTTTGGAAAATTCTATTAGGTTCATTTTCACATTTTCATGCATGAGCTGGCAGAAATCCTGAACTACTGAAAGCATTCATTTGCCAAATAAGGCTTTTCATTAGGTTGTTCAGAAGTACTTATTCTTCCTCTCTAGCTCCCTCTCACTACCAAGTGTTAGCAATCACTATCTTGTATATTCTGCCAGCTCTAAAAGGCCAACAAAATAATGATGATAATTGTAATATTTAGCTGTTAGCTCTTGCTGTTCATTAATATATTCATTAACCTTAAGCAAAAACGTCCCATACTGCTATCTCCACAGAGGGAGAGCTAAGGCCAGATCCATATAGCACCTTAGCTAATGGAGACTGCTTTTGGAATGCGGCTTGCCAGCTACAGTGGAGGATAATAACACTTAAATTCCATTAACTGAGAAAAACAATTAAAAGGAAGGTAAAAGGCTTGCAAATTAAAAAAATTGTTTTGGAAAGACCGTTTCTGTAAATAAAACTATTTCTATAACTTGTGCCTTTGCTCATTTGAGCTAACTGTCTGTTCAAACATGATCTCCAAATACATTTGATAAAACTATGGAACTTCCAGAGTTACCTTTATTCTTGCTCACTGAAATTGCTTTTGTGAGCTTAAACCTTCAACAAATATCACTCCTGGGGGAGATCAAGTTTAAATCTACACAGGAAATTAGTACAGTGTGTAACAAGCAATGGCATGCATTTACAGCACCCAAACTGCATTCATATGACATTGCCATGCACTGAGTGATTCTGTGGAACACTGTTCACTTCATGTTACTGTGCAATAAAAATATGCATGTAGGATTTTAATAGGCACTAATTACATGCAGTAAACCCACACTCTTGGTTACTGTGCATGTATCTTTCATAAGCAAACCCCAGTATGGAAGGCCTCTGGCTGTAAAAATGCAACCTACTCTAGGGAACCCACTTCAGCAGGGGGTTGGACTAGATGATTTCCAGGCGTCACTTCCAACCCCCATGATTCTGTGAAAACCTCAAACATTGCAAACAAGCGCAGAAACAAAGGTTACTGTAGGGCTATATTTTCCAGTATGAATAGAGTAAGACTTCCTTCAGGTGACCATCTGTGGTCAGATTGAGCAGACAACAAAACAGCAAGTATTTTTCTCCAGTGCTACGTTTCCACACAGGCTAGTAATCTGTTCATGGAAAGTCTGAATTACTGACCAAAGGCAGCAGTGTAAATCAAGCAGCAAGGCAAAGCAGATAACAATTTCTGAACACTGTGCACATAGAGGAACAATACAATTTTCTCAACTGTTTTTTCAATACAGATTCGTTATCTATATCATCATTATACTTATACTACAACTCCTTTCATTCTCTTATACTAGAAATCACTGAAAATTTATTCAGAATATATAAGCTTACGTATCTTGTACCTGGTTCTTCACAATTCAGATATTTGAAAAAGTTCTTATTTCACATTATTATTGCCTCCTTGGTGAGTTTCAATACTTACTCTTACCTTTGGCACAACTGTAGGAGGCTATCCAAAGAATGAATTTTGACATCTTCAGCTCTTTCTATTTATATTAATAAAAGCTAGCTATCCAAAACAGGGATTCTTTCTGCTTTGTAAATTATAATGAATATCTTGGAAATGAGCATGTGAGTACTGTGCTGCTGGAACAGAAAGAACAAGATGTTCTCTCATTCAGAATTGAGAAGAAACCGCCTACCTGACAATAGGAATCATGCTAGCACATAAACAGGCAGCAGTTTCCTACATGATTACAGAGGCCATAAAATAAACAAACTTCAAATCTTTATACTTCCAAAACTAAGTTCACATCACAAGTACAACACATTGAACTGCAAAGCCATTCAATTTTATGTTTTCCCTTCCTAGTTCAGGGAGCAATGCATTCGAAATGCCTGTTACCCTTACATGCAAAGTGGCATAGTTGAAGAGGTGGTACCATCTTCTTTCTAAGAGCATAACACATCAAGCTGCACATATTTTAGAGATTTGATGACACATATCACACTTAACACTGTATTGTTTCCATGAAGAAAAATAAAAACACATTGTCCTAAACTGTATAGTCAGATCAGATAACAGTAGCATGTCTGCAAAAACCAAGTCATGCTGGAGGAAATCACGATGCCACAATAGTTCTGTCAGATACAAGGAAAAGAGCCACAAGGAATTAAATATAAAAGGCAATAAAATTATGCTAAGCCGATATAGAATAAGGAGAAAAAAAGAGAAGTTAACTAATTCTGCAAGCAAATAAGAACATTCTACTAAAGGGCTGTTAGATCTCAACCGTACCATCTCTGATGAGGTATTTGCACTTCATGAATTGATTAAGTGGGGGAAACTGCTATTCAGGACTGATGTGCTAGTTATGTGAGTGGCAAAGCTGTAATTTATACATGTAATTCCAGTCCTCCTTTACCTTTATTTTGGTAGTGACCCACTGGACAGAAGATGTATTTTCTCCTTTAAAAAGGACTTAAAGTCTACTTCCTAACAGACTCTTCTGCTACTTTTCCTTTAACCATTAAAAGCTCTGGAAGGCCACCCAACACTTCTATCAGACTACATACAGAGTTCTATTTTGATTTTTTCTCTATACTGATGCAAATAAAAAGCTATTTAAAGTAGGTATAAATAAGAGGAACAACAAACAGAACTTTCAGATAAAAATGAATGACGTTCTTTGTTAGGAAAAAGAAACAAAAATCTCAAAATGGGTAACTGAGGAATGCAGCCAAAAGGAAGAGCTGAATAAAAGTTTTGCTAATTTGTTAGGGACAAATCATGCCTAGTTCATACAATTTACTTGCAGGGCAAAGTAACAAGTTCCATAAAAGGAGAATTTACAAAAGCTTTAAACATTTTTATATGGTATTCTTATGATGAAGTAAAAAGAGCTTGAAGTATAGGGCTAATGTAAGCTGGCTGGGTAGGCTGTTAGAAATCTTTCTGTTAGAATCATTGTCAATGACTTATTACAAGATGAGCAGTTTGCATCAAGTAAGCTAAAAACAATCACCTTTGGCTCCAGCACTGTTCAGTACTTCCAATAATGACATACACAAGGGGATAGATGTAGATGACACGAACCTGACAGTATTGGATTATGCTGAGAACACAGAATAAAATACAATTATTAGACTGTAGTAAAATCAAAAACTTTTCTTTTCTGTGTAAAACAGTAGAGATCAGTGCAAGAAACTTAAATTTATGTAGAAATGTTAAGCCTACAAATGTAGGATGGAAAACAGAAGAAGACCTGGGATCAAGAAGAGAACTCAAGTCATGCTTGAATTTAAAAACCTCATCAAAGTATTTATGAGATATTTGAAAAATATTGGAATCTAATACTTGTAAGAGCTCCACTAGTGCTCTATGTTCAGCTTGGATTCTGTATTTCAGTAAAAGCTTGGAACAATTGGAAAAAGCTCAGAAAAAAACAATAGAAATGATAACTGGTTTATAAGACATAGCTCATGAGAAAAGAATGAATGAAAGTGCTGTAAAAATGGGATTCTCTTTCTTCACTTACCTGGTAGGTAAGACAAGTAAAGAAAAATATAATTTAATTTGACCATGAAGATTCATTATAAAAAGCCCTGCAATGTCCGGATTGATACAGGAGGGTGTGGAATATCTGCACTGAAAAACTGTAACAAAGAGCTAGACAGTTGTGTCAGGAACGATATAAATGATATAAATGGCATAAATACAGTTGATATACCCTTGGGGAGTAGAGGGGAGAAGGAAATGGATCTCTTGAAGTTGCTTCCAGCCTTGTGATGCCCTGATTTCATAATACGTTCCTCTGCACCATAAAGATAGTTTTAGAGTTTATAGCATTTCTGCAGATCTCTCAGGAATTATATCACTTTCTTTTATTATTTATTTTTATTATAATCCATTCACTCTTATTCAGTATAAATATTGTAATACTGTCTCCAACCTGAGGTGTTTGTTTGTTTGTTTGTTTGTTTAGAACATTTGAACTAATTCCCTGTGTAAAATAACTCTTCTCAGTAAGCAGAGCAGCAATAATAAATGACCCACAGCAAGATGAGAACTGAAGAGGGAATCACACAAGAGGGGAATTCTCCTGTTTCATGTATGTTCAATTAATGTATTTCCATCAAGAGGACTTCATTTCTCTCTCACCAGTGCAAACCCTGAGCCTGCCCCTACAGCTGTGGTTCAGGAAACTCTCTTACAGTACAGACTCAAACAAATGCTTCACAATTTCCTACTGATACTTCCTCTATGGTAAAAGTGATTCCTATGCCAAATGGGTAAAGTCACAGAGTTCAGATTAAATTTCATTATATCCACCAGCAACTAAAGTAGAGTTTCAACACTGTAGTTTGTTTATGAAAACCAAAAAATTCTTACTGTAATATAGTGGCTTCAAGCCTTACAGGTGATACCACTGTTTGAAATCAAGGCACCAACCACTGCTGATTCACCCATAGCTATTTCATTTTCTTGTTAGCCTGCATACAATTAATAACACAGAATTCAGCTGCTGCCAAATGCTCTTGGCATTTAGCTCTCCAGTTCTGCAATGCTTCTCTCCATTCACAGTGCAAGTCTTAAGCCCAAACAGAAAACTGTTGGTTATAACCTCAAAACTTAGAACAGATAAGGACTGGATTGTGAAACATTTGTGCACAGTATGATTTTTTGCTATGTCTTAAATACACTGAATATTTATTCTTCCAATGGATAAACATTGCACACTGAAAAAGAGAAAGTCCTCTAATCCTGATCCTTTCTAATTATAACATCTTCAGTTCAGGGTATGGAAAGTGCTCTACTATATCTACGAATAAGACTCATAATGCTTTTGCATTTTCCGCATGCACAGATCACTGACGAGAAAAAAGTCAAGAGGTAAGTGCTTTTTCAGAGTTACAGAATGAGCTTATGGGAAATACTTAGTTTTAACCACTCCCCTCCCAAATTCTGCTACTGCTGTCGCATCCCTCGCTAAACGCATCCCTGGAATTCTCAAAATGTGAAAATCCTTTCAGATTTGCCACTTCTTATGTATGGTCCATTCCTGTGCAGGGAAATAACACATGTACTTCTTTCTCTGGGTTACTTTATCTCAACCCATTCCTTCTTTCCTTCAGTAAGCTTTTTAGAAAAAAACTTTAAGTTAAACCCATGACAGAATCTCTCTCCATAAAAAAGTAGAAGTATTTGTTTGCCATTGTTTTTCTGAAAATGTTATTTCCTTCCAAATCTAATTTTGGGTGGGTTTTTTTGTTTTTTGTTTTTTTTGTTTTTTGTTTTTGTTTTTGTTTTTGTTTTTGTTTGGCTTCTTTAAAAGCACAGATAAAATACCATTTTCATAACAATGATGCCAACATTTGGAAAAGAAATCTGTATCTGTATCTGTCCTAAGAGAACTTAGGGGCAAGAAATATTTTCAGTGTTTTTGGAAAACTAAAACCAGAGTTTCAGATAGGAAATCCTTTCATAATCATATAATTTTTTTTTTTTTTTAATAAAGTACTACAAGATATCATAGGATAAGATACCATAAGGAATGTCAGGGGTTTAGGTAATTCAAGTCTTACTGTTGCAGTGCCTGAATTCAAGGCAAGCTCAGAACAGTGGTTACAGTAGTCCTTTACCACGTTCTTGTATTTCCTCCTATTCAGTGCCCAGAGGTAAAGGCTGCCAAAAGCCAGCTAAGCAGACACATGGATATCAGAAGTAGTAATTAATTGGCTTTCACCTTGTAAAAATTAGGTATCTTATGGGCATCTGACTTCTTCCACTTAAGTTTCACAGACTTGAAAGATACACTGAGGTAATTCTTGGTCTCTTCTCTCAAAAATGGCAAAAGAACTGGTCCTTTCTTTTAAAGGCAGAAGGAGAAGTAACTGGTTTATCCTTTAAGATAAGATGGTTGTTAGAGCCTTTACTCAGATGCTGCTTGAATTGTATGATAAAGCCTTTTACACATATCACAGCTAGCCTATGAATTTATCAGTAGGTTCTTGGTGAAGTTCCATTTTAAGTAAAATTGTAGAGACTACAGAATAACAAGGTTTTCATTTTGTAGAGGAGAGACTTGGCTGTCAGCCCTTCCAGTGCATACGTAATGTCAAATCGGTATCCTAATACAAAATATGATGGCGGTCTTACGCAGCCTGCACCTACTGTGGGTTGAACCATTCAGGTGCAGACCACAAAGTGGACCAGATAATTTGCTGTCAAGATGGAGCCATTTGCAGAACTGGTCTGACATGCAATGTTAATGTACAAAGCATCAGCTGAAGATTCAGGTGCTTTTAGAGCACTGTAGCAGAAAAGCATGAATAATGTAGTGTGTTCTAGGACGTGGATGGTCTAAGTAGGAACTGGACAGACCTCAAACGCACAGGTCCTTCTAAGCATCTGCCATAAAATCCTCACAGCAGACACAAGTCCTTTTGTGCTTCTCCACAACGATCCTCTCAATTCAAAAACTGGGTAATCTCAAAACCAGTTGAAATTGACAAGAAAAGTGATAAATCAGCGCCTATTCTGGAAAAAGAACTCAGACAGAGAAACAATGAAGATGGCTGCCTGCTTCCTCTGTCAGTAGTGCCTCCATCAGCCTGTCATTATGCAGTAAGCTTAGATCTTTTGATTTTCATCAGCTAAATCTATGGTGCTTCGATGGTGCATGTGGGAGTGAGTTTCAGCTCTGGCATTTTTTAAAAAATCAGTGCAGTGGTAAGTTCAAAGAAACTTCTGATCATGCTATACTTTACAACATTTAAGAAAACCTAATAGACCACTGAGTCATTGTCTTGATATTTATAACATTAAAAATAATAACATCCTGAAGGATGAGGGAAAATAGAGTGCATACACAGTCATCCTCTACCCAGCACAGCCTCAGCAGAGGAAGATGCTGTTAAACTAATCTTTCTGATTACATTCAAGAAACCACAGAAATTGCAGAACACATCACATACCTCACTTAGCCTTTTGGGAAACTGCTGATAAATTTCACATGACAAGCTCTTAGTAAAATGTTAGCAAAAAAACCCACAGAAAGACAAAGAGTTCACATGAAAATCCCCATTATGCACAAACATCTAGTCAATGTTGACACACTAAAGGAATAAGAAAAAGCAAGTAAACAGCAGTAAGTAGAGAACTTGCCCAAATTTATTTAGCTAGCCCATGGTAACAGACTTTCTAGTGCATCTGTGCCTAATATTTTCTCAGAGCAGACAGAATTGTCTTATTGCTTCCTCATGTACAACTTCATACTATCTCCTGACTGTATGGCAAAATTCTTTGTGAATGTCTTGTCATTTGAAGCCTCCATAGGGTGTTACACAACTGATCCTGATTTATAGCTACAGCTTCCACAGGTTATTAATACAAATCTATAATAATAGAAGACTATCTAAATTAGTTTTAGGAAATGCCTATTATTCCACTATTCAATACCTTCCATCACTAAAACTGTTCTCAGATACTTATAAGAATTTTCTTTTTAATTACATACAGTCATCTAACGACTAAGTCATTAGCCACATACCTTTCATGCCTTTATTTGGAGGCTGTGGTTCGGTTCTTGCCTCCCTCTATTTTGTAAGACATGGCATGACAGGACTTTTAAATAAATATTAGTACTGCCTCAGTTTCCTAGGCACTGCAGGTGGCACTAGGGAAGCAGCCTTGAGTCTAGCTACACAGCTCTGCTCTTTTGATGTGGCTGTGCAGAGCTGCTCCTGCGTACAAGACCTCATTATTTTAAGTGCCCTAACTTGGAAAAGGGAGTGCAGCCAAAAGTTCTTGAAAATACTCTGCTTCAAGCTTTTAAGTTCATATCCCATTTCCAAAACCTTGAATTTAATTCATATGTCACTGTGCTAACACCTTCACACATGATAGGCATTCATTATGGAGCCGAGGAATCACTTCTAATCTTTGTTGGAAATGAACGGGGAAAAGCATTCAGAGCAGACCCCTGTTTATATAACAACAATGGCTGCATAAAACAGATGCCTGACCACATGCCAGATGCACAGCAGGCTGAGTGATCCTCAGCACCGTGAAGGAGCAGAAGTGCTGCTGATGCTTAAGTTCAGACAGAAGAGACTGTCTGGAGATAGGACGCATCACTGGAGTTATCTTTGATCCAGTTCCCCAGGGTATTCACATATTCCTGGACTGTAAATATCTTTCTACCACAGGCTACAGAGGTTTACTATAACTGCAGAACTGTTTGAGTTGGAAAGGACGATCTAGTTCAACTCCCCTGCAATGAACAGGGACAACTACAGCTCCATCAAGTTGCATAGAGCCTGGTTCAGCTTGGCTTGGAATATTTCCAGGGACAGGGCATCCACTACATCTCTAGGCAACCCATTCCAATGCTCTGCCATCCTTAAATGATATTAATGACTTTAGAGTTGGAAAAAGGAGGAGGGGAACAGGAATCTTTTCATCCTTTAGAAGTTAATTTTTGATTGCAAGTAGAGGAAGCCTTAATATGGTCATGATGAAAAGAAATTCTCTATTTTCTTTCCTGCTTGTTCTATACAATAGCTGATGGCTTTGCCACTATTGACAGCTCTGTATGAGAGCTATTGCCTTAACCTGTATCACAACCCAGCCTTCCAAGCAGCCAGAAACATACAGGAGTCCTCCAGTGGCCAGAACTGGTTCAAATCATGACACAATTACTGTTTCTTAAGTTTCATTCCTTCGTAAAGAATCCTTTTGGAAAGATGCACTATTTTTTTTTCATTTTGATGCGATGATGGATGGTGTCCTTGGCAGGAAGCAAAAGGCTGCTGTTTTCTTGGGAAGTCTCCTTGGCTTTGGAACTCTTTTGTCCTGCTTTCAAACTACCCAAATCTTACTAACTGTGCATGCTGGAATGCATTACTTTATCTGGGTTTTTGGCAAATGAGAAAAGTGAATTATTCTGTAATTGCTTCAATAAAAAGTAAATGAGACTGGCAGAAAGCTCGGGTGCATTTAGGAGAATTTTAAATTTGCAAACTAAGTACTGCATGTGGTTAATATGTGCCGTCACGCTCACCAAACTACCCTCTGGTGACTCAGAAATTACTGTGTACTCTCTTTTTCATGATATAAATTCAGTTCTGCTTTCACTGAAATGCAAAGAATATTTTTATTCCATAGCGCCAGAGAACATGCCTATAAAAGAAAACTGAACACTTTGTAGTGTACAAAAAGACCTCTGTATTAGTCAGGGTCATCATCCCACTGACCTTTAGTAACACCTCGAGAAGGATTAATGGTCTATTTTGACATTCTTTTTCATGTTGAATTGTGCTTTACTCTGCAATAGCTTCAACTATTTCACCAGGGTAACTCATGCAGCAAGGCCCTACCCTTTATAAGACTATACTGAGACAACACACCCACAGCACAGAGATGAAAAAAATCAAGCTTCATCAGATCCTATTGAGACACAGCATAATCTCAGGCACACAGAAATAAATGGGAACAGTCAAGTATTTCAATAAGAGTGAAATTTGTTCCTCTTTCTAGAGCTTTAAGGAAAAAAAAAATAATAAGAGAAAACAAATCTAGCTCCTGTCAACCAGCTACTTATTTAATGTTATTTTTGGCAACTGCATGCTTAATAACAAGGGATGTTATTACTGCCCAGGGTTTTGGTATGACAGTGGCTGAAAATAAAGTTCCTGCATTTCTTTCATAAAAACATGAAAGTCGGAGGCAAGGTGACATATTTCAGACAACCTTCAACTATTATTTGCTTATATAGGTTTTGTAGGACTTACACAAAGAAGGTGGTAATGTTTATGGTGTTTTTACTTTATTTTGCTCCCATGTTACTTAAAAGCCCACAAATATATTATGGAATATATAGATAAGAACATCTATACTCTTACCAGAACTACATCTGGGTGGTTAACTCTTCCACTCTTCCAACTTCCAGAGCAGTTGTTTGACTTAGACAACTGCATATATGACCATAAAGATGCAAACACAGCTTTCCATCTCACTGCAATTACAAGTCAGTATCACAGATATTCGCAATGCCCTTAGATGTCTTTAGCAGACTTTGGGCCAGATTTACAGCTGACAGTGATTTTTACTGCCTTTCTAAGCCATAGGCCAAAATTGATGAAGAATAACGTACTGTTCTTCAGTTAAATATCAGACTGACTCAAATTCTATTCTTTTTTAAGCTACTCTGACTGCTGATCTCAGAGGGTTTACAGGGTTTCTAGTTCTACCCACAGCTTAGAGTTACCCTAACAATTCGACAGAGGCTTTGAACTTTTATAAGATGTAACATTTGCATAAGTTTTATTTGACAGTCTATTTTGCATTACCAGACAGACTAGTAATTGTCTGAAAGGGTCGACTTAAATGTCTACTTAAATGATAAACTTTCTTTAAACTATGCAGTCTCCTGGAGGAGTTTAATGCCAGTATTTTGAAGAGGAACTCTAGTCGCTGCAGTCATTAAGTAAATACACAATATAAAAAAATGAAAATCCAGAAAACTATTTTCACATTTCCTATACAAACATAACTTATCAGTTTCATTAAGCCAAGAAAGTCTGATGGATCACTCACATAATGATCCATCTGCCATTCTTCTCACATCAAGGACTGATTCAGCCTCATCAGAACCACTAATTTTACACTGAGGCTGAATTTGATCTTTCATAAACTGAGACTGCAGAGGAACACCACAAAGACATAAAAGGTACTTTTGCTCATAACAATCAACATCTTCTGTCCTCTTTTTCCTTATTATTAATGTATTTATTGTTCATTTTATGAGTTACTAAATCATTATTCTTGGTCCAAATTCAACGTTACTATAACTGCAGACTTGGAAAAATTCTCCCTGCTGTAAAATGACTTTTTTAAATTAATCTTTGAAATAATGTTAAGTCCTCATTTCACAAAATCAAGGAAATATTATTTCTATTTCAATAATAGCTATAGGCTCTGCAGAAGTATATGACTACTATAAATTAGCTAACACTCTCTTCTAGTTTACAGCATGCACAGATTAGCTTTTTCCAGAGATTACTTGCTATGAAGTAAATATACTGGTGTCATGATGATAAGTTCATTGTACCTTTATAACAACTACACATAAGGTTTGTTCTCCTCTCTGAATTGACAGGCTCTTGAAAATATGTTTCACACTGATGCTGGTTTCAATTCTCTGAGTAGAGCCCATATGCTGAGAAGGAGAGGGAAGGTATAAACAATTGCAGTGATTTTTCACTTGTTTAACATGGAAAAGCACTGTATGCCAAGAAATTTTCTCTATTTGTTCAGACAAGTTGCTAATGTCTACACTGCAAGATTCAAGAGATAAAATATTCTCCTTTGTGCATGCACACATGGGAAGGAAAAGGGCTGAGCATAATGTAAATTTCGACTCTGTTGAAAGCATAGCCCTATGGGAATAGCTTCCTAACATACTCTGCTGCAATAAGAAGAAACAGGAGAATCTTCTGATTCTGAGTGCCCCCTTTTCCCCTCTGTGCCATTCAATATTAACAAGTCCTTCTCTACATTCTTATTGGTTGAGGTGGAGTGATTTGCTCTCCAAAGGGGTGGGAAAGGACGACTCTTTATTTTAAACATATGGCAAAAACACTGCATATAACATTGGGAATGTGCAGCTGGAAACTGGATAGCAGAAGGGATATGATTTTATTTTTTTAAGTACAATTAAATCATAGTCCAAAAAGGGGAAGGGCTAAGAATTAAGGGAAATCTTTGCTGCTGGAGTAGGTCAGAAAGATAGAATGCAGTTTATTATTCCGAAATTAACTAAAAACAAGGCTCAGAAGTGTAGCTGAGCTCTGAAGTCTGCAGCTGAGAAACGGAAGGGTGGGCAATGGTTGCGCAGAACATTTTTTAAAGATTAGTCACTTTAATATGCCCACGTATATCTTCAAAAAAGAGGACCAGATTCTCAGTGGGTGTAAAAAAACAGCAGATCACGGAACTGTACTATTTACTCTAGCAGAGAATGTATCTAGTGCTGGCAAACACCAAAGTGAAAACTTCACAAAAACACACACAGAGCGCTGAAGTGGGAAAGAGCAGACATCGCAAAAACTTCCTTACTGCTAAAAATACATTGTGTTTTCCTCTTTCGTTTTAAAAAGATTTGCTTTAGACATCCATTTTCAACAAGCTGTGCAGCTAATTTTAGTGCCTCCCATATGTCACAACATTAAATAAATATTTGGGGAGTATTTTTTGTTTTGTCTTCAAAGCAGTCATCGAGGTGAAGGTGAGTATTCAGCAGGATTGAAAAAAGAAAAACAGCTTGATACTTGTACATATACAGGGTTAAAGTTTTGGAGACTAACCAACTTCGCCAGCTCCTACTAAAGAAATGTCCCTGAGAGTATTTACTGTGTATTTTCCACTGCAAAGAGGAGACACCCTTGCAGTCACCCCAGCTATGCCCTCTATCCTGTACTGGCAGGTCACATGTCCTCCTGCAATGGCATTGTCCTTTTTCTCTGTGACCTCCCCCTTCTTGCAGTGTGCTATCATAAATTATAATAATGAAGAAAAAGACTGATGTGTAAGTTGCAGCACATGCAAATGCAAAACAAACAAACAAACAAACAAAAACGGGTAGAAATAATCTTTTTAATTTTCTTTGACAGTGGCCACGTCATGTAATTCACAAGAAGGGCTGAAGTTCAAACCAACAAGACATCATTAATGCAGAGCTGTGCTGAGGCCCTGTGGAAGGGGTAGGATGTTCTTCTGAAATGCTTCGGTATGCCAAGAAGTTTCTAGACATTTTACAAACCAGATGCAGAAACTTTAGCTCAGAACAGATGACTTTCTTAGCAGCTGAAAGGAGGGCAAAGCAAAGGAGGCTATTATTTTGATATACACGAGAAAGAGCAGCAATTTCCTTAGCATCTCAGAACAAGGTGTTCCACAGGGAAAGACTGAAATATCTTAGGCAACAGCAGCTGTGGCAGTTGATACTGCTGTGATACTACTGAGGTGCGCAGGGTGAACTGAGCTCCAGCTTTATCATTCAGAAGCCTTTTCACACTTCCTTCTGCTAATGATCCTGTGATCTGCAGTGGACTCAGTATGTGGCATGCATGCCAGACAACTTCAATTAGAATTAAGAAGCAGTGTCATATTTTCTTAAAAGCAAAAGGCTTCAGCTTTGAATATTTTCCAGCAGCCACTTTTTTTTTTTCTTCTGAGAAAAAGAGCACTGAAAGGCCTAACCAGTGGGTAATGTTTTGGCATATGCATAGCCTTTTGGAAATTCACATTCCTACTTCTAACATTCCTATTTAATGATATGATTTTTCATATCCATGAAACAGTAAGTACAATTTATGCCTAGGACTTTCTCTCTTATTTAGCGTCAACCCCCACTGACAGTTCACTTTAAATACAATAAACCAATCTACTCTGGTTCAGTTTTTCTTCTACTTTTAGCATAACTCCATCACTATCCTCAGTATTTTTCAGAAAGAACTGTAAAAAGTAAGGTAGACACAATAAGCTTCTTATGCACACACTGTGACTAGATCCTGACCTCTTCTGGTTTTCTATCTTCTGAGGAGATAATAACTAGGGAATTTTTAAATAAAAGGAAGATCAGAATGAACTTACATTCTGACATTACAAAACAGAAAGGAGGCAGGCTCTTCCTCTGTATTACAGTATTCATACTCACTAAATTAACTATAATAAGCCAATGCTTTTTATTTTTCTAATAAAAGGGTATTTTGATAAAATGCAAAATCATAACCTTTTTGTTTGCAACACACCAACAGAAAACTGGAATCACAGAAACATTTATTCCCCCGAGTGTTTGATCTTGCACACCTCCTGCAGAGAGTTACAAATTTTAATGACACTAGCAGTGACTTTAAGAGCAAAAATGAGATAGATGTAAAGAGTTCTAGGAAAAAAAGAAAGATATAAGACAGGTAAGAGAGCTCACAAACAACAAAGCAGTGAAAGGACTGATGACTGCATGCACACAAATACATGGAGCCTGGGAAATCAGCATCAGGAAGGAAAGCTGTGCACCTTGTCACCAGACTGACTTAGCTGAGGTAGAGGGAACTCGCATGGCTGGAGTGCTGTGGTGGGGATGGACAGGCCTTCAGTGTGAAGGAGCAGCTTGAATACATAGAGATGAAGCACTTTTCCTGAGAGGACTGGATGAGGGAATGGGATGAGTTCAGCTATCAGAAGAGACGACCACTACCCGACATTAATAAGATTAAATCCTAGAGCTTAAAGGCACAACACTAAAGGGAAAATGTGTAGTTTCCAGAAAGTATTCAGTTGTTTCCCTGAAAGAATATTCCTTGGATAAGTGCCCTTCCTCATAGAGAAAAAAAGATTGTTGTCCTTCAGCATAACATTTTGCAGTGGCCTTTTTACAAGACTTGTGATGGTTGTGCTATCCTGTGCCTCATAATATCCCAAACTCACTTCCCTGTTACAGCCATGCAACAGTAAATCATGGAATCATAAAACAGAATGGCTTGGGTTGGAAAGGACCTCAAAGAACATCTAGTTCCAACCCTCAAATCCTTCTCAAGAATAAATAATTAAATATTACTTAAAACCAACAACACCAGCAATGCACCCTGTTCTTAAATCAAAATGGGAGATTATAAACTTGCCTTAAAATGTGTGCTATAACCTGAGAGAAAGAATTCTTCTAAATAACTCTCACATGATATTTGGACAGCTGTTTAATAACAACATAAAAATCCTGCTAGTTGGGATATATTATAATTTCTACTTGCGCTTCCAGCTGGCTGATGCCTGGTCTACAGGGAATAGAGACAAGAGCCAAAGATACACATTTCTTTGTGCAAGAATCAGAAAATGGAATGGTTGAGAGCCAGACCATCCCCTCTGCTTTGAGGTGCCTTGGGGTGGAGTTTGTACAAAGATTGACCAGAGCTGGCCTGGAATTCCATACCAGAATGCAGATGCCATAACTCTATGTATGTGGTCCATGGCCACTATGGTTGCTTCATGACTCTTAAGTCTTAAAACACTAATGAATGGCCAACATCCCCGTGCTGTTGAGGCCCTTCACCAGATGGATTTCGACCTCCTATAGAAAAGTGAGCTATGAAGTCTTCACAAGCCTCTACGAGCGCAAACTGACTTTGACCCCCTTACAGACAAACTTGGCCCCTCAGTCTGTAATAGGAAAATGTTGTGATATATGAAAAGTTCATTCATATTTAGATGTAAGTAAAGGAAAAATAACATCACAGGCCTGAGTTAAATCATCTGAAAAGTTTATTTCATACAGCTTGTTGGAAAAACAGCTTTGAAAGCATGTTTTATTCGAATATGCAGAACTATTGTACAAAAAACTTTGTGAAAACACAAAAATTTCACCTTTACTTTGTTTAATGAGGAAATAGAAAAGAAGTTGAAATGTATGTCCCTGTTAGAAGAAAACTTAATTGTTGTAAATACTGAACTATTTCATGAAGAATTCTGAAATGCTAACATTTTGTTCCACTCTGCTGTATATAGATCTCAAATTGTCTAAATCTTCCACTAAAAGAAATTGTCTTTGTATGGCTCCCAAAGTTAGGTTGCTATTTCCTTATATGTTTTATGGTATATGTACTGCAATTGTAACAGAAGAGAAACAAGAAAGACTGTTTGAATGCCTTATGCCTTATTTCTTGGCCAATTATTGCAGCATATACGGACTTTTGTATCTAGTAATAGAGCTACCATGTGACAGAATTCAACATCAGTTCAATCCCTTGGCTTCTTTTATACGTAATTCTTGCATTATTGAGGATGCACCGAGACGATGCGCAGCAGCAGCAAAGGGCAAAACCTTTATTTCACTCAGCTTAGACTATCCAAATGTTTTAACGATGTATTAGCAGTAACAGTATGTTAAACTCCAAAAACATGTCTTATTAACTATGAAGAAGGGTTTGGTTGGAGATTATGGATGTTTAGTAGGGACATCACAGTGCAGGAGCTCTGCACATGAAATTTTCTACCCGCCTTTTCTACCGCAGTGACTTACTCAGAATTCTGTCTGAATGCATTTGCATGACAATGAGACTTTGCATGATACTTTCATATTTAATCAGTGTTCTACAGAGCCTGCTTTTCTGTCACGACGCACCCTAGAAAGGGGTTTCCAGTAAAATGATAAAACATGTCAACTAAGCATTTAATACAAATCGTGGTAATTCTATATGCTTCATACAGAAAGATTCTCATTGATTTGAATATGTGTCAGATCAGACACTTCAGATATTTTGATTCAGAAGCCAAGTATCTGGTTACGATTCACCTCTATGTGCTGCAAGAGCTGTGGCAGCACTTTTCACCCCAAGAATCAGCCTAGGTGAATTCATGCCATTCAGCACATTCTTCTCATATCTGACTGTGCACTAAGTTGCCAGTTTAATATTTTGACTATAATTATTTCTGCTCACCTCTAGGCAAATTATAGCTAACTTTCTGTAGAAGCAAGTATTAGATTCATCACTGTTTTAAAAGAGCCCTGGTTCTCTTTGTAATTTTTTTGTTCCTTCATTTTTTCATTATAATTTATGGGATAATTTTACAACCTACTTGATTGCTTCCACAAGCAATTTTTACTTAACTAAACCATTTCCAAGAATCTAAATTTCAAAATTCATTTTTGCTTATTTGCTTCAGGGGAGTGTAGATTGGCTTTAGCTAATAAAACATACAGAACAGAATGCACAGTGTAGCTGCAGGGAGTGCAAATTGAACTTAGGGTATATTACATATTACATATTAACATGTGCCAAATATTTACAAAATGTCATTTTCTTTAGGAAGGACATTAAAAGAATACTCCAAGTTGGGATGCAGCCAAAACACATACGCTGCTTATGCGTTAGCCCTGTCATTTAGATATAGGCATATGACAATTTACCATAGCTTCAAAGTTATTCCTGAATCTAGTTCATTCTATTGGTATACAAAGGTCTGGATAGCAGCTATATGATCACTTCATCAGAATACATTTTTCCCTCTAAGCAACAAAAAAATGAATCAGAGAAACACCATTTTGCAAGATAAGGAAAGAAACTAAAAACTAATTTAATTTCTTTTATGAAGACAAATTATTCTCATAGTTATTCAGCACAGCAGGCTCTGTGAGTATTCATGGTTTGCACAGATCTCCACCACCCTGCAGCATAATTTCCCGCTGTTATGCAATTGGCATTAAATAAATGAAGCCACATCTAATGCTCTTCTACTTTTAGAACATTATTTCCTACATTTATCTGCACCTACAGAAATATTCTTCTTTCTCTTGCATTCACTAATGAAGGATTAATAAGAGAAAATGGAAATTAGGTGCTAGGTATAAAACGATAGTGTAAGTATTTAAAATCAAACTGTTCACAGCCACTTTCTCCCTTACCCAGCAGAAAGCATTATTCACGGCAGGATCACTGGGCAAACACCGTGCTCTGAGTTAAGCAAGACATAGAATATCAAAGTGATCTTTTCTGCCCTTAAAATCTATTGTTCTGAATTCTCCATTTTCTGCCTACATTTCATACTTCTAATACTGCTAAGTGAATTAGCAGGTCATATGAGACGCAATGGTTAAGAGGAAGAAGACTTGAACACTGATCATTTGAAGTTTCACAGCACATAGGAAAAAAAAACACTATAGGCTTGCCTAGCAACTAGCTAATCCAGAGCACTTTTATGAGATGAAACCTGTTTCAGTTTTTTCTAGGGGTTAAGGTGGCATCTTTCTAAGTACTGTATATTCAAGGAAGAGATACTAATAACGTCCTTCAAAAGAAAAGCACTCTTGTATGGTGGCATTTTGGACTTAATAAATCAAGTAGCAGGATAGAGGTATAAATGTATAAGTTAAAATAATCCACCTAGAGAAGAACAGTTTCTGAAGTTATAACATGTGAGAGGACTTCTGTGGTCCTATAATGTGGTCATTTCTTGAAGTTAGAATGCCCTATGTACAACCGAAAGATTTTTCCACCATCACAAGATGATTACATAATGAATCCAGACAGTCTCGGTTATGTCTACTCCTAAAGATACATTTGTGTATGCCTCAATATCAGGAGCAGAAAATCTTTAACACTGAAGAAACCATAGAAAGAGTGGAAGATTTGCATTGTACATGTCCTTTTATTGCACTGGAAATTATATCTAGACAAAGTTGGTTGAAGAAAATTCCTACCGCAGAAAGACAGCTTCCAATCTTGTCAAAATTATTCTCACAACTACTCATAGAGACAGATAGGCACATACTAGATTACAGTGCTGCAATTAGAGAAAATGACTGCAAGGAAAGTGTTTTTATGCAATAATAGAAACTCAGACTTGCTGGTACCTTAAATTAAGTTGTCATAAGTGGAGGATTACTCAAATTATTCACCAGATGGTTTCCAATCCCATTTTTCTATCAGAGCAATATGCATTACAGAAAAAAAAAGAAAAGAAAAAAAAAAAAACCCCAAAACTTTTATCTGTTTATCAGAAGCCTTTTAGAATCCAAATATACTCAGAACTTCCATGTGCTGTAGAACCTAAAAAGGACCAAAGCATCCAAATTCTCCGCCAAACTGATGGCTTAAACAAGCCAGTATATATATATATGTGTGTGTGTGTGTGTGTGTGTGTGTGTGTCTGTGTACAGACTATCAGGGGGAATTCTTTTTGTTAGAAACACATACAGAAGCATCATTTACTTCAAACAGCTCTTCATGCCCTCATGGTTGGTGCAGAAAGAGCCAAAGACGTTGCAGTACAGTGACTTCTGGGTTTTGCGACTTCTGTTTTAAGGTATGCACTGAAGAGCTGGGCAGATAACCAAAAGACATAAAAAAAGTAGAGAAAATGTAGCAGGAAATTCTTTTATGTTACTTGTAGAAAAGTGTTTGCAGATCCTAGAAATGCATAAAGGAGTAGTCTCAAAGCTAATTTGTAAAGTTTGTTATTGGACTTTAAAAAGGATTACTTCAACTGAGGTAGATTACAGCTAGTCTAGACTGCAACAGAAATCATGACTATAGAGTAACAAGAAAGGCAAACTATGAATACAAGAACGATATAGATGGAAAAAATTCTACCAGTCAACATTTCTTTCTGTCACTCAGAACATTATGTGCAAGAGAACAAAAATGTGGTGCTATGTGCCAAGCCATTAGATCTACAATTTTTTTAGGTCTCAAAAAAGGGGTGCATAAGAGTGAGTTTAGTTCCTAGCAATAGACAGTTATAAAATTTGCTGACCTTCAAATACAAGCTATGTTCTATCATGTTGACAGAAACCTCTGGAAGAATATCTAGAATGTATTAACGAACATAAAAAAGCAACATGGTAGCAGAGAGAAGACTAATATTATATATAAGAATCAACACAGATTTTAACTGGTGTAAACAGTACAAAGTACACAAAAATTCGGGATTTCCAGGACACAACATAAACATCCAAGTCAGTATAGAAAAGATGAGGACAATTGTGTCATTTTTTCCCTTAGATCATTTCAGAAGAAACAAGGAACACACACAAAAAAGCGAAACCTGCCAACATTAAGGACAAAGTAACAAAATAGGAAAGCAAACAGCATAGAAACCCCTTCTAGTGAAGACAGGCGCAAAACAAAACTACTCACAGTTTGGTTTTGGATTATAGAAAGAAGAAGAAAGATAAGCCTAATTTATTTGTTTTGCAGCTCATGAACTAATTTGCAACTGTCTGTTAATTCATATAATCTTGTGGTTGAATGCAGTGTGCCTGAAATGTTATGCAATAGAGATCTGTAATCCCCTGTTCTTTTGATTTAGGCCTTTGGCAGAAGCTCCAGCAACACAAGTCTGTTCTGAACTATTCTCATCTCAGTTCTTCTAGTCTCAGCATGCCAGTTTCTGTCCTTGTATCTTTGTCCTCATTACAGAGCCAAACAAGATGAATGAAATTTCTCAAGCCACAACCACTTTTCTGTTTGTATCTGTACAGAGGAGAGTTCTGAAGGAGCACAATGTCTTTATAAACCCAAAGTGTGAGTTCTGAGGCCCCACTGAAACTGTCCATCTGTCAGTTTTTAAAAATGTAATTCATCTTTCTTTTTGAGCATGGTTTTTGCTGAGCTGGTGCAAAATAAAGCAAAAAGAGCATCATTATTATGCATGCTCTGCTGATACGCTGCTCCTAATCAAGTGAAATACTATTATGACAGCCTCTCCAGGTAATAAAGTGAGAAGTCAAAAAACTACTCATAAAAACAACTTTATTTGGAAAGCCTATTTGTCCACCTGCAACAGTTTTGGCACATATAGCTATGAAAAATAGTGGGAAAAATCAGTCTCATTAAGAACTGTAGTAATATGCTAAAGTCACAATAACATAGCTAGAGAATAACAACGTGAATTAGGAGCCTTATCCTTCTCCAATTTTTGAGAAAGTAACAACCATGAAACTCTTCGCTCAGATAGGGACTGAGACTGGCCAGCAACTCAAACTTACTGAAGAAAAGGCAATGCAATTCCTCCATAACTTTCTTCCAGTGTTCTGGTCTTATAGCATCAGCATCATCTTTTTGTTCAGCTGACGCCTGTGGAAAATGCAACTCTGATTTCTGGCCTGTGGTTTTATTGCTATTTCACTCCAAAACTCAACAATCAAAACATGATGCTTTTCTGGTAATTTTCAGACAGCAATCAGGCAGATTTTTTTTTAAAAGACATCAAGAGTATGAGTACAATTTTCTGTTTGCCATTTATTTGCCAAATGTTTCTGATAACAACAGACATAAAAAGTGAACCAGGGAGATAACGAACTACTTATGAAGATATAAGTAATAAAAGGTGCAAACCAGGGAAACTCCTTCAAGGTAGTTACAGAGAAATGTGGTACCTAAATAGTGTTTCTTAATTTCTGATTCTCCTAATGGTAACATATGTTGAGGATTTTTTCTTTTTCTTTTTTTTTTAATGTTAGCAGAGATTAAATCAATAAAGTTATAGAGAAGTTAGAAAGACTCCATAATCCTGAAATGTTTTTAGAGTATGCTCTCTTTCTCTATAGACGTCACAAACCACCATACACTTGGATCAGACTGCTTTACCTGGTACAGACTACTCCTTGGGACCTCTCTGAAGCATGTTTATATGACAGGTTCTCAAATTCCACAGGTTATGAACTCTGGAGAACGCCAGACACACAATGCTATTGGTGTGCCAACTCCTGCTGCTATTGTGAAGTAATTTCTTGGCATGCTACCAAGTGGTGTTCCTTCACAAAGACTGCTCAGTTCTGCTATGATTATCTATTTTGATCATCATTGTAGACTTAGGCTGAAAATGGATGGAGTGCTCCTTTTTTATGACTGTTTCAGGCTAACATTTGAATATTTGGTCTATACTTCACAGAGGTAGAATGATTCTGCCTCTGATTTATAGGGCTATGCTATAACAAAAAAAGCCATGAGAATGACAAAATTACACCAGGAAAGCACCTACTGGACAAACTTCATTGAGAATTTTAGATTCATGCAATTGGAAAAACAAATTCAAGATTGACCAGGGGTACTGCTCTGTCAGGAATGATCTCTCGGTGCACAGCCATTCTACACAACTCAGTATGTTTATTTCTGTTCAGAAAAGTAGAAAGGAATTCAGGTTAGAACAGAAACTAAACTCTTGATCTTAAATTCTGTTTGCAAGACCAGTCCAACTCTTCTGCTTGCTAAGCAGCCTCTGCACATTCCAGAGGCCTTCACAGTCTATTTTTTCAGTATCTGAAACAACTTGGAAGTAATACAGTAGATACTCAATTTTAAATGTAAATCTAGCTGCAGACATGGCATAAATTCTCCACCCTTTTAAAACAAACAAATGAAACAGGTTGTTTAATGAAAGTGAAACATCTTGGTCTAAAACATGGCATTTAGGTATACTCTTCAATCCCTAGTTCTAGTGCTACATATCCCAGCGTCTTGCCAAACGTTCCTCCCTTTCCAGTCTGCACACAATTTAATTTCTCTGGGAACAAAATCAGCCTCCAGGGCTGAACGTAGCCATAGCATGCTCTGGCTCAAATCCCAGTGTAAGGCATAAAGCAAGTACAACCTTGTAACAAGAGTACTCCTGCCCTATGGTTTATACTTACTGGCTTATCAAAGCCAGTAAATTTATACTTACTACATAGATGTAGTAAGTTTATACTTACTACAATTTAAACATACAAAAAGATATAAAACCCTACTAATATGGTAAGTGGGGAATAGACAGTTCTACATGCCTTCATTGGTGTGCTACACTGACAAAGTTGAGATGTACGACTTCAATAATTTCTTCCTTTTTTTTTCCTGATGGAGTGTTATCATTAACCTTTGGTTAGCATATGTTATTAATTTTGCTATTTCATAAATATATATTTATAATTGAAAGCATTCTAGCACTCTAGTCACTTTTATTTAGCAAACATTCTCGTGATGCTCTAGCACTTTAGTGGTTCCTTTGCTCTTTCAAAGTCTATTTACTTACTTAAGCAGGAAATTGTTTAGGAGTTAAACAATAAATATACATTAACTTTTATTTTCCCTGGGTTACATTCTACTTTTGAAAAATATCTGAAGACCTAGTCTGATTGAAAATATTCTTCCTTCATCAGACTGATAGAATACAGAACAGATGGTTCTTGAACGTGGGTGTATTTGACTGCCATAAAAATTGGCAGATAATAATGACTTTTATGAAAGATTTGTCAAATTCAAGGTGATACCTGTTAAAGTTTGCTGTTCCTGTGAACTATCTAGAATAACAGAATACCTAGCTGTCAAAAATGCGTACAAATTCCTCTTCTATGTATGTGAGCTCATCCAGTGAAGTGAAAAAAAATCAGAACATTTGTTTTACTTATGGTCAGAAATTTTCCCTTTCATATGTGAAGCATATTATTATTTTTCCTCTATAAACCAAGAAACTACAGTGGGCAATAATCAACACTTCCCAGATATTTGTGCCAAACACTTATTGTTTAATTACTGTGTCCTGGTTACCATGTTAAGGCACATACAAGACAAAGAGGTTATCTGAAACAGCAGGCATGGCTTCACCACAGGCAGACCTTGCCTGACCAATCTGGAAACCTTCTATGATGGAGTGATGGCATTGGTGGACAGGGAAGGGCAACATATGTCATTTACCTGGACCTCTGCATAGCTTTTGGCATGGACCCTCACCACATCCTTCTCTCTAAATTGGAGAGGTATGGCTTTGAAAGATGAACTGTTCAATGGATTAATAACTGGTTGGCTGGTTGCAGCCAAAGGGTTGCAATCAATGGTTCTATGTCTGGGTGGAGGCCAGTCACAAGTGGTGCCCCTCAGGGGTCAGTCTCGGGACTGGCGCTCTTTAACATCTTTAACAGTTACACAGACAATGGTGCTGAGTGCGCCCTCAACAAGTTTGCAGATAACACCAACTGAGCAGTGCAATCAATACACTGGAGGCAAAGTAAGCCATCCAGAAGGACCTGGACAGGCTGGAAAAGTAGACCCATAAGAACCTAATGATACTCAACAAGGCCAGGTTCAAGGCACTGCACTTGGGCCAGGGCAATCCCAGGTATTTATACAGCTGGGAGAAGAACTTGAGAGCAGCCCTGCTGAGAAGTACTTGAGGGTCCTGGTGGATGAGAAGCTGGCCATGAGCCAGCAATGCGTGCTTGCAGCCTGGAAGACCAACTATATCCTGGGCAGCATTAAAAAAGGGTTGGCAGCAAGGAGAGGGAGGTGATTGTACCCCTCTATTGAGCTCTTGTGAGGACCCATCTGGAGTACTGCATCCAGGCCTCAGGCCCCCAGGACAAGAAAGATGCTCATCCAATCTTTTGAGCTTTTTGAAGGGGTTTAGAAGAGGCCTACTAAGATGATCAGAGGGCTGGAGTACCTCCCTTATGAAGAAAGGTTGAGGGTATTGGGCTTGTTTAGCTTGCACAAGAGAAGGCTCCAGGGAGACGTCATTGTGGCCTTCCAATACTTGAAAGGAGCATATAAACAGGAGGGGGAACAACAGTTTACATGGGTGAATACTGATAGGACTATAGTGAATGGTTTTCAACTAAGACAGGGGAGATTAAGGTTAGATATTAGGAGGAAGCTTTTCACACAGACGGTTGTGATGCAAGGATATAGTTGGTCTTCCAGGCTGCAAGCACGCGTTGCTGGCTCACGTCCAGCTTCTCATCCACCAGAACCCTCAAGTACTTCTCAGCAGGGCTGCTCTCAAGTTCTTCTCCCAGCTGTATAAATAAATAAACCTGGAACAGGTTGCCCAAGGTTGTGAATGCCCCATACCCGGAGGCATTCAAGGCCAGGATGGATGTGGCTCTGGGCCTGGCCTGGTGGTTGGCAACCCTGCACATAGCAGAGGGGTTGAAACTTGATTATCTTTGAGGTCCTTTTCAGCCCAGGCCAAAACATCTCTTCTAGTTCCTATAAGAAACTTCTGATCTTCAGTAAAAAAAAAAAAAAAAAAAAAAAAAGACCAAAGATGATGAAAAGCTAAGTCTGTCCATCAGAGGTGGATACCAGAGAGGTAGAGAGCATTTCTCATGCACCTGCAACACCTTATTGGTGTTTTAAGGATTTTTAATTTAATTTAATTTAATATTCCACTAAATACATTATCTATCTTGTTGAAGAATGCGTCAATTGGCTGTTGCTAACTTAAAGCTTTACCACAACTAGGTTAAATACTATACTTCTACAAAACCCGTAATGCCAGAGCTTGCTGGAACAATGACACTTTTACTGAGTAAAGAGTTCCTTTAGTGAGTTCTTTGCACCAACTGTTAACACAAGCTGTTCTTATCTGCTCAGTTTCTGAGCCCATTCAAAAAAACTCCTGCAAAACCCAGTACGCTCTCAGCATTCAATTTGAAATGCTCATAACTCAGGCTGATGGAAACCAATTTTTTCTAGAAAACTCAAAAGCCTTTCTTCTTGGTGAGGGCAATTTTCATGCTGTATTTCAAGTTTCAACTCCCAGCAGTTTTGGCTGTAGAAGTGTTTAAATGTCACTCTCTATATAAATATGAATGCATACACATTACATACATATTTTGGTATATACTTTTACCCCTTGGTTTCATCAGATTCAAGAACAGCTGAATTGCCTTTGCTCAGAGTTTCCAGGCAAAATAAAAACACAGATAGTTTCAGGCAGAGGCAAGGCAGAACATTTGAGACTCAGAAAATTCAGGAAGTAATTAAACCTGAGAGACAAACAGCAATCTTAACTATTGTTTAGTTATTTCTTCTGCCATGTCCAAGAGGTAATGAAAAGCTTTCCCTTTTCAACACTTACACAAACATGTCAATGTTTATACGCTTTTTCGAAACGGTGTGAAAGAAAAATATTTTCGTAGATTAATTTTAGAAATAGCACATCATGTTTACATCATAATATACACTTCTGAAGCCTATAGCACGCATATTACCTAAACTGTAATCTATATCCAGTCTCAAATATTCAATTTTAAATATATATAACTCTCCTTTAAAAACTGCTATGCAGTTACAATCCTTTTTTGCATTATTTTTGTTTCCTGTGACTCTTCCTTTTATCCAAGCATTAACAATGAAGTAAGAGCTTTATTTGCAATGTAATGTCATACATCTACTGCACACTTTAAACAGGAAGCAGGAAAACATTTACTTTTAAATACTCCAAAAGACAATCTTTCTCAGCAGAATAGTTTCTATACTTATTTGTGTACACACAATATGTATAAATATCTCCAGTCTTCTTTAATTATTTTACAGTATCGTTTCAAATAGATTTACATTGTGTTCAGTGTGTTTTGTTCTAAGTCATAGCAGTTATAAGCATTTACTCTTAAATTCTTCAGTCCTAGATGACATAAGTGATACGTATATTTTGTACTAGCTCATCAAACAAGAACACACTAGGGATGAAAAAAGGAAACAAGCCTTTGACTTGGTACACATGTAGATCTGGTTACTTGAGAAAGGCAATCATGACTGTAAGTGAAGTGCTTGGGTTGGAACTCAGACTTCTTATAAAATATTCAAATGACTGAAACAATGACCCCTAAGGAATGGCAAAGTAGAAGCAAAAACACTTGAGCAGATGAGGAACAACTTAAATCTCAAAAAAAAGCATAATGCAAATAATAGAACAATAAGAAGTACAAGAGTAAGAGGGAAAGAGGCACTGTGTGGTAGAAAAGAGATGACATTAAAACATTTGCAAAATCTCATGAAGACTTCAAGAGGAAAACCTCCTTTGACTAAGGTAGGAAAGGTTTCTTTCCTACCAGGACCATTGCAGTCTACACTGAAACACTGCCTTCTGCAGCAAATGTCCCTTGCTAGGACCATTTTTTTCCCCCTAAGCTAAGCTTATCTGGCTGTCAAGTTTGTAATCTATCACTGAATGTCTTATTGATTAGTTCCTACATCAGCACTGAAAGATGCACAGGACCGTGTTACACATCTCTCTCCTGCAAATTGGCAGAATGCAAGGAAAAGGTGAAAGAAGTGCAGCAGGTTACTGCAATACAGATCTGTAACAGGTCTGTAATAGAAGCAGTTACTTCCCAGCATACCTACATTAGTTTATCTTAGAATTTAGAGAGACTTTTTGATGGGGAGCAAGTAAGACCAGAAAGAAATGGACGAACCTTTTAGACTACCCCATACCTCAAAAGTTATGACAACAAAGGCACAAAAGTATAGCCATGCAGGAGTTTGCAGACCAGTCTGGAGATCACAATAGATTAATTCAGTTTCTTGCCTTTTGAAAAATATTTGTGTGACAACTTTTTTCCATGGCAAATTTGAACTTTGTCATTTGTTTGCTACAACATCATCTGGAGGAGAGAACCATACAGATGTTATTTTCACTTTATGGCCTCCTCTAGGAACTAAATGCTACATCCATTTTACATGCTGATAGAGAATACGAACAGTCTCATTGAGGTCAAGATTGTGAAAATTACTAAACTGGACATGGTAATAGAATGACCATACAATCTGTCACAATTTGACCCTGACAGTACCTTGATTCTTACTGAACACTAATCCAGATAAATGCACTGAGCTTAAACACGTATCTCTTCAAACCAGGGTCAAATCAGCCTTTTGATTACTGAAAAATGAATGAAACCCCTTGAAAGCATGGGCTGTAAACACCTGCCAGTGACTGCAGAATAATGGATATATAGATGGAAATAGAGCCCCTGCTTCACCTGCAGGTGCAGCAGATTGCTGTGTAGCTGAAAATGGTTGCAGGTCTCATCATACCAGCATACAGCAGCTTGCACTTGTGGCAGGGCTAGGGACTGTGGCCAGGGTGGGTCTTGGTACTGCCAGGGCCTCAGAACTATGGCTTGAGTAGGCAAACATCAAAGGCAGGACTGCTTACCACTAGCACTGTGTATGTCTTTTGGTTTAGACTGCTCACATCAACAGGAATGCATATAGGACAGTAGAAACCAAAAAAAAAAAGACTTTTGCTAACTGGATTTTACTCCCTGCTGTCAATATTTCATACAAAGAGCCCGATCACAGGGTACACATAAAAGCAGACTGTTCATTTGCCTTAGCTATTCCTGCATGCAGAGCTAGCTGTAGGGAGCAAGTGCCAGAATAATGTTCTTGGTTAGCAGCAGCCTAGATGGCAGTGCTTTCCCTTTTTGTGTTTGAAAATCTCTTTGTATAAGAAGGGAATGGTATGGGAAGTAACATCAATGTCTACTGACTGCTTTGGCCACAGATACCTGAGGTACCTCTGCTCTCAGCATGATGAAATCTGGAGGCTTATTACCATGCCTCAACATTTAATACCGTGGATTGCCTTTTCCTTTTGCTATTCAGCTATTTCAGTTCGTCTTGACAGAAAACACTGCTACAAAGTTTAACAGTAGTATATGGTTAGCAGGAATAACTTCAATTTGTGTGCAGTGCTAGACACCACACAGCTGTGCTAGCAAAGCTATGTACTGTGCAAACATATCTGGCAGCACACAACTTGCAGACAGGGTACTAGATGCTGCTCTAATTCACGGAGTTTTCTGATGCTCTGTACAAGTGCAAAGATATCTGGTCTTCATTGTTATCCAGTAATAAAGTTCCTTCCCCATATTTGTCAATTTGCTGAAGATGTCTGGATCCATTTCATTCAGCAGAATTTATTTCCTCTTTCAGAACAAAAGCATTTCTCAAAGAAAGTGGTCAGATAAATAAAGTTATTTAAAAAAATAGATATTTTTTCTTCTATTTCATTTCAAGGATACTCTCTTCCTCTTTCCTGTCACCTAAGGAATATAATAGATCCTACTTCTGGACACAACAATACTTTGGTGTTTTTCTCCAAGTATGTTTATGCAGTCACAGATCAGAGCATAGGTGGAAGCAGGATGCTGCACTACATGCAGTGTGGGCCAAAAGTGAGAGAAAGACACAGAAGGGCTGGGCTGTACCACCGGTGGTGCATATAATTCAACAGTCATAAACAAACTTCAAGCCTCCAGCCTAATTTTTCTATGTTATAAATTAATAATGCAGTTTTTCTTATTTGTTTTGTATTTGTATGGCAAGTTTTCAGTTCTTAAATGTTTCACTTACTTTGCCAGAATATTAAATGCTTTCACATCCTATGCTTCTTGTTTGCCTCCTTTCATTTTCAATATGCCCTTTAATTTTCTTGCTATCTTTTAGAAAGAGTTACATACATAGACAGACAAATGACTTAAAAGAACATTGCTTCATTTTTTGAAAAATAACAGAGCTCAACTCTGTTGCCATCTTACTGTAATAAACAAGAGCTGACAGAGAGATCCAACCCCACACGATTATTCCTGGTGACTAGATACCACCTGGGAGTAGGAAGAAAAGCAGTTTTATTCTCTCCAGAGGTTTTGGAGAAAGAGAGGTGTTTTTCCACCTCCACTGGCTACAGAAAGGAGAAAAATCTCCAACTGCTGCAAACTAAGTTCTCATCTTCTGAGTCATTTGAAATAATTTCAGCTTGAAATCCACCATTTTGAACATAATGCTGTTTTTGCTAAAACTTTACTAAAACTTCAAAATCTTTTGATTGAACACAAGGAATTTCTCTGTATTATTTCAATTTCAGCTGCAACAAATAAGTGCTTGAAAATTCTTGGTTAGTTAAAACTAAGTCAATAATGGTAGAGGAGAGCAGTTCCCGTGGCATCACCAGAGTTGGTGGTGTTGTTCCCACACACATCACTGTCAACATGAATTCCCTGTACAGTACAGGTGAAGATCTGGAGGCACTCGTTTAGCCATACTAAAACAAGAAGAGATAGATTAATAATTGAAAGTTCAGGACACCTTGTGAATACTGACTGCTCAGAGGTACACACCCTGCTTGCTTCACTGCCTGCAAATTTCTAACACAAAGGCAAGCTCAGTCCTATCTATATTAGTGATGTTGATTTCTGTTTACTTGGAGATACGATTGTGTATGCTATTTTAAAGATTTTTCAAATCTTTTCTTATTAGTGAAAAAGAGCACAAGCTACACTTTCAATAAAATCAGCTACAGCAATAACCAGTGACAAATGGTAAAGAATAGCTCCTTACTAATTACATTTTAGCCCTAGAGCTAATTAACATAAAGCTGATAATCATAAAGCTCTCTTTTTGATTTGCCTTTACCATTAGCTGAACACACTCTAGTATAGATCAAAAATAAAAGTGCTAATAATGTTTTCTAATTAACATAAAGTGGTAATGTACCCAAAGAGTTTTTGATGACGCCTTGAAATAAAATATATTCATGATCTCAAATAAGTTGAGCAATAATGATAGAATGTCAACAGTATTATTTAAATAACTCCATTATTCCATTACTTGTAGCGCTCCGTTAGCCAGTCCAGTTCTTTCTTTTAGGTAAGCAGTTGGAAAGAAACCAATGTTTCTGCAGTTCTAATTGGACAGGCAGGTACCTGTGAGGTAATTGTTGCAGCGCCACATCCAGATCGAACACTCATCCCTATGTTGCAGCATAGAGATTCTGTAGCAGTGGTTCTCTTGCAGTTAATTTTTTGATGCGTTGGTATGAAGAGTGAAATAAAGAGAAAGCAGACTCCTGGAGAGTTCCTTCCTCTGTCGATTTAAAAGATCCTTCACGTTATTGCTGCTTCTTTTGCATTCAGTAAGAACTGCTACATGCAAACAGTAGGATAATGACCTGAATCACCATTTTACCTGTGAAAAGGGGAGGCAGGCATTCAGGAGGCATTCAGCTAAGGCTCATAAAGCTTAATTGCTTGGGGAAAAGTTAGAAATAACAACTTGGCTTACTGAGTCTTCAAATTTCTAGCAGAGTCTGTGGTCACTTTGAGAGTTCAGGAAACATCAGCGTAAGCAAAACTGGAACACATTACCACTTGTGTCTGAGCAAAATCAGAAATCAAGCAGGGAATAAGAAGGATGTGATTTCCTCAGAAGTTGTCATAATTTGGAAGTCAAAATACAGATTCTCAGCACAAGTAGAATTTACATTGGATCAATTTATTTTTTCGGTTTGAATGGAATTTCATTGATGTGTAACATGAGGTTATTTGTGCCATTGATATTAGGCCCTCATAAGTTTCTTAATTACTCATATCTGAGTAACACTCTTAACCAAGTCAACCAGCTTGGTTATAACATCCTCATTTTGGAACCTTTCAATGAGACTTATTCTCCTGAAAACAAAACCATACAAGCAGCAACTACGTGCAGCAGAAGTTTCTTGCAAAGCGTACGAGGCTAGAGACAGAGCTTACTGAAAATATACTTCTCAGCTATGAAACCTTGCATTACAGCTGAAAATGAACGTTTCTTAAAGTCATAACTTCAGCATACTACAATAAACATAAATAGTTGCCATACTTGTAACAGTACCAAAACATTATCCCACTGTATCACAAAGGAAAGCACAGCCATGACAGCAGGGCAGAAAGGTCCTAGGCTGCAGCAAGTGAGGGTTTGCTCAAATGCAGCAGTCATGGGCATAGAAATAAAAGAAAGAAGCTGCTTATCTTCAGAAGATGTCAGATAGGCAAGGATCTCCAACAAGTCACCCTTCCCTCCACTGCAAACCCTTAAATGAGGTCTGGGAAAGGGTGGATCCTGGCCCCATCCCTTCTGGTCACTCAGCATGCATGCAGCTGAGCTCTCCTGGGTAGGCCCTGCCTTCCCACCAGGTGCTCAATGACTGGTTCAGGCCCTGACTTAGCATTTCTGCTACACATTCACCCTTTCTTACTGACTGGAAGAAAAACATTCTGCGTTTGAACTAACGGCATTTAGAATATGTTCAATCCAGAAACATAATAATGCGCATTCAAATCATTATTGAAGTGATACGTAGATAGGAATACATTTTGTATACATGCAATAATTATGTATGATTGAGCTCCAATTAAAAAGCAAAGGAATACTGTATGTATGATAACATTTCATGCTGAAGCTGAGGCTTGTTGGTATATTCACCCACAGATTACCAGGCTACTGCTGCTTGATTACATCAGCAACTCGGGGTCACACAAGCTCACTCACGTGTAATTTTTTTTTAAACTTTTTTTTTCCCCTAGAGAGATACAACTGAAAGACGTCATCAATGTGAGAATTTTAGATATAATCATGCCAAATCAGCATGACTGGAGATAGATGAGGGAAAGAGATATCTCCACAACAGCACAAGAACTGAACATATGAGTTTGAGATCAGTGTAAAAAATAGACTGGAATTGCGTGTTAAAACTAACAAGATTCTAACATACAATTGCTTCAGAGATGTGCTTCTCTATCCAATGATGTGCTAGAAATTGTTCTTCCATATACTGTGCACTACAGCTGAAAAGTGATTTTCTTTTTTCAGATGACAGCTGCTGTATATTCAGCTATGCTCAAAAATTACCTAGAACAATGCTTTCAAAAGCAGATCTCATCAACATTTTACTGCAGTATTTTCACACGCAGTAGGCTAGGCACTAACTTTTTGAATTGTGATTTCAGAGAAGATTGCTAAACCTTCAGTTATTCTACACAGTTGTCTCTTGAAATAATCTTCACAGACTGGCAAACAAACCTCACTTAACCAACAGTGCCAACTGACACTATCGTCTTCGCTTTGGGAATAGCCTTTGCTAGTGTTAACTATTGTTGCAGATCCACAAAATCACTCAGAAAACACACAAATACTGAACAAGTCTCATCTCTGAAAACTTAGCAACTTGGAAAGAATCACAATATATAGTAAGCCATGAAGTGCAGTAACAACACAAGGCTTACTGCAGACTGATTTGGATAGTTTGTTAAAACTGACTGGTAAGTATGTCAAGTATTTTTCCCAGCATTTGACAAGCAGACAAGGTACACATTTCTTCATACATACTTAGAGTGTTTTTCTCATCAAGCAGGACATTCTGCTCTGAGTTTCGGCAATTGCCTTGTGTAAATCATAGATAGTTCTTACAGACCTAATGATAGTGTTTTAAATACGTAGGCTGGGCCTGAAAACACCTTCTCTTAGCTCATCTGCTATGGAGAGATTAAAGGAGCTGACATTTGTGAGCAGAAAGATAAAGCTGAAAGTCAACAGAAACAGATCAAAACATGCATCAGCAAATCATACAATGATAAATGTATTTTCTTTGTGCATACTGCTTTATTCTTTGTCCAGAACTGCAGATTTGTATGAGATATCAGGGTAATTTTTATAGCAAAACTGACTTGGGAGGAATATGACACTAGCAATCACATACTAGTCTGTAAGTGCATTTTTGTTTCTGTAAGAAACAAAACTTTCTCTCCTTAATAAAATCAGCTCTATTAGACAGCCAACCATTAGAACACAAAGCATCAAGCTAAATATACAAAAAAAGAAGGTTAGCTAATAAATTATCCATAAATAAACTTTGTGCACCACTGACAGCCAGTGAAAAAGCTCTCCCAGATTTATTTGCCTCAGTAAAATATTTTTAACTAATAGCATCTTTACTTTGAAATGGATTTTTGCAATCTGCTTTGGTGGCTGATAGGCTCTCAGGTGTGTCTGTTTGTTTTCTGTTTGCTTCTTACTTGCTCACACTAGAAGTTTCTCTTCCATTTATATACTTTTTATTAAACCTGCAGTTTCAAAGCACTGGGAGGTTAAGGATTACAAAAGAGAGCCAAAATGTGTGTGTTATGGGATGGGTTCTGGTCAAATACAAAAGTGTTCCATTTCAGGACATTTTCTTCCATTTCAGCTGTGTGTCAAATTTGTACACTACAGAATGCTGAATTACTTTAAAAAACTGTAGGTTTCAAGATGGTCTCCATATTCTTAGAGAAAGAAGTTCAACAGAATTGTGTTAATCTGTTATTTCCTTATTTTCCTTGCTTCTAAGGTACCAGCTTTATTTCTCCTTGCAGCATAACTATTGACATTTTCTGACTCATGGAGTTTAGCGATGATTTTTGTGGGAGGTCCTGTGGTTTTGTATTCAGCTGTCAACTCTTTAAAGAAAAGCACACCTTGGGTTTTCATGTCATCAGTCAGGAGACATGCTTTGCAATCATCTGCTTCTAGAAAATGCTAAGCTTACAACAAGCATTATGGGGACATGAACAAACAAGCGGTTTAACGATGATTAAACATAGTGAGGAGAGGTGGGCACAAAATAAAAAATAAAAAAGTGAAAGAAACTAACAGAAGTGTGGTATTTATTTGAATAAAGTCAATGTATGGGAAGAGTTTAACATTTGTTTTAATACCATTCTAATCCTAGTGTTACCACAGAATCCATGAATTCTGGATGCATCACAGTTTTTGGGGGTGAAATATCCATCTTTGAAAAGTATTCTGAAGTCTCTTGAAAGTAGTTAAGAAACAGCTATAATTATTTATGGACAGGCTAAATGTTTTATCACCTATGAAACACATGATAAACAAAAACCAAGAGACTGCACAAGCCAGCTACTAAAATGTCACTTGAGAAACTAATACAGAAAGTGACTGTATGATGAAGCCTAGTGAAACCTGCATTCCACCTATAAACTCATAGAAGGATGACCTCTACCAAATCCTTAACATTTTATGTATTTGGAGTTGGGACTGACAACTGTAAGCAGTCTGTAACAATAACCATCAATTAACAGAAAAGATTGAAGTTCAAGTTTAGGAGGGAATAAAGTACATAAAGTACAATGCTTTCTGCTGAATAAAACACAGAAGTCATGATCTCTGACATTGAGCGTGCAACTTAAAAGCCAAATCTTTCAGCAGAATCCAAGTATTTTTATATAGGCTAAATATAAAACTGGTCTTGAGTTCAGTTATGCCATTCACATGTACAGAGCTGGCATGCTATAAATGCTTTTAGAATGAAAACCCACTGAAGTCAGCATCAATATTACCATTGAATGCAGTGAGGTTAGGTTAAAATTCCCCTGAAAAATACACATCTGCTTTTCTTTTGCCATCTTGTCGTACTCTGATTAAATATTACTGCACTTAACAGAACACACCAGAATTTTAAATTGGTATCCTTGAGTGGTAAAATTTGTTTATAAAATTGCTGAACTGACAGATGTTCTAAAAATGTGATAAATAATAAATTAGTTCTATTTTGTTAACAGATCAGATGAATTAATTAAAATGCCCTAGGCTTTTAGAAATTCTTATGTATTTTGCATAATCTCTTTGGATGTACTTAATTACACTTGGAACTTTTGTTTACTGCCACTTACAGAACTGCCATTGTAGCCATACGATTAAAAACAGGGAATACTTTGATCTTGATATATTTCCTTTAAATGTCATTTATTTTTAATTGATGGCATCTAAACATTACAACAACTCATTAAAAATACCTTTTATATTTTAATACACTTCATAAAAACATAAACTACTGCAGGTGTATCTCAAAATTTCTTGAGAAATCTGACCTCATGTGCTTAAGAACAAATTATCTGGCTTAATGAGATCTCTACTGAGGAGCTCCCAGTGTACCATTTTTAATAATTTTTTTTTTTTTTTTTTTTCCCCACTACTGCAAGAAAAACACAATTCATTTCCCTATTTCCTCTGGGAGGCTTTGAGTATTTACTCTTTCATCATTTTCTTCTTGAACTCCTTTTAACTCTCTTCTGCTGTTACGTAATGAAAACCTTTTATGTTCCAGAACTGTACAGTATCAGACATCATACAATTCATATTACCAGAAAAAGAATCTAGTAAGCAAACAGTACTGCAGTGCCATGTAAGAAATAAGTGTCCATTTTATTTGTACAGCATTACAAAAAAAAAGATTCTGAAAAGGCATAATTCCAAGTTGTGAAGCTTATCTCCACATTCATCTTTCTCTTACATGGCTCTCTTATACAGTGATTTGCACTAGATGCATATATTTCTCCTCACTGTCTAACTTTCTCTGTAATAATTTCTACAGAAAAATCTCATATTGATAGTGAAGCTATTTTTGGACTCTGGCAATAAAAATCAGTGGTTTAAGGAGAAAAAGGACATGCATGCACTGTGTTGAGATCTATGTCAAGACCATACATTTATCTGCATACCTCCTGGGCAACATCATGTCACTAGATTTCTATAGCTCCTAAATATGATATTCAGAGGCTATCTAAAAATCTGACTGTTCTAAGTCTGCTTGCATCATCATTCTTGCTTAAAGACAGAAAAAATCCTTGCTACCTAAAGAAGGATTTCAGTATAGGAATTGTGATTTTAACTTTAAATATATAAACAGAAATAAAAGCTGAGTAATATGGGATTTGACTAGGGTCTCTTTAATATGAATTTTAATCCATACATAGGCAGTTCACAAATAGAAGGATAAATCCCTTAAAATAGTATTAATAATCTGTCCATTAAAATAGGTCCTTCTCTACTTTTCAAACTTAATTATCAGACATTCCTTATTAGTTAAATGTCATTCTCACAGATGATAAATCTCCCCATTGCCTGATATACTGGCTAAGCAGAGATATGTTACTTTCACATTCCAGACTTCAAAGGTAACTGTTTTCTAGGTCATCCAGAATCTGTTCAGAGCTTCTCACAGTCCAGTATGGCAATGGCATAATACATCTAACAAACTGTTCCTTCATTTTGTCTAAAGTACTTAGAATTTGATCTGTGAAATGCATGCACGTGCTGCTTTCTTCTCTATGGCAAAGAATTCAACTGGATGAAACCAGTTGGACATGCAGCCATTTCAGCCAGAACTCTGATACAGTCTTCAATTTTTTCTCTTTGCAAAATAAATGTCTAATCTCCATGGAGAGAAGATGTATTATACATATTTTTCCTGTTATAAAAGGAATTTAACAATTCAAACTCTGTGCACATGCACAGTCTGAGTGAGATGGATCTCCTGTTCGGATAAAACTCCACAGTTCTTCCTGCTTTTAAATACAGCGAAAAGAAACTGACTTGAAGTTTAAATAACTCTAATTTTCAGTTAGTAACAGAAATCAGCAATTAGGTTCAGGAGATAAATATTTTGGGGAGTTCAGAAAGCCCAGAAAGCTCTAACCTATTGTTTGTGAAATATATCTACACAGGCAAAGAAAAATTTCCAATGGTGATACTAGAAGGTGAATTTCAGACACAGATTGAAATATTACATGTTCTGAATGCACTTATTCTAAGAATTTAATAGGAAAATTTCTACATTATGAATTTGGTCACCTTCCTCTTTAATTAAAATCATTAGAATTGTGGGCTAGTGAGTGTGGTGAAGATGGGCTGACGGTTGAACTAGATGATCCTTGATGTCTTTTCTGACCTTGCAGATTCTATGACTGCTACTCCAAATACTGATCATTATTGTTCCTGATGAGGCTCTGAAAAGTTGAAACACTAAAAGCTTATTTGTGAAAAGAATCTAATGCTCAGAATGGCTATTTTCTAACATCAGATCTAGTGGCTTACCATTTTCTTCGTAAAAGCCATTAACATTGTGTGCATGTCTTTGTATACGCATATGGTTATTGTGACCATTTCTATTGTTGAGCTGGAACATCCTCTACAATTTGCTGTAAAATGTTACATCTTAAGCATGAAAAGTCCTGCAGCACTTCATTATCAGAAACCACTTTAAAGCATGAATGTTCAGTTCATTTCATGAGGCACAAATTTAGTTCTGTCAGTACCGGCACAGAATTTATCTCACATAAGCGTTTTATATCATATAGTATTGAAAAATACATCCAGGACTACAGCTTGATATTTGTGAAAACTGCTTGATGTCAGCAGAGTCTTGGCAGTGACCAGTACACCTACCCATAAGTAGTATGAACTAACACTTCTGTAGCCAAAGAAAAATATAAACTGTTTAGAAAGGTGTGATCCCCCTCCAAGAGGCATCACACACTCCCATGAAAATCCAATAATAAAAAATTAAGTAGTCATAAGGTTTGACTTTATTTATTTTTAACAGTGAAAACACAACGATTTGTTAAAGCACTTTACCTGTGACTGACAGATCACAGCATTACCATCAGACAACAGCAGCTGGCTGATGCCAAGAAATCCCATAGGAACTACTGTCATTCTCCAGAGAATGACAGCATTAATAGCTTGAAAAGAGATTAGGCAGAAGAGCTGACACAAAGAATTGAAGATCCAACAATTAATTGAAAGCTATCTATTTCTTGTAAGTTTGACAGAGGTTGAATTTGTTCCACTTTATCTTGTGGCTACCATACTAACTTGGAGAGTTTAAGAGATAAAGCTGAAAAATACTTTGCTTGCAGAATAATGGTATAAAAAGTCATACACTAGGAAAACCAACCTCTGTAGAAATGTAACAAAGCATGTTGTCAGCACACTCCCACAAAAAGAAAAAAAAACAAGTCATGCTTTAAATTTTTGTTTTAAAATTAGATTTTAAAGAAACATCAATATTTTATGGGAATTTAGTTTTTGGAAACAGTCTAGAAAACTGCAAATAATGGATTGATCTGAAAATCCCATTTGTTCATGGTGGAAGAGAAGGCATTTTTCTTTCTAACTCACTTCCTAGTACGTGCTTTTCCTTCTTTCCCACTACCTCCCTGCAACTCTCTCCCTCCCACCATCTCCTCCACCTATTTTTAAATTTTTTTTAATTTTTTTTTTTTTTTGGCACTGCACGTAATATCAGGGAAAAATAACTAATTTTAGGGATGAAACAAGGTTCGTACATCTTATAAACAAGGCTCATGGAGAAAGTGTTAGCAAACCCGATGTGGACATTAAAGTCTCATTTATGGCTTTACACTTCAGCAGCATAGCATGCATAACTTTGTGGCTATAACTTTAAAAGATGATAGAAAAGACTGTGTTTCAAGATTATGCTTCAAGATTACGTAAGATAAAAAGATAGCTAGAAATGCAGATCATAGAATGGCTTGGGTTGGAAGGAACCTCATGGATCATGAATCTCTAACCGCCCTGCCACATGCAGGGTCACCAACCTCCCCATTTAATACTAGACCAGGCTGTCCAGGGCCCCATCCAACCTGGCCTTGAATACCTCCAGGGACGGGGCATCCACAACCTCTCCGGGCAGCCTGTTCCAGCACCTCACCACTCTCTGTAAAGAACTTCCCCCTGACATCCAACCTAAATCTTCCCTCCTTCAACTTAAAACCATTTCCCCTGTTATCTACCCTCTCAAAGAGTTGATTCTCCTCCTGTTTGTAGGCTCCCTTTAGGTACTGAAGGGCTGCAATGAGTTCACCCTGCAGCCTTCTCTTCTCCAGGCTGAACAAGTCCAGCTCCCTCAGCCAGTCTTCATAGGGGAGGTGCTCCAGTCCTCTGACCATCTTTGTGGCTCTCCTCTGGACCCTCTCCAACAGCTCCGTGTCTTTCTTGTACTGAGGGCCCCAGACCTGGACACAGTACTCCAGATGGAGACTCACAAGAACAGAGTAGTGAGGGACAATCACCTCCCTGTCCCTGCTGGCCACCCCTCTTTTAATGAGCCCAGGAGCCCATATATACGAGAAGAGCAGTAAGAAGGTGCATAGCAGTCCCAACAACCTTTTTCCTGCGTGCAGCAGGAACACGACCATTACTGGCACATGATTTTGGAAATTTGCAGTGTGTTCAAGAATCCTGTGAGCCCTTTCTTTAGCTGTCTATATGTGCACATAAACAAAACCAATTACGTTAACAAGGGAGGTACTGGTGAGACAGTAACATCTAAAGTTTCTTCATTTTCATTAATGAATTCTGAAAATTATCAGTATTTAATTTTTACACTATGATATCTATAATATATTCTTGTTATCTCCCTTCTGCATTTCTTTTTCCTCCCTCTTTCAAGTTTTGATTATGGGTGCAATTTGTAAATTTGCTGTGAATATCATTTATACATCGCTCCTGTGATTTACAATTGCTGCAGTTTACTGTATTTATTAATGACAAGCTCATAAATCAACATGGATCAAATTGCTCTATTTCACATAGGTGCCAATGTTCTCCATGCTAATTCCATTTAGTGAGTCTAAGTTGTTACACAAAAAGCTTTGAACATATTTGTTTCTATTTTTAAATGCGTCATAGTCTGCAATGTGAGACTAATAAAAAAGAGAAAAGGATGACTCTGGGTTTTAAGGGTGAGATAGATGGCAACTCTGTCTACTGCATGGATATGAACTAGTTGGTAAATACTTCCTAACAGCAAATTTTATTTATTAGCATATAATGCCTTTAAGGACTTATTCTAATTATATACTACCCACAGCTGAGCTGAAGTCTGAACTTCATTGTCCTTCCAAAACTTCCGAATATTCCTCAGGCTTCAACTAATTCTATAATTATTGATATCAATCAGTGAAGCTGTTGCTGTCTGTTACACTTCAAAAAGCTCATTATTATCATGTGCAGCAGAAGCATTTTTTTAGCTTAGTTAGTCTAGATACTGAAGTTTAAAATCTTTTAATATCCCCTAAATTTAATATTACACCTACTAGTAGTTATCAAGTTATCAAGTAGTAGTTATCAAGGAGCCATTCAAAACAGGCTTCAAAGGAGATAGCACAGGAAGAAGTTCTAGTTTTTTCTTCTTCAGTACCATAAGCCTTGGCCAAGAGAGAAGACAGAATTTCCTGAAAATAGAAACAACCAGATCTTCTGGTTAAGTACAAAAGCTTCTGTTCTCTTGCATACTTTAGGCTGCAGAAACAAACTCACAAATTACTTTGAAAACACTTGTACTTTTATATGAGGAGATGCTGAAGAGGTGAAAATAAATTGGTCTCTTCACTGTCAGACATGCCAACCCTTCAGATATTAGAACCTATCATTAACCTCAATTATTATCCTTTCATATTTGAATAAAGTAAGTAGTGATTCAGTCACTGCAACCTGTGACCACAAGGAGGAAATAGCCTACTCTAGTTCCCCAAAGCCCTCATAAAGTCACCTTTACCATCCCTGGTGATACAACTTTCTCATCACGCCTTTCTGATGGCTCAACAAAATCATTTTCCCACTGACATTTATAAAACGACTAAAAAAAAAAATCATGAATAAAGCTTAATTTCTAACATGCCAAATTTTGCCTATCTTAGGTGCTTTTTTCCCCCAGTTCCTCAGTGTTATTACTCCTAATATTTATCCTTTCTTGTATTTAATCTTGTACAGCAAACACAAGAAAAGACAGCTAATAATTAGCCAAAAGAGACCTATTGCTCAATTGAAATTGTTACACCAAAACGAACAAAAAAATACATGATTTGCTTAATATTCAGCACAGTTTTCAAGACTCCTATTTCAGAACACATGAAAATATAGTTATTAGAGATAAAACTGGATTCAGTTGATAAATGTTAGCTCATATACGGGCTTTGATTGATTAAAGAAATAAAGCAGAATTTGCTAATATTAGTTTGCATAGCAATATAAGCATTTTAGAATATAAATAGCACTTATAAAGTGCCTGAAAACACATTGACGCATTCAAAATAATGTTAGTTTTAATTATGACACAAAAGGGGATGCAGAAGAATTGGAAATAGACAGAAGAACGTTTTAGTTGCTACATCTCCTACACAGACAGAAAGGAAGGACTCACAGTACGGGATTTAGTCAGAATTGTTCTTTAAAGGAAACACAAAGACAACAAGTTGCTCAGACAGACCTACTTCTCCAGGTCCTTGCATTATTATTTTTTTCTTTCTTATATGTAATCGCGTATCAATAATTTTATTATGTACACAGGCCTGACAGCTTTAGATTTATCTGACAGCTCTTTTTTTCTAATTTCTAAAGATTGCTCTGGAATGTTCTAAGTGTTGCAAGACTTATTGAAGTAAATGTTAACAGCACAGGGCCAACTGCTTCAAAACTGTTGCATGAGAATTGCCTAGATTTAAGACAAATTAAAAAGAAACATCTTTTCATAATCTTTCCCATAAAAAAAGTGGGAGAGCGCATTTGTAACACCGTTCCATGTTTCTAAAAAGACCCAGTTCTGGAATAGTTTTTTTCTGGATACTTAAAACAATTTTGTGTGTTTTTGTTTTTGTTTTTTTTTTTTAATAATGCTGCCGTGACTTGAAAGAAGCATGAAGCAATATTGTAGTCAGACAAACTATAGTAAGTTTCCCATTTTGGATGCTGATGGGTGGATTCATACCTTTGAATCCAGAGGGACACAAACAATACATCATTCTTTGCCAAGCAGCTGGAAAAGTCATTAAATCCCAACAAAGCCTTGGCTAAATAATCGTCTATTCCTCTGACTGTCCAATCATGTACTCAGTGAACCATAATTTATCCCTGTTAGGCCCTAAGCTCTCTGGGACAGTAATTCTTGGATATCAAATGGTTAGGACATGCTCCACAGCAGCAGAGCAGGAACCCCACAAACCAAGCAGGGATCACAGAAGATTTGATAGGCTCAGCTGCCAGCTCAGTGGTTTCACTGCAAGAAAGAGCACTCAGTGCTGCAGTCATTGTAGAATGATCAGCTTGCTCAGAACTGAGCAGCAGCTCTGTCAGTCATCACAGGGTGGAAGAGGGCCACAGAGCAAGGGAATCTTTTCTATAAATACAGAATTTGTAGACCTGATCATCTCTGCTGCTTGCTTAGCCTTTTAGGTAAATGATAAAGTCATATTGTTCAAGGGTTGGCTGACGTTTTGAAGGAATTTACCTCCAGAGTGTTGCTGAAGCAGTAGCTGAATATAGCTCTGATATGCTCACAGTCTTCTGGATGAAGTTACTACCATATGCATATAACATTGCTGCAGACCAAAGCTGGCTGAAGAGCTCTGCTTTAAAACACCGCCTCACTTTGTTGGTTTTGCAAGTTTTGTCAGATTAAAATGACAGCTAAGGTTTCTGGGTTTATTATCTGTTACATTTAATGTTTACATATTTATATCATACTTCAATCACTAAGAACTGTGAAGAACATTCCAACAATTACACTAGCACTTCATTTTTCATTTTTTTCTTCTGAGTAGTAGATTGTTTGCTTTTGAAAAAGTGCCCAATTTCATAAGCCTCAAGTCAATACTACATCAAAATTGATTTTTATTTTTACTTTTTTGTGTGTGTTCTCTTTCAAACTCAGCTGTTCCCAAGCAGAACAAAGATATCATTTTCTACTTTTACTGTGGAAGAAGCCCCCTGGAGTGAGTCTATTAAAAATTGTGGGTATTTTTAATTGCTATATTTTGATGGAATTTTTGAAGTGCAAAAGTCCATGGAGATTGTCATCAGTGTAACAAAACTGTCTGGGAAGACTAAGAAGGGAAAGTGTTTCTAAACACTCCAATTGCAAAGTTTTTTTTTTTTTTTAATTGCAGTTTATAATTTTAACCATCATCAGATGAGGGAATGCCTAGAGAAGAAACAGAAGCCTAACAGATACTTATTATTTCTTGCTAAATTAATGGTGTTATCAGCCTACCTTGTCATAAAATTTGAGTGTATTTTTGTTACGAACACTTTGCAAAAGTGTTACTTTTTCTAGATTCTTTCCACTTCACTCAGTAAAATCATTTTCTTGATGGATTTTCAAATAAAGGGAGACGGGAGATATTGGAATCAAAAGTGCAAGAATTGGAAATATTGCAGAAATTTACATTATTGGCTTTATACAAAGTACTTCAATAACAACTGCAGTTTAATAGCAAAATTCTGCCTGTGGAAGTACGTAAAGGTGGTATCTATACTTGTTCAAAAGACAAATTTGAAGCTTGTTTACCTTCTGTGAGGGATATGACATCATCTCTTCTCACCATATATTTTATAATCATATTTGCATAGTATAACATATGGCCATGGTGATTTATAAACAAGAGATAACTAAAAACCACAGGTAATCAGTACCCAACAGTTACATCATGACTTCAGCAGTTACCTGGAAACCACCCATGAAAACATCCACGCAGAAGTACAATGAAGAAGTCATGTAAAAATTATATTTCAGTCTCCCCTAATTAGACTCTATCAGAGTCTCATCTCTTTTGCAGAACATAATAAAGTGTCAGCAGCCAAAGTGTTATTCTGTTTGACAGAACCTGTTGGTTGGTTGTTTTTTTTTTTTTTTTTTTTTTTTTTTTTTTTTCAGTGCATTTGGAAAAAGGCTTAGATCAGATCAAGTAACTGCAGTTCTTGTGACGTTAAATGAGAACAGAGAAGCGTGCTCGTGCTGCATGCCCTTCCCTGAGGGTACTGACCATTCCTGCAGAACCTGGACGTCCCAGGAATGGAAGGAAAACAGGTGATGCAAAGCCACACCAACTGCATGGATATCAATTAACCTGTTGTCCTAGGTCTAGCTTTCTGATTACTTCTCCAACACTCCAGACAACACCTTTTCAGATGTGGAGATCCTAGACAGGTAGTTTAAGAAAATGCTTCTGCCTGTGGATTGTTCTGCCACTATATCCTGTTTGTTGCCATAATAATCCTTCTTCCAAATCCAGAGATTCCAGCACATTTTTTAAAAGCTACTGAACATTCCAATAAATGTGAGTGGTTCAAAGTTCTTTGTTCTGTCAGCAATTCAAGTTACTCAAGACCTAACGCCCAGGCCTCGCTGAAGCACAGATTAAATGTGGTTGCAAGCAGAGATGCAACAGTGAACGTCTGTAGGGCAGGTTCTCCTTTCACGTACTCTGTACTGGTAAGAGTAGGGAGGCTAGACCACAAAGAAATGGTGGAAATAAGATAATAACATCTGACTTTACACATATAAATCTCAGGCTGTATTTATGACAAATTACTTCTCCTGAAGTAAATATATTAGAAATCATACTGGGCACAAAATAGCCTGTGTCTACTCCACAAACATAGTCTTCATTCTATGAAGCGTACGGTGGAGAAGGGAAGAGAAGCTAATTAGCACATCATGAAAGGCTCAAATGCAGCCCACAAAATGAGAGTTAAGTGCATAACCCTGATTAAAGCAGAACAAAATTCAAAGGGCCATTATGCACTTCATACTCCCTTTTCTTAGTTTGTTTGACTATGTCAGTACTCTGGCTTGTGGCAGTATCTGCCATTGGGAAAAGTAACTGTAGTACTGCACTGCTCCCATCTGACACAACAGATGTGACTACAGGTCGTAATCCTACAGAAGGCTGACACTATGAAAAAGTTGAATCTGGAGAATTTTGTATTTTCTTCTGTGAAATTCAGAAGGGAATTTGCTTAATAGGAATTCAGCAGCACTGTTGTATTGTAGATAGGAGTGCTGAACTAAGACAGGAGGTACAAAATCTGCAACATTAAATTAATTTATAAACTACTTATTAAAGAACAATATAAAATTACAACCAGGATGAGAGACTTCTGTAGGATTTGTAAGACACAGACTTGAGTAAGTTTTGAAGCTATTATTCCCACGTGAATAAAATATGTAAAAATTGCTGTGGAATGAAGGGTCTAAGTTGTATGCTGTTCCTCTGTCTTCACACAGTCTTTCAAATCAACCGCCTTATAAAACCAGCCAGAGAACTGCAAGGACACTTATTATCCAACCTGCTAATGTTGCTACATTTCCAAATGTTTAAATTTTAAGGCAGTTCAGTGCCCCTCTGTCCAGAAACAGATACTTAACAAAAGCTAAGATTTTAAAGCTCCAAATCCTAGGTTCTAAAAATTGAATTCCCACTTGACTTATTACATTAGTGGCATATGTGAAAATAGCATTATGAGACAAGAGGGAGGCAAACATCTAGGATTTCTCTTGTGGTCTTTGAGAGGTGATGATTTGAAAATATATTTAATTTATGCTGCTCTCTGTTGCCCTTGAGGAATACAGGACACACTGTCTGCATTTTTAGTGCTTTCTTTACTACTCCCATAAGCTTTTGTGCTGCTTTTAGATTGTTCTTGCTGTAGAATATAAGTATGCGTGGCAGAGAATGATGGCCTATGCTTGTTTGCCTTCTATATGTCTGCCTCAGGTAAAATTGTTATTACTTATCCACAATACAGAATTTACCATGTAAATTTTGTCAAGACAACGGAAGAATCTTATTATAAAGCTAACAAAACTGTTATATATTCATGTTTAGCTCGCTGCATATGGCTTTACCTCCTTCCTCCCTCCCATCTATAGGTTTTCAGGGTGGTTTTTTTTTTTTTTTTTTTCCCCTGATCCAGGCCTTTCCTTTCCCCTTATTACAAACACTGGACTCAAACTGGGATGTACAAACCAAGAAACTAAAATGATTAGTCAGTTGTGAAACTAAAATGATTAGTCAGTTGTGAAACTAAAATGATTAGTCAGTTGTGAAACTAAAATGATTAGTCAGTTGTGAAACTAAAATGATTAGTCAGTTGTGAAACTAAAATGATTAGTCAGTTGTGAAACTAAAATGATTAGTCAGTTGTGAAACTAAAATGATTAGTCAGTTGTGATATAGGTACCTTGAAAGGTATTGCCTATGTGCCTATCTACATGCCTCCCTCAAACTGAGGAGGATGCCATTTTCATTGCATGCTCCAATTTATTTTCCTCTTTAGATGAAAAGCAAATGTGATGCGTTCAGAGTAATGACTATCGCAGCACCTGCATTCTCACCAATAAAGACCACTGGGTTATGTTATGTGGCTTAGTTATTCTAGGCATACCAGAGGCTTATTGGGTCTGAATGCTGAATAACTGCTTCTCTCCTGCAACTATTACAGCACAAAAGCACCTTAGCAGCTTTTCTTCTTCTGGAGGCAGATCCCTTTCATTTCTACAGAAAATGAAAGTACTTCTCAATTTTGTGTAATCGCACTTGTACCCACGTGAACAGATATAACCCTTTTTCTTTTTTGGCCTACCATTACCACAGTATTACATCTCTGAAATCAGACTAATCAAGCTAATAAGGATTTTGTAGCAAGTACATATATTTTTAAGAATCGTTCTCTGGCTTCATGGCTAAGCAAACTAAACAGATAGCAGTCTGCACAGACTTCACTCACAGCATAAGCACTAAGGCTGTAAAAATGGCTGATGTAGCACAGCAGAACAGGATCTCTAAGGATTTTAGTAGCAATTTCAGTATAATGCCAAACCGCATAAAATACAATGTGATTCAGAGTGTTCCTTCGATAGTGGAAGTGATAATTAATGAAAGCAGTTATTATGGAGGAACACAGCCAGCTTCATTTGCATCAACACTACTCTGCCAAACTCTTTATATTTGCTATAATTCATAATTTCCAGGATATTTTGGAGTCCCTTTGCACAAACACTGTGAAGGACACACAAAAAAAAAAAACGATTTACAATATTTCTCACAGCCTGAAAAATGAAGTAAAACCAGTGTGAACCAAGTTTGAATAAAAATAATGAATACTTTTTTAGGCACACCAAGTGTCATATTGAGAAAGAAACAGTGAAAGAGCCCCTGAAATTTTGTTCTGGTATGATTGTTATGTTCTATTTCGCACAAAAGGACTCAAAATAGTTGATGCTAAAGCTACTGAAGATACATCCAAAACATTGCATCAACTTTCACTTTCTTGGAATTGCATGATCAAAGTTAGTTAAATCATTAATCCTCCACTTATAAGAAAATGTGTGAAACATCTGCTGGCAGCACATTGAAACCTACAGCTTTCTTTTTATTTTATTCACTAATATAAGAAAAGATACTGAAGTCTAGTTCAAAAATCAAGTAAGATTAGTTAGCCAGCCCTATTAGCATCAGTGGATTTCTTTTTTTCCCCCCCAACAGATTCCTAATATGTAAAAGATTCAAAAACCAATGAGCTTGCTTAAGTCTTCTACATGCATTTTCTTTTCTTCCTCCATCTTCAGTGGTATGTACCAGATGCCCTCCTTCCTCTGAAGTGATCAAATACAAAATGAAGATTTACTGTGTTGCCAGAACTAGACAAGCAATTTTTCAAAAAATATAAACAAACTTTGAAGATATTCTCTAAGTACATATGGTAAATCTTCTATTTTGCAATGCACAGAAGATGCACAATGCACAAGGTATACTGACAGAAGTGCTCCTTACAGAACACTTAAAAACACATTTTTAAACATTACCTAACAATCTCAAATTCTGGTGCTTTTAAAGTTTGTTTTGTTCTAAGCTTCAGCAGCCCCTAGAATGGAAAGCAGGCCTGATTTGTTGCTGTTGCAGAAGGAAATTCAGCTTGAGATAAAAGATTTGTCAATTTATATCTTCTCTCCACATACATGGTGAAATTGAGTGATATTGCTATTTATGCATGGAAGTTGGGATTAATCAAAGCGCTCTTTCTTCAGATTTCAGCTTTCTGGATTGCTAATCTGAAACTAATTACCATCTGTACAAGAAAGAGTGAAAGGGTTAAGAAATTATTTCCAAACCACATCAAATTAAATATCCTGTGCACATTCTGTTGAATGATACTCTATGAGGTTTTGACTGAAAGGAACAGAACGCCTTGACCTGGGTATAGAAATTCCATATAGAAATATCAGCAAGCATGATGAAATGATCATTTAAATGATTATCTAAAGTTTAAATATGTTACTGTCAGGTAACAGGTACACACTGAGAACTGTTACTCTGACAGAAAACAGAAGAAAGACAGCAACTAGTATGCATCCACCTAAAATTATCTGCCAGAAAGCTTCATCTAGAAGCAATTTGTCTTATGGTTTCTCATTCTTTTCCCTTGCAGAATCACAGAACCTTAGGGGCTCTAAGGGACCTCTGGAGATCATCTAGTTCAATTCCTCTGTCTAAAGCAGGCTCCTGGAGCAGGCTGCATCCTTAAGAGAATGTTTGGGGTATATCTTCTCCTTATTAAGGCTAGAACAAATAAATTTGCTAAAGCTGAGATACCGAAGCAGACGTAAGTGTTCTTGAAAGGCATAGTAAGTTCATCCGTGCCAACATCAAACACAGTGTTTTCTCACCAGTTGCATGCCATTTCTTTTCAGATCAAGCATCACAAACAGTTTCTGTTTACTGTAGAAACCTGAGTAGATTTCAAAAAATGAACAAAAAGTGATACAAGTACTATGCCAACAGAGAAGAATTTAAAAAATGGAAACACGTGCTTGGGAAGTGACCTTTCACTAGATAGCTGCTATTTTTCTACATGGTTCTTTCTACAGAGGTACATTTACAATCAAAATCCCTTCAGCAGAAGCAGATGAGATCAAGTGCTGACAGCTCAAGATATTATAATAATAATTAATGTTCATGAAGGAAAATTGGAAATCTAATTTCCCTCTTTAACTATATGTTTCTATATTGAGTTGCTATCTAGCTCACAATTCTAAATAATTTGTAGGATGTCTGCAGTTATTTTTAAAACTGAAGGATTTAAACTTTTTACATTAAGAGAAATATACAATCCCTCCCAACCATCTACGAAATCACTACAAATTGCCAATCCTCAACAAGCATCCAAGGACAAATTGAAAATCTTAGAGTCAGGGGCACAAAAACCATGAGAAACTTCAGTCTTTTCATTGGAATTTGTACAGAAAAGATTTTTACTGTTATTGTTAAGTGCTGAGTCAAGTGTCTAAGGAGAGTGTGAACAGTAGTCTTGAATGATACTCCATGCAATAATTAGTAAAGAGTTGAGGAAGGAAAATACCTCCTAACATAGGTGAGGTGTTGCATAACCAATGAATATAAAGAGGTTATAATTACGAAATAAACAAGAGAGTTCAGCAAAGCAGGCTATAAAAACAAAAAGAAAATAGATAGACTGCTTACCTGCACCCTAGGCTTACTACAAAACTCCCGAAGAGGAATCTCCAGAAGAGAACCTTCCCTACTGGTAGTCAGTTCTTAAATGGGATCTAGGAGAGGTGGAGCCAGGCTCCACCCCTTCCAGCAGCACAGGAGAATTGCCTTCACCTGTGCTCCCAGGGTTGACTCATTGCTTGCCTCAGGTGATCAATCAGAAGTTCAGGCAGTGATTCAGCAGTTCCCATACAGGTGTATAGTCCTAGCAACAATTACAAAACCTTAATTTTTTAGTTGACTTCACTTTACTATGCAATTTAAATCCCTGTATTTTCTTTTTGTTTGGAAAATTAACTGGCTTCGCTAGACTGCTTTAAAGACTAGCAAAGATGCATAAAAATTTAGACAACCTTCAAGACTAAATGCATATGTAGTTAGCAGACAGGATCCAAAAATCACTAGCATCAGTAATGCACGTGGATAATCTTGGATGAAGAGAGAAAGCACAAATGGTGAAGGACTTCTCTTTCACAGACTGCAAATTTGCTACAACACATGCACTTCCCTCTCCCCCGCTCATAAACACAATGTTCTTCATATAGATACTCTATCAGTTGGCAACCCTATCTGTGGCAGGGAGGTGGGAACATAACGATCCATGTCATTCTATGATTCTATACTTTCTTTTCTGGAAAAATAAAAAAGAATTGTGGAAACTACTAGGGAAAAATGTTACTTTTCAATCACTCAGACATGATTTTAGAAAACAGGGTCAAATATTGGTGAGGAATTAGAGATGTAAAAACAACAACCTCCACCAAACAAACCCAAGATTGTTATCTGAATTCTTTTATAACTGCCTGACCTGCATGAATTGAGAATAAGACTACATACAAAACATCAGACGCAGTATGACTGGGTTATCTGGCTGCCTGTGTTTCATTCCCAGCCCTAGCTCTACCTGGTTGAACTACCTGAGTCCCATGTTGAACTCTCAGACTCTTTTAGGATGCTAGAGGATGTCCATCAACTGAGAATGGAGTGATGAAGAAATGCCAAAAAGAACAGTTAGAGCTAGGACCTACCCTTCATAGTTGATTAAACAATTAATTCAGTAATAGCATCTCATGTCTGTCTTCATACAGGCATTTTATCTCTGAGTATCTCATAAAATTAGGCACTTCTTCAGTGTCAGTGCTTTGTCAGCACTCTGCAATCTTCTCCCCTTCAGTCTCAAATCACTTTGAATATTCCCAGGAGAACTTGCCTGATTGGAAGGCAAGGGCATATATACACATCTCAGGCAAACAGACTGCTGGAAAAAGCTAAAGAAGCTACAAAATGTTACAAAAAACAGAATAAACATTGAAGTAAGGACATAAGTCAAACCCCTTCACATGTGACTGCAGAATTAAAATACTCAGTTCTGGTTTTCCTTCCTTCCCTGCCCCAACAACTGATTTCTTGTACAAAACATCACTGCTTGATAGAAGGCTTCCTTAAAACTCCTCAAGCACATTTTTATCAAAACTCTATTGCAAGTTGGTAATAGAAGATTTTTAAACATAAATCTATCACATTTCAAGTGAGCACACAAACCATTGTGCCAGTGGGAGTAAGGAAGATTCAATGCCCGCCATCTTATGTTTCACTGGTCACTAGCTACAGAAACAAAGCTTTATATTCTTTATTACATTTAATATATTTATAATGTAATTATTGTATACATTACAAGAAAGCATTTTTTCATGGGCTTTGTGTACACTTCAGTTTTGGATCACATTTACTTCATATCAGTGAGCAGAGTACGGTCATCAAAAAACTACATTTGTGTTAAAGGGTTCAAATCTACTATTCCAGAATCCCAAGTATACATACTTCAAACTCTATTCCCTTTACAAAATGTTATTTAAAATCACCAGATTTATCTCATCTACTATTTCATACTGTGAACATGGCTAGGTTATTTTAACCTGCCTTTCTAGTTCTTCTCTGGTATGGCTGTGAAGAATCTCAGTCAGAATTAGTGGGCGCACAACAGTATCTGACTGCAACAGGCTCATTTCTACTGAAGTCAGGTAAGTTTTAGTAAGAGAAGAGGCAAGTCTGCATGTTGTAAACTTGACTGCACACATCCTTTGTCAAATAAACACATCTTTCTACGTTAATGTTACTTCTCTTTGTAGTATTTCAAAAGACCTCCTCGATTTCACACATTAAAAGGAAGAAATGACACATACAATCTGAAAGAGAATTTCAAATGACTTTGCAGTACAGAAAAAAAAAAAAAAAAAGAAAAGCCAAGACTGCTTCCCTACACCAAATTTGCTTTGACAATAAGTTGGTGAATTCTGCAAGCTGCTGCTTTACCTTAGCACCAGAAATAATGACAAGAATGTTTATGAGTCTTTAACTCTTTGCAATCTTATTCCTATGTGCAAACAGGCTTAAAAACTTAATATGCTTAGTACTGCTCTGCCTTCTTGCAAAAAGGCGTCTAAAAGCAATGGAGCAATACATCCAGATGTTCCAATCAGTGTTTTCAATTTACTTCTGTTCATAAACCAAGTGTGAGTTGGAGTTGACTCACACATCACTATATGAGACCTTTTCTTGCTTTTACATATGGCTTATTCTATGCAGATTTGCATCACATAAAGAATACTTTGCCAAGACGGTTACTCAGAACACCAAAAATTCAAAATCAGTAATTTGGGCCTTTTTTTTTGTTTTCTTTTTACATACAGTGAGTACTGAGAAAGCAATGTAACCAGGCTTTTAGAGTAGCATGCAGTCAATTAATCATGTTTTTATTCTAGCAAATTGCCCTTTTTTTCTCCACTGAGAATTCTGCCTAATTCTGTTTACTGTCCTGCATTTGGACTTGGGGCAAAGAAAGCTTTCAAGATGATGACTAGACTTCTCCATCTCAGCCTATGATTAGGCATAGCCTATTTTACACATTTACAACTTATGCAAAATCAGCATGTGCAGATTTTAAGTATGTAAAACTTCCTATGAGGTATTATAGAAATAATATAACATATATATATATATGGATTATATTATATTAGAAATGATAAAATAATATAATATATTGTGTGAGAACGAGGGCGTGTCACCTGAGGAGAAAACAGGAATGCTGTCCAGACTTGAAGAGAGGGAAATAGGAAAGCCAAGGCACCGATGGAACTGAACTTGGTGAGAGATGTTAAAAACAGCAAAAAGGGATTCTATAGGTATGTTGGCCAGAAGAGGCAGGGCAAAAGAGAGTGTATCTCCTTTGGTAAATGAGAGAGGAGAACTGACTATGACAGATATGCAGAAGGCTGAGGTACTAAATGAGTTCTTTGCCTTGGTCTTCATTGGCAGCCGGGATTCTTGCATTTCTCACAATGCTGAAGATCGCATCCCTGAGCCTCTAAGTGGGAACTGAGGAGTAAATCCCCCCCCCGCTGTAAGAGCAGAGCATGTCTGAGACCACCTCATGAGACTGAATGTATACAAGTCTATGGGGCCACATGAGATACATCCCAGGGTTCTAAAGGAGCTGCTGATGTGGTTGCTGAGCCACTCTCCATCATATTTAAAAAGTCATGGCTTTGGGTGAACTCCCCAGGGACTGAGAAAAAGGAAACATTGCTCCCATTTACTAGAAAGAAAGGAAGGAGGACCCAGGGAACTACAGACTGGTGAACTTCACCTCTGTCATGCCTGTGAAGATCATGGAAAAGATCATCCTAGAAGACATGGCACACTAGTGAAGACTAGTAGACTAGAAGACTAGAAGACAGGCACATGAGGGATGAGCGGGTGATCTGGGACAGCTAGCATGGCTTTAACAAGGGAAGGTTGTGCCTAATCAATCTGGTGGCCTTCTAAGATGGAGCGACAACATCGGTGGACAAAGGGAAGGTGACCAATGTCACCTACCTGGAGTTAAGCAAAGCCTTTGACATGGTCCCCCACCACATCCTTCTCTGTAAATTGGAGAGACACGAATTTGAGGGGTGGATAATTTGGTGGATAAGGAACTGGTTGGAAGGCTGTAGTCAGAGCATTGTGTTGAATGGCACTATGTTCAGTTGGAGGCCAGTGATGAGTGATATCCCACAGGGGTCTGTCTTGGGACCTATGCTCTTCAACATCTTCATCAATGATATCGATGACAGGCTTGACTGCACCCTCAGCAAATTTGCTGATGACACCAAGATGAGTTGTGCAGTGGACATGTTAGAAGGAAGGTCAACCAGAGGGACCTCAACAAACTTGAAAGGTGGGCCTGTGTGAACCTAATGAGGTTCAAGATAGCAAAGTGCAGGGTGTTGGGCTTGCATCAGAGTAATCCCAGATACATATACAGACCGGGGGGAAGAAGAAAAGAAATTGAGAAAGACCTGGGGGTCCTGGTGGGTGAAAAACTGTACATGAGCCACCAGTGTGCTCCTGCAGATTGGAAAGCAAATGGTATCCTGGGCTCCATCACAAGAGAGCTGGCCAGCAGGGACAGGGAGGTGATTGTCCCTCTCTAATCTGCCCTCGTGAGGTCCCATCTAGAGTAATGCACCCAGGCCTGGGGCGCCCAATACAGCAACAATGTGGAGCTGCTAGAAAGGGCCCAGAGGAGGGCCACAAAGATAAACAGAGGGCTGGAACACCTCTTTTACAGAGACAGTTTGAGGAGCTGGGCTTTCTCTGCCTGGGGAAGAGAAGGCTGCAAGGAGACCTCACTGCTGCCTTCCAGTATTTAAAAGATTATAACTGGAGGGGAATCAATTTTTAAGAAGGGTACACAGTGATAGGACAAGTGGAAGTAGTTTTAAGCTCAAGGAGGGAAAGTTTAGATTGGATGTCAGGGGCAAGATTTTTATAGAGAAAATGGTGAGGTGCTGGAACAGGCTGCCCAGAAAGGCTGCCAATGCTCCATCCCTGGAGGTGTTCAAGATCAGGTTGAATGGGGCCCTGGGCAACCTGGTCTAGTACCGGCACTGGAAGTTGGTGAACCTGTCTGTAGCAGGGGTGTTGGAACTCGATGACGCTTGGGGTCCGTTCCAATCCAAGACATTCTATGATTCAGTGCTTATAGGACTCAAGACAGGCAGCGAAGCAGTGGCTGAAAGTAGGAGGTGAAAAGCTCGAAGTAATAACTAAATTTGCCTTTTCTTGATCTTGACAGCATCTTGACTCGTTTGAGAATGAATCCATCCTCTCATTAAAGTTTAGAGATGCTCTGGGAAGGTACATTTTCACAAGACATTTCTGACTAACTGACATTAACCTAATTCCTCAAATTCTTGATGAGCTTTCATAGTTGCACTCCGACTTCTGACCAACATTGTTAACTGTCTGCATTTTGCTGTCTGCAAATATGTTGCTTCTTTGGTGGGCACTGATGTAGCAGGGAAAGGGAGTGAGGGGGAGAGCAGAGTCTGCAATATGTACTACTGGCATTTAAAAGCAACTCCCAAACCAGAAAAACAAAGGGGATGGAACTGCATCCAGGCCATCTGGGGATCAGAGAGAAAACAAATTCATTGTGTGAGAAAAAATAATTTTCAGAAGCAGTTCTGTGTGTTAGAATCAAAGGGACTGGTAAACTAAAGCCATTCCATAGTGATTAAATATATTTGCAGTTATATATAATGCAATTACATTTCCAAGTTTTGATTGTGCCAGCAGATCTCTCTGCATCACAGAGAATTCTGATAGAAAATACACATGGCTTTGTTCAAATATTAATGGTGTTTCTTTACAGATACTTCTATGCATAGGTAATATTCTGTCACATGTATATCAATAACTGTAATTTAATCCATACAGTCACAGACCCCTTATTTACTGTGAGATGCATGTGACATGGTTTTGGGTGCTAGACAAAATATAAAACTTCCTATGTTACCTCACAGTTTGCAGTAGCCTTAGAGAATGTCCACAGTCTTCTCTGATAACAATTTTGAGCTTTCCATGCCTGAGATAAAGGCACCTTTATTCGTGTGGTCAGCCCCTCTGATATTTGCCTAGACTTCAAAAGAGTCACAGTTTTTGAGGATGAGAAGCTATAGGTAGCCTACAAAGGCTCTTTTTCTTTTGGAATAGATGGAACATTCCCCTGATGTGAATTCAGAAGTGAACTATCTTTCTAAATCCCTTGCTTCTCACTTTTATTTAGGCTGTCACTTGGATATTGAAGTAATCGAACAAAGTGCGGGGGTGAAGCTTCAGTCCACACAATTAATGTGTCAGATTCTTTCTTTCTAAAACAGCGCAACTACAGTTAGCAAAAACATACTGCTTGGTGGCAAACACAGCATAGAGAAACATTTAGAAAGCACGAAGGTACACTGAGTGTATTTTTACTGTTGATTACAGATACCTGGGTTGAAAGGTACCAGGTAGCTTGCCCAAATGGGGTTTGGCTCACTAAAGAAATTTCAAGGAACTACAATGAGTTAAACCTCTACACTTATGAAGTATATATCATGAGTCTTTTTCTTCATTGCTGTTGTCTGTTTCTTATAATGTTTGGCACATAAAAGCCAAGATTTTATGCCTGGAACAAAACTTAAAAGAAAAAACAATACAAGACCAAACAATCTTAATTAAAATGGCTGGCGTATTCTACACTAGGACATGAACCTTCTTACCACAATACATAGCCCTGCAAGGCTGAATCTGAACAGCTCTATGAGCTGCTCAGAATCCCAAGGATTTCATACAGTGAAACAAAACACTGTGAGGGATTTCAGTACAACAAAAATATTATACTTTCTGGCTTTTCGTCTTGATTTGGGATTTTCTTGTTCAAAATGTGGCAGTACTGTAACAGGCAGCCAGGTTTTCCAGTCAACTCTTTATGCAGAACCTCACATGGACCTAATTATCGCGAAGAGGTAAAATAATCAAAACCCTATCTAAACTCAGGAAGTAGCTGCCACATCTTTTAGCTGCCACCCAGGTCCTTTTCCCTTTCCTAAACATGTTTTCTTTTCACAGACCACTGTCTGGAAAAATAACCTACACGAAGCACCCAAAAACAAGTAATGAGGGATACAAGCACTGACCAAAGAAAAGAGAATAATGTCATAAAACACTACGCCAACTCTTGTATTTTATGAGACTCAACTTCATTGGCACTCATCCAGCATTTTCCTTACAAAAGATGAATCTTATTCACAGCATTACAGTTGCTTCGTGTATGCTGAAAAAAAACAAAGGATGCTGAACAAAAAGCTTATTCCATTAGCCTTCGTACCAAACAGAAAGAATCACATTTACTTTAACGTACTTGAATCAGAGTTTATATCAAGGCACAAATATATTAGTAAATTGATTTTATTCTTATACACTCCAACAAAAGCAGACATGTAGCCTGGTCAACTTCGTTCAGTATTTTATTGGTGTAAATCTAGAGTAATTTCACAAATATTCAAGCACTAGCAGAGTCTGGTCCCTGAGGTCAGAACAGCAAAGATTTATGAAGAGCTTTTCTTCTGCATACTGAAAGAGCAGCTAAGTCTTCTTACTCTCATAGTTCCATCCCATATAAGATTTGAAGCAAAACATCAAGTAGAAAATTAAATAGGTTTTGTGCCTGACACAGATGGCCTTTTGACCACGGCATGTACAAGATTTAAAGCAACTTTGTCTTTGGAAGTAAGCACAGCATAGCTAGGATTTTCTTGGAAAACTCCAGTTAAATAATAGGATCAAAACTACAGAATCACAGAATCACAGAATCACAGAATCACAGAATTGTAGGGGTTGGAAGGGACCTCCAGAGATCATCGAGTCCAACCCCCCTGCCAAAGCAGGTTCCCTACACCAGGTTGCACAGGTAGGCATCCAGGCAGGTCTTGAACATCTCCAGAGAAGGAGACTCCACCACCTCCCTGGGCAGCCTGTTCCAGTGCTCCGTCACCCTCACTGTAAAGAAGTTCTTGCGCACATTTGTGCGGAACTTCCTATGCTGCAGTTTCCAGCCGTTTCCCCTTGTCCTGTCTCCACTCACCACTGAAAACAGTCTGGCCTCGCCATTCTGCCCCCCACACCTTAGATATTTATAGACCTGGATCAGGTCTCCTCTCAGTCTTCTCTTCCCAAGGCTGAACAGACCCAGTTCACTCAGCCTTTCCTCATAGGGGAGATGCTCCAGGCCCTTCACCATTTTCGTGGCCCTCCGCTGGACTCTTTCCAAGAGATCCTTGTCTTTTTTGTACTGGGGAGCGTAACGTAAGTACGTAAGGTACGTAAGTACGTAAGTTACGTAAGTACGTAAGGTACTTAAGGAACAGGATACTGTCCTTTTCTATCACAGATACGAGCCGGATCCAAAATGGATTTGAATGGCAGTTGTTTTATTTTCTCGCGCTTTCAATCTTGCATTTGTATTCCTGTTATGAAACTGCAACTCTTTATTTCTTGTACCTGATAGAGCATTCTGGGCTCAATGATCCATTAATTCTAGTTCTGCAAACACTTTCCATAGCAAACCACGAAGCAACTATGCTTTTTTTTTTCTTTTCTTTTTTTTTAATTCTGCAAAGGAAAACTAAAAGCAAGGGAACTCTTAATGGGGTGCAGTTGGTTTTGATTTCCAAAACAAAGCTGAGAAGAAACATGACCACTTTCTGTGAATAACTCACTACGGAAACCACATGAAAAAGCCGGGAGAACAAAAAAAAGCAGACACAAGGAGAAATAATTTTTAAATGGCCATTATTATATTGAGGCTAGAAATGAGAAAAGTTTACCTCATTTAATCTGTGACACTCTGTATTAAGATTTCACAGTGATTCACTGGAGCTTGGGGAACAAAGAAGTCAGCCCATTAGGTACTAATGAACTCACGTGGCAATGTTGCATGCTGTGAGATGAATTTAACCTTAATAATAATAATAATAATAAAATTATTAAAAATATTATAAATTATAATAATAAAATATTAATAACCTAATTCATAATATCTCTGTTGGTCCTCTATCTTACATTTCTCATTTGGGATTTTCCCTGTGATTGATTCAGCTATCTGATGAATCTCTGTTTTAAAATCTGTATTAAAAACTGTTTACAGTAATAAACTTTGATAGCTGTTTTCTTGTTGTATGCATTGTATCACATTTTTTCTTGATCTGACTTAGTTTTAAAGAATACGCTACTACAAATGTGATCTTCAGGAAATAAACTGCATGACATAATAAAGAAAAGAAGACTGTTCTTCAGTTCTTAAGGAAAATAAATGAAAGGTCAACTCCTAAATCAGTAATATCCTCCCTTGATTTTCAGTTTTCACAGTGATAAGATGAAGAAAATTCACTACATTATTTGATTTCCGTATGAAAATGTTGCAATGATCACCTAAGTAGACAGGAAAAAAAAAAAAAAAAAGAGAAAAAAAAGCAAAAGAAAAAGAAAAAAGAAAAAAAGAAAAAAAGAAAAAAAGAAAAAAAGAAAAAAAGAAAAAGGAAAAAGAAAAAAAAAAGAAAGAAAAAGGAAAAGATGACATGCCTGGTAACAACATATTTATACAATTAGCACTATTCTAAAAACAGAACATGTGGACACAGAATCAAATAACTTAAAATTTTCCTTCTGGAATGATGTAGGACTTAACCATGATTATTTTTAATATTTTTTTAATATTATTTTTATATTATATTATTTTTATTTTTCACTACTGTGAAGTTGTATACCCATAAAGTCTATGTCCAACATCACATTACAATGATTTCTCTGTTTTAAAATACAGGCTATCCAGGAATCGAAATTACATTATATGTACGATATGTTTCATAAATAGAAAGTAGATTGCTGAATGAAAACAAGTTTTCTTCAAAATAAACCTTAAATAGAAGAAATCAAGATTGTCTTTGCTCTCCATTTTCTACATCAATGTACCCGCTTACTTTTACCAAGTGACGTCTCAGCAAGGGAACAAGGTATTTGGCAGCTGACAACCTTCTGATATCTTTCATAAAATACTTGATAGCAGCCTTTTAAATTTGCTTCTTTCCCAGCTTGTTTACTTTTACGTATTTTGCAGACTATCAAAGGTATTTAGCAGGTAATAAAAAATCCTGAATTGTTATTTTTAAAGCTGAAGCTTATGCTAAAGTACGTTGGATAACAAAAACATAATCCTACAGCAAATTATTTAATCAACAAAATTGAAAAAAAACATATAGGAAATACAGTCAGCCCATTTTAAATGGCAGCAGATTTCTCATGAGAACAATTAAAATTATAAAGCATCAGGTCTTCATTTTACAATAACATTTTTTAGATTATCCTTTCACATATTTATTTCACTGGGGTTTACTTCAACAACTGTAAAATACTGACATCTTCAGGTGGAAGAGCTACCGAAGTATGTAAATAATTGAATGAACTGAATATAAAACAAATTAGCAAGAATTCTTTAAATAGGAAAATTTCTTACATACTTTTAAAAATCTAAATCTTTTCCACTTTGAATGAGATCCATCTATTTCTATATACACTTAAACATTAGTGTTATAAAAATGCCTTCAGCTTTTTCAATGTGTTCTGAATAATGTTGTAATTGATACAAAAAAGGGTGTGAAAAAAAAAACTAGATATAAAATATCCTAGATTTTTTTTTTTTTTAATCAAAGAGTTATTTCTGATAATTTTTCAGAGAAGTTACTTTTTTATGGAAAAAATCCCCAACAAGCCAAGGATAGTTTTCCTTTAATTTCTTATTTGGTTTCTATTGGACATTTTTAATCTTGTGCTCTCTGAATATTAGGATGAGATTGAAATCAAGTATGCAGAGTAATTCTGGATATCAACTGGTGATAAATAAAATCTGGCATTGAGGTACCGTTGTTTTCTTCAGTTTTGTGGTGTTTGTTGGAGTTCAATGCCAGAAGGGATAGATTCATATATCCTCTAAACTACTATTAATTTTTCATAAACCTGACTGACTGCAATCTCATGCTGGCTCCTCATCACTTAGATTGACTGCTGAAAGATATCTAACTCCTCTAGAAAAAAAATCCATATGGTCTAATGTAACCTTAAGAAGAACTGTAGCAAAATCATAGAAAGAATCATGGTTTGAGTTGGACAGGGTTTCTAAGATCATCTAGTTCCAGCTCCCCTGCTGCAGACCATGCAGACAGGAACACCTCTGAGTCGTCCATCCATCAAAGCCATTTTTCTCCAATTTAGCAATCAGGATGTCCTACGGGACAGCATTAAACACTTTGCACAAGTCCAAGTAGATGATGTCAGTTGCTCTTCCTTTATCCACTGATGTTGCAAACAATCTCTAAAGTCTCAGCCTACTTGGAAAAAAAATGTGTTTCATTCCAAAATTCCTATCTGTCCAGCAGCACAGATTTCAGCACATCCACGCAACTGTTAATATTTTTGACAGATCTTTGTGTAGATGTGGCACTTAGGGACATGGTTGGTGGGCATGATGGTGGTGGATAGATGGTTGGAGTATTTGATCATAGAGGTCTTTTCCAACCTTAACGATTTTATGACAGTGAGAGTACACAGGTGCTTATCTGATGCTTCTGGCATCAGACATTATTGATAGGAAAAAATAGATTTTTCATAATAAGGACTTTGAGTGAATTTCATTCTGGATTTTAAGGTATTAATTATATAAGAAAGTACATAAGAGATGGCTCTGATATAAGTAGTAGATGATTAAAGAAAAGCTGTTCAAGAAAATCAAGAAAAGTTAACTTATGTCTTCTGGTCATTACGGCCCAACAGATTAAACAAATTCTGGTATTCCTTCTACTTTTTCCCTTTTGCAAAAATTAATGCTTGGAATTTCTTTCTTATTTTTCACATATTTTTACTTTATAATATTAAAATGAAAAATAATACGTAGTATCAGAAACAAGACTACACAGATTATAGACTATTCCCATCAGAGAGTTCAGCATCCACCAGAGGGTGGTGGTTAGCAGAGCACAGTAGTCTGTAAGGGGATACCTGAGACAGGAAGACACCACGAAAGAAGGATGGTTCCTGTGCAGAAGCAGTTAACGTGATATGGTGGGGCTTGCTTGAACAACACTGCTCAAATGAATAAACCTCTTTAAAACTTATAACAGCTGTTGCTTTCTCCCTGCCGACAAATCAAGAGACCCATCGGCTTTCTTGTTTAGATGATGCGACTCCTCATAATGAGGTCAGTGACCCCACAGATTCAGGTCACACTTTATGGGCTAACCAGTCCAACCACACCAAATGCTCACAGCTGACCACTGCCTCCAATTTATATAGACAACAGGACAAAGCACTGGTTTGTTCGCACAGCATACCAGCTTCAGTGTTTCAGGAAGGTTCTGAATTCACACAACAAAAATGAATGATCATGAAGATAGCATGTGAAGATTCATCTGCTTATTTTTCAAAAGTTGACTATATAATAATCACTGACTATATAAAAACATTTCTGATCAGTCATACTTCTCTGAATGTTTTACTTCCAATTTTAAATGTGCCAGATGGAAGGAGAAAAAAACAATGCAACTATTTTCACATCTGGAGTCAGTTTCACGCAAACATTTCAGAGCTTGGTTGTAAGGTAGGACAACATGTTACAAGAGTACTAGTGTTATTTAGGGCTTGGAAGAAGGTCAGAAAAAAAGTGCAAACTGTGACTGCTTGCAAAATTTATATGTAAACAGGTTTGGGCATATAAGCGTATATGCAACACAGTAAATCACACCGCTGAGGATTCAGCAGAGATGCACCCTTCCTAATCCCCAGTGTTGTAACAACAATGAAAGCAACAATGGACTGATAAGTTATTAAATGCCAATTACAATTAGATGATAATGGTTACTGTGAGTTGTAAATTATCTTATGAGACCTTACGGTTTAGCAATACATGAAGGATAAGATTTAACTACCAATGCAAGAAGAGTATGCCAAAATGTTGGGCAATCTCAGTGTAAGTCAAGGGGGAAAGGTAACTTTTCTGCCCAGACAGATATTCTTCCTAATTTCAAAATGATTTTAAAATGTTCATGAATGCACAAACTATAAAAATCAGTCTTGGACAAAGCTCAACTACCACATGACTACAAAAAAGGCCTGCAATTCTTCAAGGCCTGCAAATTTATTTTCATAGTAGTACTGTACATCCTGACTCACTATTTTGTGTACTACACAATCACAGAACAAGACAGTATCACTCACTTCTTCTTGCTAGAGGGATGATAACATACCATTGCCCTCCAGAGGTCTTCCACAAGTTGCAACTGCCTCAACTGCAAGGTCCTGTAAGGACTTTTGCTGACAAATGGTATCAAGTGACCTGCAATTTTGTGCCTCAATATCCATAACTTAAGATACCACCTCTCTTTCTGCACTTATATGAACAGTTGTTCATCATGTTTGCATTTTAACAAGGGACAATTTGTAAGAATATAGTGGCAATGACTACCATGAGTCATCACAGATACATCCCAAATTACCATTTATCACTAATACAGAAGACAATTTATTGTTTCAACAGTGGTATTCCTTCTCGGAATGGCAGCACAAAGCAGCCCCTGCTTGAATTAGCCTGAAAGCATGGTCTACCACTGGGTAGAGTCTGTGATCCTATATTACACTTACTGATTAAAAAAGTCAGTTAAAAAATGAGGTTTTGCTGAATGAAATTCAACAGAAGTACTCAAGGCTAGATATTGACAAAAGGGGAACAAGAGGGGTTGGATATTAAGAAAAGCTTCTTTACAGAAAGGGGTGATAAGCACTGGAATAGGCTCCCCAGGGAAGTGGTTGAGTCACCATCCCTGGATGTGTTTAAAAACCATTTGGATGTGGTGCTCAGGGACATGATTAGTGGACTGTTGTTAAAGAGTTAGGGTAGTATGGTCAGGTTGTGTTGGACTTGATGATCTTTAAGGTCTTTTCCAACCTGAGCAATTCTATGATTCTATGATTCAAATTCATGGGAAATGCTACAAAAATATCAGTTTTCAGGGCTTATTATTTGATATCCAGGGTTATCATTTGGCTATCAGGAGCTGATGAGTGCTGTTGAATCCCTTTTTTTACCATAACCTTCTGTATTTTACAGAATGTTTTCCTCCCATATGCTATCTTCAATGTTAAGATTTCATTTATTTTATCAGAGTCAGTTTTTCTTCTGGTATACATATGGGCCTTATTGTGCCTACACAGTCTCTATAAACACCAAATCCAATACCATAGGAACTGATAATGAACCAGCTATTTTAGTAGGAAATTTTCCACTAAAGCACAAGGATGTAGAAAAACATCATGGACACTATAACATCCCTCTGTCAAACAGTCAATTATACTTTCCAGACTGTTTGTAAACATTCTGTTCTTCATCATCACTAATGAAGTAGAAACAAGTGACATGCAATAGGCATTTTAAAAGAGACGCACAGCCCTATTTACTTAAATCTGCTCATTTAAAGGTCATATATACAACAAGATTGGCGGAAAAAAAATAGCATGAGAAAGTAAGGTTTAATTCATGTGGATGTTCCTGAGCTGTGAAAGTGCAATAATGATTTCAAACAACATTTTTGACTCTGTCTGGAGTTTGAAATTTTAATCTCAATCTCTACGCTATTTGTTCCCTACTGAGAAGTTTGCTTCATTCATAGCTACATAGCAGGAGTCCCACTTTAGATTGCGTAGTGCCAGTTCTGGCTAGACACGAGAGTTACTGTTCAGTGGTATGACATTTCTACTCTGCAGTAATAGAATGCAATCTCTACCTGAGAAACAGGAATCTTGAATGAGCAATAAACTCTGCTTTGGTCAGCTGGCAGACTTTCAGCATACAGGCAGGTTCCCTGCTTGTTGGGTGGAGGGGTTGACATTCCTCCAGCCTGTGTTTGCTAATAGCTGTGATAATTACAGCCTTTTGCTCTGTATGCAAGGGTAACCTAACTTGATCACACTGTCAATTGCTCTTATCCTCAATCTCATCTCATTCCCATCTATAATGTGTCATAGTTATACATCACTTTTAATTAGAAGGAAGGTACTTTAAGGGAGAGACCACATTTCTCCATGCACACTAGGGCCTCAGTTCTGATTTTTGGGTGTCACCACAATACAAATGATAATCTATATAACATAAATAACATACAAAATTTAATCTCTTTTTAAAAGAGATTAATTAAATGTTTTGTTATATAGTATATTAGCAGAAACAGGTTTTTTTTTTTTTTTTTTTTTTTTAAAGCAAATAACAATAGGCTTTTCTTGACTTTTTTTTTTTATTGTCAAGGGATACATAAAATATTTAATTAATCACTGACAAACTGATCAAAGAATATTCAAATCATGCAAACCATATCCAAACCGTGTTTCTTTCTCAATTACTACACAAACTTCAACTGTTAGACTAGCAGATTCTGGTCATAAAAATGACAACAAGAAATTTAAGTATAAAGTACAGATTTTGTACCAAAAGTTTTAGAAACCTCAATGCAAGCACTTAATTCTGCATTACACCTAACTATAAACGTTCTTTAAGGGCTACTAGTAAAGTTTAGCTTTACTGGAAGTGCTACTCTTCCTGTTTACATATATCACCTAAAGAAAAAAAAAAAATCAAAGCAATTCCACAAGTAAAGATCTTTTTTCAAATCATCAGGATTTCTAATTCAAAAATAACTCAATTCATTAAAACTCCAAATATTTAATTTGGATGGGGAGTTGGAACAGTTGGAACATTTTCCTTCAACAAAATGCCATGGGAAAAAAAATTACACTGTCCTCACTTTGTATTCATTTCTTTGTTTTCACTCATGTATGAGCAAATCAGTGTGATGTAGCTCCACACTGCTGCTCATATTTTCCTTGCCTGTGGAGGCATTCATGTTCTGCTTCTGATGTTCATCAAGCCACGGCCCCTCAGCTGAAAAGTGACTACCTTTATTTTCCATCTGGTTAGCTTTCAGAAGGATATGGGAAATTACCTGATCTAGCTTTCCTTATAGCTGTACATGTGATGTTGACAAGAGCACCAATACTTATTCTTACAAGATTCAAGTATTGACTAAGGCCTGTGGAAACTTGTTCTGGCCATTCAGTGTTAATGACTGCATTATTAGGTTGAAATACTAGCCCCTGTAAACACTGCAGTCGCGGAAGGCTGTGTTCAGTCTTCAAAAGGGTTTAATCAAATTGCTCAAAGTCATCACTTAGAATGTAGCTTGCCAGTTGTGCGAAGGCATAACAGACGATGCAGTAGAGAAAGTGAAAACGTACCAAGAGCGCCGGGCTTGCTGTCTCTTCTAGAAATGCACTGATACTAAAAGAAAAATATTAACTCTGAATAAATCTGTGTGCACTTATCTGATCATCTCCCCAGAGATGCTGCAATTTTCAAAAGAGAGCCTAAGAAATGAACACAAAACAACCTACTATGATTGGCAGTGATTCTAGGACAGGTAATGATTCTTGGCTTGTATTTCCTCCTCTGTTCTTTCTAACAATGACTCAAACAAACAAAATAACACAGGGCACTGGCAGATCTCTAAAGCTAATTTGAGAAAAACATACATGTTTTTTCATCTCTTACTGCCTCACATGACCAGAGTTACATGAAGCTTCTTTGTGAGATGTGAAGCATTTTGATGTATCTCTTTTCAGGAGCTGGCCCACACTGTTAGATGTTGCAGTGTTCTGTAACAAGAACTCACTGATAGATAGGACAATAAATACTCTTGTGTATCTGAATGTACATGGCACAACTTAAATACTGTGAAACCTGTTGAAACACCTATCTGACACATGTGAGAAACTACCTAAAAGCAGCCACAGTAATGAATTCTAAGCATTTTTTCTCATGTACTCTCAAAAGAAGCAGCTTCAGAGTCTCTCAAAATAGATCTAAAAGACACAGTTATCTTACATAATCAGTGTACAACAGAGCCAGAACCTCATTCCACACTCCTTAAAAGTTAATTATCCTTATTTCTATCAGAGCAGAAGTTTACTGGAAGACTTCTGATACCCCCAAGTGTTTTAACTTGCTAAATACAGAACGTCTAAAACATTCCAAGAAACAGACTGTAAAATAGATCCACTTATTCTCACAAACAATTCTTCTCTTATGTTCTGTGGGGGTGTAGAATACTTGTAATGTTGACATTTGTAAAATCCCAAATGTATACTTTGTACCATACTAGCCTACTCTGCAAGAGTTCTCTGTATGTCCTCGGCTATTTTCAAGAAGACAAAAGCAGTAATCAGTTATCAGAATTGAAAAATTAAAGCAGCATAGGGCTGCTAAATCTGTATCTTCTACAGTACCCCGAGTAATGTGATTGTATAAGAAAACTTAGAAACAATAGTTCACACAGACTGATTTGAACTGGTTTTCAACTAAATGCAAATGAACACTAGATTAAAGTTTTGTTATAAATTTTAATAAGACTTCTTTTTATAATCCTGTAAAAAGCAGGATAATGGCCTGATGAAAAGACTCAATATGGTTGAAAAATAACACAGTGCTCTGAAACACTGGCCCTCAGTGCACTCTGGCATGCCAGGACAGAAATGTGGCTTTGTACTCCTGCGCACACCTCAACTGTGCCCTGCATAAGGGCAGTGGAGGAAATGCAAAGAAATAATGTCTATGTATGAAACTGACAAGAAGTTCTACTTCTATTCAACGTTTAATGGGTTTAAGGAAAAAAGAAAAAAAAAAAAATCAGTAAAGCTTTGATGACAGGATATAACCCATCATTTCTTTGAGCTTCAATGTCAAAATTTATTAAAGACCCCCTTCTTTTCTTTCCTCCACAAAAAGTAAAATGGAACAGAATAACACTTACTGTGCTATTTTGAAGAGAATGGATAGGTCCATAATATAATCCCAATTACATTTTGCTCATACAGGCAAAAGTTAGGATGTACAAAATTTCATTTTGCCACCCTCATTAACAAGTTTGTACTTTGATTAATGGGAAAATACTACATGAAAAGTGTTGCAGACAAATCTCATTTTGAATCTAGTTTTACAGATCAGTGGAAATCAAGAAGTACTGTAAAATAGGTAACTAAAAACACCAAACTTCTCAGACATCCATATCACAGCCATAATGATAATAATAAAAGACAGATTGATTCAGATTTCATAACAAGTATGCATTTTAATTGCAAGTTATATAATTTTATGTATTCATTTTCTTCCTCCTCCTGTACTCCAAAATCGCAGTCAAATTTGTAAAATATTTACTACATTATATTCTACAATTGGACAACATATAGCATTCCTGTCTCTAATTCACACTACCATGATGTATGTGTATACATATATATAAATGTTCAAATATATCAAGCCTAACAGCTTCTTTAGAAGCAGGGTTGAATATTCTACCATAATTACAGAATCATAGAATATCCCAAGTTGGAAGGCACACATAAGGATCACTGAGTCCAACCCTGGCTCCACAAAGGACCACCCAAACAAACAAACCCTATGTCTGAGAGCACTGTCCAAATGCTCCTTGAACTCCACAGCCTGGGGCCATACCCACTGCCCTGGGCAGTCTGATCCATGCCCACCACTCTCTGGCACTGAACTTTACCCCAGCCCACACCTGCCTCTCCCTGACACAGCTCTGTGCTGTTCCCTCAGGCTCTGTCACCATCCCCAGAGAGCAGAGCTCCCTGTGAGGAGCTACAGCTGCCATGAGGCTTCCCCTCAGCCTTCTCTACTCTGGGCCTCAGCACTCCTCATATGTCTTGCCCTCTAGATCCTTCGCCATCTTCATACCCCTCTTTTGCACACTGCCTAATAGCTTTACATCCTTCTCAAACTATGGTACCCAAAACTGCTGACAGTGCTCAAGGTGAGGCTGCACAGTGCAGAGCATTATAATCCCTCCCCTTGCCTTGTGGCAGCGCTGTGCCTGATATGCCCTGGGGTACATTGACCCCTTTGGCTGCCAGGGCACATTGCTGATATTCAACTTGCCATTAATCAGAACCTCCAGATCCTTTTCCATAGGGCTGCTCTATGCACCAGTCTATACGTACATCCAGAGTTGCCTCAGTCCAGGTGCATTTACCACTGTTAAATTTCACGTGATTGGCATCCATGCCTCTCTTCTGCTGGGTTCCCCAGACCTGGATGCATATGATGATGAAGGCTTAAAAAACACATTTTCAAATCTCGTATACATCCTTTCTATTTTAAGCAAACTTATAGTAAAAAAAAACGTAGTTCTGATGAGGAAGAAGTCACACGTGGTTTTCATTCACTGTAACATCAGCTTTTTATCTTGGACTGAACATTGCTTGATTATATTTGAATGTTCTAAAAAGGGGATTCTATGGATCTCCTATAGATACCAGAAATGTTTTCAACAACTCATTACCACCACAGTCTGAGATACCTTTCATAGCATTCAATATTGCATTCAATATTTTCCTATAATCTACAATCCACTCTCCAGTACACCCATGTGAACTGGCCATGCATAAAATACATCTGAGTTTACTCGTAACAAGTCAATAATTTATTGTTACAAAGAACGTGCCAGGTAAAAGGAACTTGGGGGAAAAAAAAGTTAATCATATGTCAATTTCCTACTTCTGCTATTAAAACAAATGAGAGACAATAATTTTAATGTTGTCGAGTTTGTTTTTTTAAATAGTGAGTTATATGTCACTAAGGCAGGGTGAAATGGAAGGAAATGATGAAAAGGACTCAGCTACAACGCTGCATGACAAACACAACTTTGATCACTGAAGCTTCAAGTGGTTAAACTGCTCCTCAGCAGGAGTACCTCCCAAGTAAATATTTAACACAATGAAGGATTCTGTTACTGATAGCAGATACAATTTACTTCAAAACAAATTTCATACCCAAAATTCACTGGGATGCAATTATAGTTGCATAGCACTAACATCTACAGTACTGAGCTTATCTGTTATTTTTTTTCCTAATCCAATATTATATTCTCCAGAAATGTTAAAGAGCTGGCTTTGACCATTACACTCTGGAACAGCAGTTTTGCTTCATAAAGCATTAATTCAGGACAATGAAAGAATAGCTCCCACTTGGCACCGACATCAGAACTCCTGGATAAGGATTACCAATTACCTATGTGCAGAATGTTTTCCAAGATTCAGCTTGAATAGGGGCAAGAAAAAGATAAATAATTGAACACTGCTTTTTATCTAGAGAGCTGCTTGGTTAACAGAAACTCAGCAGGTTCAAAGCTGTTATCTATTGCAACGGTAGCAGATCTCATCTAGGACGGTGCTCAGTCTCTTGACATTCCCCAATGTTTTTGTTTTTGTTTTTTAACTATTACAACTTTTGTGCAAATTGAACTCTTTCCTAAATACTGCTTTCAAATGTCTTCTATCTACCTTTTTATATAGCAAGCGCCCTCTTAAATCAAAATGACAGTGTCAGTATGATTCATTCCTTTCCATTCACAATTGACATCCCAACTAGAAGAATACAAAAGTGCTGACTAAAAAGTACACAATACACTTGGGGCCACAAAAACACACATATTCAATCAGTCAGGCATAATTAGCACAATGTTTAAATAGTTTGCATTTTGCATGCCCCTTCCCAGCACAGGAAAGTTTGTAAGCAGATCTCATAAGCTCACAGAACTACACCTTATATGATTAAAGACTGTGCACAAAAAATAGCATAAAAATCCTAAAATTTGCAAGAAAATGAATTTTCTGTTTCATCTGCAGGGTACCAAACTCATCACACGTACAGAATGTGCAATTACATCCTCCCTCCCAAGTCATGTAGGAGATAGCACACTTACATATTGATGGAACTTTACAAGAAAGACTTTTAAATTTGTTTCTTCCCTGAGAAGGCAATACATGGAAAAAGTAGTGAATATGATGAATGAACATGATTTTAGCTATAACATCAAAAGATATTTCTGAAGCTCTCAGAGATCTCAAAGCCATCTTTTGAATTATGTGCAAGCATCTGGGATGAAACTGCTCTTTTATATCTATTTGGTAGAACATACTTCCATATTTTAAAAAGCTTACATGCAAATATTTGAAGCTTCTGTACAAACCTGTTCTTAAGTACTGTATAAACTGGCACACATTCAACAATGTTACCAGAGATTAATACGATCATTACACATTCTTCTTCTTTCCAGAAATACAAGAAAATAGGTCTAAAATAAGAGAATAAACAGATGAAGAAAAACAAATACACAAAGGAGAGCGTTTCCAAGGTTTCTTTTTTTTTTTTCTCATTATCAATTTAGGATCTGACCTGCCTTCACCAGTGATAGCTTCAGGAATAATGACTTACTCTTTCCTGGGATGTAGCTGCAGGTCTTTCTTTTTTTTTTTTTTTTTTTGTCACACACAATAGCACTTTTCAAATTTTAGGATAGCTTATTACACATTTTGTAACACTATCAGATGATCGTGTCACCTTTTAGCTCTTTTTGTTCTTGATACATTCATAAACCAATCTTTACTCTTGAGTGGACAGTGATTCCTTCCCATTCTCATGATGGTCTAAGACACTCTGCCTTCTGACATTTGCATGTGTTGACAACCTTTCTGATACTCTACCCATTACTTGTTTGTCCACATCCCAGTCTGGTATACAGACAAGCACACCCACAGAGTATGTGCAAGTTCCTGGCACTTCCAGTAGCTTTTTCCAAAGGAAGAAAAAAACATCCTGGTTAAATTCTCACTGGGAGATCTTAGTCAATAACACAAGCAGCGTTAAATATATGGTATTTTGTTTTCTTGAGTTGCAACATGTTTGACGTGTGCCATTCCTTTCTTATGACATCACCCAGATTAGGGTATTTGGTAGTGCTTGCAGATTCTGGATACTGGATGCACACCCTGGCTGCATCCCCATTCTGTTGCAATATGACTTTGCAATATATTCTTTGCTGTGACCTTGGTGCAAACCAAACAAGCGAACAGCCCTCCAGCTAGGTACTGGCAGAAGGAAAGGTAGTCTCAGGTGAGCATCAGAGCTGGCTGACCTGGCTACCAGAGTACAGGGGTTTGCCAGATAGTGTTACCAGATAAGGGCTAATAAATCCTAGTCTCTGCCTGGAGCTCCTAGTACCACTGCAAGTTGCAGCCAGGGGAAGAGGAGAAAGATTGAGAGCACCCGTGCTTTTACATGACTGTTTTAACTCTTCCTTGGATGTCCATCCTGGGTGACAGGCTGTTATTCAGAAATTGCTTAAATCTGAAGTTATTATTTGGCATCTTCACTTAGGGCTATAGCATGCTAAACTGCGAGGTATTTGGCATAATGACTATGGTGTTTGACTGCATGCTACAGGGCACGTTTGCTCTAGTGTTTATTTCCTTAAAATCTACTTTAAAAAGGGATTTGCTATCAGAAATTGAATTGTTTGTAACAATGCAGCAGAAACAGTAGCCGATCTCACTGACTGGTCAGCAAGGTGGGTCAAAACACAAAAGATCAGAAAAAATATCTTATTTAAATCTTATACTTGCCCCTATCATAACTTGCTTAACAACGGAGCTGTCTGAGGCCAAATCAAGTCACTGCTAGTTAAGCTATGGCTCTTGTCTGGAGATGCAGTGGTGCATCAGAACATGAGCAGTTCAATAGAAGCCACAATTCAGAAGGACACTGCTGGGTCACTTAGTCACTGTTTAGGGTCCACAAACAGCGCACTGGGGAACAACAGCAAGATCTGCTTTATTTCTTTCTACCCCTCCTAAATGTATTTTTAAAGAAATATATAGTTTCAGTCAAAGGACATCAGTGTTAAATTTGATAAGTGGGCTAATAACAATGACATCCCCCAGCCCCATGAGATGACAACTAGGGTGACAGCAAAGGCTATTTCCAGCAATACAGTAACTACAGAGCTCCAGAAACTGCAGCAATATATGCAGATAGGCAGATGTCCTAGAGGAATTTTCAAATTGTTGTAGAATTGTATGTATACAGAATGCTAAAGTAAGGTTCTTCCAGGTGAACAGGCTGGAATGCCTCTCTTTTCCCCTTTGCCTCTCTTTCCCTTGATTTTATGCAGTTAGCCTCTTGCTGTGCTTATCACTGCAAAATTTCTTAATCTGGTCTTCAAGAAGCAAACAGAATCTAATAAATGATGATTAAATCAGCTCTTCAGAAAATGCAATCCTGCTAACAGAACAACAATTTATCCCATGATACAGACAAGAAAGCAACATAAAAGGATGAAGAAAATTTAAATCAAATCGCCAGATAAACATGTGGCCTACTCACATTTTTTTGAGTTCATTTGTTCCAGCCTGGACACTGGCACAGAGTTCTTTTCCAGGACACCTACTCATTTTTTTGCATGGTGGAACTAAAGAATTAGCTCAAACTCCACTACACATAACATCTGTTTTATTCAACAGAAGAAATCTTTCATAAACAGTTATTACTGAATAGCTTAGAACTTTACTCCTACAACTACAGTCCATACTATTCTTTTTTTGTTTTGTTTAGTTTTGTTTTAAAGTTAGGTTAAAAAAAAAATAAAAAATCCTTCAGCCTACTTGCTTCAGTGGGCAGCCATTTCTGGCAACTAATGTCACTAAAACGCATTTTAAACTGCTTCAAAGAATATAACACAAACAGTTGTTAAGGGTCCATACTCTAAATCTGTCAAAATATCAAACAATATTTGTCCATGGTATTAAAAAAATTATAAATGTTGAAAATACAATCACTCTTTCTCTAAAGTCCTAATTATGTGAGTTATCTCCAATACAGACATTGTGTACTCTGGAAGACAAAGTGGAGGAGGAGGAGGTCTGCACACATTCCTATTAAAGCCCACTGTCTCAGTGGGAATGCATGCTGCTAGGACATTCTTTTGGCTTCTGAGAGTCAGCATCATCTACAGCCTACTGCAGTAAACTGCAGAAGAATGACAAGAATCTAAGCAAAAGCCTCTATGTGTGCATGTATGCACATATGGGTGCATGTTTGTAGAAATGCAAAGGCAATCAGTCTGAAACTATTTGAGCCTGAGTTCTTCACGTATTCGTGACTGATCTGTTTTTCCTACGGGTAAAATCTGCACAGAATTAGAAAGACAGCAGTGAAGATAGCACCTTTACATCCACAGCGTGCTGGCTATGGCCTCAGGATACAGGAGACCTAAATTCAGAGACTTGCTTTCTGAGGGGATATAAATCCACTCCTCAGGGCAAGAATGATTTTTACCAACTTTCTCTAAACATATTTGGTTTGATGAAAATGCTATGTAGACAACCAGAGAACTTTAGAACATTAGAATCGCACTCCACTGTTTTGATCATGCAACAACCCAGCAGGCCCTGCGTAACAGAATGTGGCATGGGACCTCAGAGTTGTTTGTAAACAACTCAGCACAGACATTTTACATTAAGTGCAAGCATTGGTTCACACTCAAGGAAATAGCTTTTGCAGAATGAGGACAGGGATGCAATGCAAATGCCAAAGAGTTCTGTCCTTTCTCTCAAGCACACTACCCACCTCACTGCAAAATGAAATTCTGAAGCCAAAATAAACTTTCCCTGATACATATGGAAATATATAAGACAAAAAGAAAGGAAATCAAATCTTCCTCACAAGCACTTAATTTACATCCTGATAAGATTTGCATGTTCTTGTGAAGTTTTGCTTACCCATCAGCTACATTACAGATAACCACAAAAAAAACAGAAAGCACTATCCATCTTCAGAGCATTAAGGGTCTCCTTGGTGCTCAGTGAAACAAGATGGAGTCCACTATGGAAAGAACATAGGAAACTGATGTAGCAAACTTTTGCCAAAGGACAAGGAAATCTCTTGGCACAGTAGACTTGATGACTGTTGTGAGCAATGGCATCTGACACACATAGGGCATCAAGTTTATGATACCTTCCCCCTATTTTTAGCTAACCACTGAGGTAGGTGTGAATCACCTAATTTGCTGTAATTGTTGACAGTAGTTAATGAAGTGGGGAGGAATAGAATTTGCAAGGAATTTGTTTGACTCACAATGTTTGTTCATGACCTGAGACATCTCTGAAGGATTCTGACTATAAAAAAAAGTTATAGGATATTAAGAGTTGTCCTACATTTTGCTTGGTGTATGAATTGATCTAATTGCATATGAGTATGACCTAACCACAGCTTTGCCTACAGATTTGTGTTTGTCTCTTTTCAACGCTGTCACCTCCATGCCTGCTTTGAGATGCAGTTTAGTTTCTGGAACTGAACTCTGTGTTTTGCAAAACCTCAGAAAACAAGACATGCTGTGCTGGAAAAGGTAAGAAAGACTTCAAGCTGAATGATGAGCAAGTTTAACATGAAGTATACCTCCCTGTATTTCTTAAGAATATACCCTATTCCACCTATACAAACACTAGACCTTATTTCTGTTGAAAAGTTCAAGAAGTTAATAAATCAAAGATTATTACTTTCTAATCATTGCTGGTTAGGACCTAACTAGAGTCCCACCATAAATAGGCTAACAAGACATACAAGGCCTGAGCATATGTCCAAATCATTTTCAGTATGATACACTCTGTCATCTTTTCAGTATAAATGATAAGAAATCACCCCAAATACATCAGCAATAATCTCAAGTTATCATTTGATTATTTTTTTTTCAAATCCTGAATTGATCTTACTATGACATTAAGGAGGGCAGGAACTACAAAACTGAAACTGTTTGAATACAATCAAATCTAAACATCATAATACTCTACAGCAACCAGTGTTCTATGTCTCCTGGATAGATGACAAAATTCAGATATTACTTTGATTCAGCAACACCTGAAATACCTCTGATATTATGTAAATAATATACCATAGGCCAATATGTTCATGGCTGAACTCAGAACTGTGTTCTCCTGAAATCAGTAAAGCTGTGGCTTGTAACAGCACCCAGATATAACATCCCTAACTGCGTATTCTCAAACCTGCAACATCAAGCATGTCAGCTTGGGTGAAGAATTTTAAAGCTGAGTAAGTGATCTGTCTACCTGTAAATGAAAACTGCGGATTAATTTCCCCCCCACCATCTCTCCTGCCCCTGTCCTCCCCACTTCTACTGGCAGCCATCACAAACAGCTCAGAGTGAGTTTCAGGTAAGCTCAGCTGTGCACGTATTCTGAGTCCTGTCTTCTTCCTTGAGGCACTGTTCACCTGAAATGAAGTAGACCAATGCTAACCAACAATTATTTCAGCCTCAGTGCATTGCACAGCCCTTGCTTTGCCTCTCCCCTAATTCTTAAGGCAACCCTCTCTCCTTTGCTGCACTTCCAGGGAGGTTTGCCATCTCTCCTCTGAGTCTTGCAGTTCCATTAGTCTTTGCCTAATGGCACCCATTCTCACTATTTGTCCTTGTCCAGCAGCAGGAATCAGAACACAAGATCAAACTAGTATGGTAAAGTTTTTTGTACTTTTCTAACACACTGCTTTCCCAGAAGTCTCTGCTGGTCCCTGTCACACTCAATAGTTGTTTTCCTCCCTCCTCAGCATTGTAACGTATTTATTATGATAGCATTATGAAGCATTCCTACTCTCAGAGAGCATTACCTAATTTAGTCACTGGAAACTGCTGATAGTTTATTCAAATCAGCAAATTTTTATTGTTCTGTATCAGTAAGTTTGGTGTTAAGGCCCCATATTATCCACAGCATCCCTTCCTCTCACAAAGGATGGACTGTGTGGTGTTTGACTGCGTCTGACTTTAATTAGCTACTCTGCAGTAGTGCTTACATTTCCGAGATCTCTCCTGCTGATACACAAGAAGCAGGCACAGATTTACATAATGTATTCCATCAAGTTCAACTGGATACAATAGTGTAACAAAACACAATGTAGGGTAATATGGGGATACAAAAGAGAGCCACACATCACTCAGAGGAACAATTTCAATTATTTTGGTAGTTAAACAAAAATAATCATCGTGCACGTATGTTTTCAGGTGATGATTATATAAAGCTAACAATATGGATAACAATTATGTAGTAAGCAGCAAATACACATGCAGAATCTGAATAAATCTGTAGCTCCCAAATGCTTTTGAAGGTCAGGTCAGTGTAAATGATATATTTTCTCAAAGTAACAAAACCAGACAAGTTTATGGATGAGGGCAATCTTTCAGCACTGTAAATGTATTAGATACTTAAATAGGGGAGGAAGGAAGTACAAATATCTCCAGTATGTAATACACAAAAACCTCCATTTGGCTGTGCAATATAGTTCTACCCTAACATGAGTCCTATCTAGCTGTGTAGTTAATTGAGGAACACAGAGTTTTCCGCATGCACTCTTACCTTGTGACACTGCAAGGAAGTAGCTTGAGGTAGCAAAGATATTCTTTTCCCTGTGTAATCATCCACTTAGGGCAGCACAGGATACAATTTGTGAAGTCCACTTTCAAATTACGATGGCAGCTAGTATGCAAAACAAGCTTTTGTTCCTCTGCAGCTGCTGTAGACATTCATTATTTGCACTAGAGGTTGTTTTTTTTATTAATAAAATTGTATTAAGTAAATGACTGTAAATGATACAGTCCCCATATTCTATAATATCTTACTAGATTAATACATTCATACACTTGTAAACTCCAATTTCCATGCAATCTGCACATCTGAGTTGTGAATTTGGCTGAATTCCTAATGCTCTGTATGAACTCTCTTAGCATATCAGAGTGAATGGGACATAATTCTTACCTTAATTTTTATTGCCCTGACTCTTATTCATGGGTCTGGAAAAGAAATAGGTGTATAGCTACTGAATCTTGCAGAGGGACACCAAACTACATTTGAAGTTCAAGTAGTTTAAAGATTGACATTATCTGCAAATTCTGAAGGTATAGCAGAAAATCTGTCTATACATCAGTGTGGTAAAATTCAAGTGCAGTAAAAAAAATTCAGCAACACGAGCATTTCATATATATCTGGAAAAAATAACATTATGAACGGATCGATCCTACCAGCATATCTTCTGTTCTGTCTATAGAAACCACACTGGGATATGTCTTTTGTCTATACTTTCATCTCAAATGTTTGGAAGATGCTCCAACAGAAAGTCTCAATTCAAGTCCCCACCATAAAAGCAAGGATATTTAATATCTTTACACATACTTTTCAACTTTTTATAACTTTACTTGTAACTGGAATTGTTGGGATTTGTAACGTCGCACTGCATGCAAGCCTGTAGGGAACAGTACTGGAAACTATGGCCTAGCAGAGAGATCACTGTAACCCATTATGTTAGGGCACACCCTATAATTAAATTTCCTTAGAAAGACCTCATGAGAGATAATCTTACCACAAAAAATGATGACAAATCATACTTGACATGCCCACTTAACAATTTCCTTTTTGTTTCTCCATTTATTAAAAAGAACTTTCGTCAGTAACATTTTGATAATAGTCGTGCTACAAAGTACCAGCAAGAAATTGATTCATATCCATAGTATCAGGGAAAAATTCCAGAATCTTTTCTTACGTTTTTCCTCTATTTTCAAACACATGCTGCTTTTCCATGAACTTCCTCATTTTCTCTCCATCACTTCCCTAAGTGTACTAATGGTACAGGAGAACACCAGAGAATAAAGATGCATTACCACAAAAGAATTTTCAAGTTGCAAAGACAAAGATGAATTGCAGAGCATTAAATTTTACTTTCTTTTACCCATACACTACAGCATAGCCTCCAGTTATCAGTAGGTTCCTGGGGTTCTCCGTTTCAAGAACAATCAGTTTCACTATCTCCTCCACATATTAGGAGATTAAACTGCAAGAAAGAACTTATTGAAGATTGCTCTCCTGGGCTATGGTACACACAGCACATACACACTCTTAGCAAAATTTAACTTCCAAAACCTAACAAGTCTCTTCTAAGCATGTACACACCTCTCATGTTTCTGAATTTTTTTTTCAATACACTATTCCTCTATCAAATACTAAATTCTTGCTTTTCAGGATAGAAACAGTGAAGTTTAACTGTATTCCTCACAATCTTTCTTTTCAAACTTCCTTGATACTGTAGCCAAACCTACAATATCATTAGCCACGGACAGGCGAAGGTACATGGAAAAATTCAGAGCAAGTTGTTGAGAAGAAAAGCCATTATGCACTACAAAGAACGTTATCATGCAAAGCACCATGCAATTATAACAATAGGCAGCACCATCTTGTTTTTCTGTAACTGATCCTTATGATCCATGTATATTTATTATAATCTATGCAGGACACAGATCTAGATTTTTTTATATGCTTGGCATTTTTCTCTCACTACACAAAACATCACCTTCAATAAGTGACTGCACAGAGCTCACTTAAATTTAGCTTAAATGAAGAAAGGAATGGAAAACCAATTTAATTGAATAAAAGTCTTTGTTTCTGGAAACAAATTGGTATTGAACAGCACAAAACCAAGAACTGGACAGAAGATAATAAGATTGTGAAAACATTGAATATTTGATTAATTTTAATCTGATGAGGAGTCTGCCTTAAATTCTCAGTATTCACCTAGAGTGATTAAGCAATCTTTTCAGCACAAAAATAATGAAATGAAGGAAGAAAAACCAGACATGAAGTTGGGAGGTTGCACCTCTTCTAATTCAAGACTCACATTTCCTGTTCTACTGAAAGCAGCACCCTGAAGTAAATTCCTCTGTAGTGAAGTTACAAAATAGAAGTTGGCAGTGCTTTGGTGTATTAACCTAAAAATATAAATCTAGCAAACACACTTGAAGAAGTATGAAAGAACTGCAAGTTGCAGAAGCTTTCAGGAAATAAAATACTACGCACCGGGGAGTACTTCACAACAGTAACACAGAATGGCACAGTACATTCAGTACATTCAATGTTTGCAATAGATCTGCAGCACATGCTATGATGGCACTGCCATTAGTCAAAAGAGTATGCTCATGATATTTGATTTCAGATCAAATTCAGAAATTTAATCAAGATTTCCCAAATACCCTAAAACCCACTTAATTTTCTTCTGCGTCTTTATTAGAAAATAAGTGCACGCTCCTCAGCCATTGGAAGATCACCACTTGACTGTTCTCAGTTTTCCTTGATACTGTTTCATAGGATAATTTCTTGTATCCTTCCTGCTCATGCATTTTTAACAATACCTGATATATCTGCCACTGTTTCTGTTACTTTGAATCTTTAAAAAAAAAAAAACAACCAAAAAAAAACCACAAAAAATTCCACAGATACCTACATAAAATAAAATTAGCTGTGGAGTTAACCTTCTTTCAAGCACTTATTTCTGAATTTTAAAACGTATTATATATTCCTATCGTTCTATCATTTTATTAACTAGTTAGCAAGTAAATCACATGCCCAGAACAAACTTAAAAAAAAAAAAAACAAACATACACACAAATAATGACATATTACAAAATGAAGGAATGCTCATTACAGAAGGAACATTACTTTGTTTTAGGGTTCATAGGAAAGTTCCTGTAACTAACTACTTGATCAACTTTTGTATTTCTGATCTGTGCTACTTCAGTATGCATTATGTCTCCTGAAATGGGATGCAACAGTCACTTCACCTACCCACTGAACCAATTCCTCTTCATCACCTGTTCTTCCCATTCTGTAACAGAGATTACTTCCAGACATGGCTGCTCCCACTGATGTCCTGCCAGTTCAACCCAAGGCATGAAAAAGAAGTACCCCTAAACTCCTTCTAATGACAAGGCAATGAAAGGAACTCAAACAGTAGGACCAGAGACCAAGGCATGAACAGGCTCCCTGTGATGCCATCATGGAAAGTGCTTTCAAAAGGTCTTCAAACGCTGTTTTGGTAGTTGCAAAAGCTGCTCTGACAAAGGTCAGCAGCCAACTGGAAAATGCTGCTGCAAAGACATATGTCAATTAGTGCTATTTACATTTATAGGAAGGAAGGAGTTAGAAGTATGCTTTCCCCTCTTGTATCTGACACCAGACTATGTGGACCAAAAAGCCTCTCACCCCTTAACACTTCAATCCCTTACTTCTCAACACCATTCTCAGAACAGATTCTAGAGACTCACAGAGTAGACTTTTTTTGATCTATCAAATCAACAGCTTTAAGTGACCTGTAACATCTCTAGCCACTTTGCTTTTCTAAGCTGAATTTCACTCATCCTACTGCAGTCTGCTTCTTTGAGCCCCTTCTCAATATTGGCACTGTGAAGACAGCAAAAAACAAGTATGTTACATGCACATGTCTATTGCATTGTCCAGTACAGGAAGTACTAGGAAATCTACTCTGGCTTACAGTTCCATCTCCAACTAAATGTCAGCAACATTAATGAAAAATTTACCCAATAAAAACAAAAGAAGCATCAAAAACAGTTGAATGAATCTTCACATCTAAATTACACCCTCAGTTTGCATTAAACCATTTTTTATGCTGCTAATTTACACCAGCACATACCTGAAATCTACTACCACAAAAAGCACAGCCTTTCTTGAAAATTACTCTGCATACAGAACTAGAAAGTTACCATCATGTTGTTTCTCCTTTTGCATATTATCAGGTATCAAAAGCTCTGTGAAATGTAGCACCATGCCTGCTTGTTGTAGCTTCAAATACGTCAAAGTTCTCTCCAGATTCACAACAAGGCACAAGCATCAGTAACACATCTTCCCCATATCATATATTTGAGAGCAGACAAGACAGTATACAAGACAAGGTATCATGGAAGCTTGGTAGTTTAGCTACCAGATCTAAATTCTTACTGTGACTCACTGCAGAAGAAAAAAGATCGGACAATCACGTAGGACAACACTGCTCCCTGTGACAGTGGCTTAGAATTCTGAAAATTTATTTAGGAAATCCACAGAAATTTGTGGATACTCAACTAAAGAAACTTCAATTTACTACAAGAATAGCAGAGATAAACTTGAATAGCACTATAGAAAAAAAAAGGAAAATAACAATTATGTCTTATTCTGTCCTGGCTATAACCTGAGATAAACCACCGTCTACTTTTTAAGAATGCAAAATGTAGTTATTGTCTAGAAAATTCAGGATGCGCGTTCTCGTAAGAGGCAGGAGAACAGCACAATACATCACAGCATTTCATTTTTTCCACTGGATAAGTTAATGATCAAAACAGGGCTTCATTCAAGGCAACCATACAATCTGCAAAACCCATCAGCAACATCATACAGCGTATGTGTAAACAATCACGGTTTAATTTACTCACAACTCATGCCATTGATGCCAAGAGTAAGGAACACAACTCTCATTCTTGCACCTATTTTACTGTTCAATTCTGATTTCTAGGCTGAGTCCTGTAAAAAGAATAGCAAGTAGACGTGTGTCCAAAAAAAAAAAAAAATTTACTCAAGTGCAATACTGCTTTTTGAAATTGTGCCACAGAACTCACATTGGAAGCGATGTATGAAGTCTGCTAGACATATGCTGACTGCACCACAGAATGGGAAATGTCAAGTTACGTCTACTTGTTTATGTAGTACTATCACTACGCAAAAGATGCTTTGATAGCTGACAAATGTATTCCACAATTTTTAGTATATAATCCCAAAGCAAGGAGCTAGAAGGAGTCAACTCTTCTTTGAGATGACTTGAAACTAAATAACTAAAATGCTTAATGTAAGGAGCCAGAATGAAAACAACAATTTATTTTGCAGTTTCTACACTATTCTGCAATTCAGGGATGTATACTAAGTGCATTCACCACTCCACACTCAGTAGTGCTCCTTTTTATGCATGTAAGAAATGTTAGATAAGTAAATCCCATTTAAAACTACATCAAGTGTCAGTGTTGAAGTATTCCTTAGGACACTGAGTACTGCTATGACATATACATATATATAACACATAAATTACATATTCATATAAGAATCCATTGTAACTTGTCATTCAGCAATACCCACTCTGGGCAACCTGTTACGATACTGGATAACTAGAGCCTATTAACAGATAGATGATAATTACTTTCAAAGGAAGTTGCACCCAATTTTGCACAGCATACAAAACAGTCATTGTCATTCACTCAGGAATTTTGCAAAACAACTGTTTACTTGTAAAACTTCCCTGTTTCTAGAGAAGACACCACATAGCAGCATTATCTCTCATAAGACTGCAAAACATTAACCTCAGTATTGCCCTTCATCTAGAAAAAGGTGTATTCATGAAAAATTCTTAGTTTCTGCCTCTTTCTTTCTCTGCTTAAGTTAGCATTTATAATTTGGGACATACAGTTAGTTGTAAATAAACAACCAAACTCAGATGGAAAACACTTGTACACGACAACTCAATTAATGGGTTTGAACAAAAATTTGCTATCAGAACCAGTTTAGAACCATAAACAATTGCTTGGCTTGTGGATCTAGATTTTTTCCTTAAGCATCATTTAAATAAAAAATGGCTCAAAGATACCGAACGTAACAGAGATTCCTGTGTATTTATTTCACTACTTAAATTCTCGTGCACTTGAACCAGGCAGTGATATTACAGGATCAACTTCTGAGATACAAGCTGTCATGTTTTCATTTATAGTAGCTGATGGCATCTGAATTGGACTGTATATTTTTGGATTTGCAATATGGCAGGGATTTATATGTTGCACCGATTTAGATTTTACATGCCAAACACAAACTGAGCATAAGAAATTAAAGTGGTTAGCCAGAGAAGGGACGGACTTAATGATTATTAAAACAAAACAAAACACATACATACACAAAAAAAAAGCAAGTTGGAAATAAAAGAAAAAAAAAGGAGGAAAGAAGAAATCAACAACGCTGTATCACCTGTATAACTTTATGTTAAATCTGTTTTTTCACTCTTCTGAAGGGCTTCGATGCTTTGTACTTTTGTAATGCTCAGGCTATCATTTTCTGAAGCACTTGAATGAACACTGAAGGACAAAGGTATCATTCTGTTTGCAGCAAGGTATCCCTGAGATCTTCATTCTGTTGATTCAGTGTCTCTTCAGATCAGATGAATGACAGAAGGTGCATCTGTCAGCAACTTTGCCACTTCCTCTTTATTGCATACTCCCATGCCAATGCTAGCAGGTCTTAGCAGAACCCCTTTAAAACCCATGTCTTCACCACCAAGGCTTCAATCAGAACAAGTTATACTATTTAATGAATAACTCATTCAGATCCTAAACATACATGCTGAAGTCTATTTTCTTCAATTTTGTCTTTGAAAGAAAACTGGAAGGAAATTTACTTCCTGACATTCAGCTGCTTTATTGTTTAGATAACCGAGATTACGTTTTTAAACACATTTGTTCAGTTGAGCTATGAACTAGCTTCTTCAGGGAAAAAGAATTATGCAGAACACTAAGGCTGATTAGAAGATGCCTCTTTTCATTTCTGAATTCAGAGCAGACCTGCAATGTTCTAAGAAAGACTGGTTGGAAAGATCAAAGGAGAAGGGAAGGCAATTAATTAGCAGATTGGCACTTATTCCTCTTCAAAAGAAACAGTTTGCAGCTTTTGTTGATAAGAACTACTACCACTACCATATTTTAAGGGGCTCTTAGCAAAGTACCTTAAACTCCAGGGGCATCAGTGTAAGGTTTGTGAAAGATGTCTGCATATTTTAAAATGTAAGTTGGTGAGAAATATCTGATGAGGGAAAAACCTCAATAGTCTCATTAACAGAGATAAAGAAAAATCAGCATAGAAGGACAACACAGACTGTACTGAGCAAGAGTTTGAAATACTGAAAAAGGATATACCATGTAGCCATGTATTAACTGCTATTTTTCAGTGAAATCCAAGGAAATAACGGTACCATCCCCTTCAAAGAGAGTCTGTTACAAACAGCATAAAAAAAAGCCTCATACTGAAGGTCTCACTCCTGACTGGCTAAAAATGGCTACGGGTAACACAAGAAGAGCTTACCTGATTTTATGAACTCTTTAAAGAAGTAAAAGCTCCCCAGTCATCCTTTATATAGAAAAGAGGCTACAAAGACAATGCATTGACTAAGCACGGGGTTTACAAAATGACAAACCAGGGTGAGATGCACAATCAAGAGACACTTAGTGAAAAATCCTGGTTGGGCTACCAAGCATCAGATTGTGGACAACGCTTACTGTCCTATCCAGCCAACAGACACTGTTGCATACTGTATGAAGGCAGTCTGATGTGGATCAATGAGCCATCGGTCATTGGTTGTGTCCCTGCTGAATGAACACACCACAGACAGGAAAAGGTCTTGGGTGAGTTTGGTTACTCTCTCCATTACTTGGCCAGATTTGCTATTTGTAAGAAGATCATTAATTTAAAGATTATTTTGGCTCACCACAGCTTTCAAAACTGTCAGGCTGAGAAACAGCAGGCTTTTCAAGAGAAACACTGGAAAGTCCGGGTAGACATAAAATACATTTTTGTGTTGTGTTGTCCATGAGGAAGTATATTTGACACAGGAAATCCAGCAATAAATGTGCAAATGGACAATTAATTGGTCAGTATGCAGTCACTTTTGAACTCAAATGTTACCTTCTAGTTACTGTCAAAATTAAAACAACATTGGGTTCAGAGGCCTATGCTAGAACTGTCTAGATATGAAAGCTCATATGGGCAATAAAAAATTCAGTATCCCCCTTGCATTGTAGGGTCTGTACACCTACAGGATCCGTATAATTTGCATCTGGTGCTGATAGTGGTCTTTTCAGTTTAGGTATCTAGTTTAAGGATCAGTAGACAATTAACAATTGATAACCAGCTCAAATAGCTCACTTGATATCTCTGTCTCTGAGGCACACTCCTGCACTGTCAGTGTCTCAGTTCACTCTCTCAGCTACGCTGAACAATAAATCAAAACAGTGGCAGCTGCACTAACAACATCAATAAGAAAAAGCCTTCACTGCTGCCTTAACAGAAATAAATCAGCATTTATTGGCCTGATTTCTTTTAACATTGAAATCTTACAACATGTTTTTAGAAACAAATTATTAAAAGTAGATAATGTTCCATAATGGTTGTGAATTACTGCCTAAGTGGATTTTAATAATTGAAAAGGGAAAACTTTTATCATTGCACACCAGAACACTGTCAAGAAGAAATGTTGGGGAGCTGAAATTTCCTTTAGTTTGGCTTTGTATTTTCATTTCAGTAGGATTAGAGGGAATTCTGGCTCTTTTTTTTCTTCTAAATAAATTATTTACACTACATATTGGGCTTCTCAAAACAAATAAATCACAAAATACAAGGTAAGAAGCAACTTGGTTAAAGAAAGGAGAAAAAAAGAGAAAAAAAGAAAAAAAGAGCACCCAGACAGTCCAAGATGGGCTGCTTGAGAAGAATCATGAAGAAATCAAAAGGCAACAAGTGCATCAGGTCCAGAGCTCCACTCCAGGAAGTGGCAGATTGCACTGAGTGCAGTGGCTTGGAGGCCGAGGCATACGTGTGCATGTCTTCCTCCCTACTGGATGGAATCAATATTCCTCAGTCATTAGAACAGACCAGCTTTAACTTTAGTGCCATATGTCCAGAGAAAACTTTTCAGAACCAGCTTTCCCAATTGTTAATGGGAAAACATGAATTGTCCCCAGCTATACAATTTTTTCTTCTTCACCCACCAATATTTTAACACTTGTCAACGTGTATTTCCAGTCTTTCAGGTTCTTTACATCCTTTTGGAATTTTGCCAGCTCCTGCACCAGAACCCTTGTCTGAACGACTCAAATTACAGGTTATTGCCACTGGACCAGCCCCACCAGCTGCAAAACGAAAGACTTGTGTCTGAACAACTTGGTATAATCACAGGCCAGTTAAAATGCAGATATGAGAATTAAAATGCAAGCAATATTGGTGTCACTGTTCATGAAGAAAATAAACATAACTGAAAGAATGCAACTTGGTCTGATTTAAAATTCCTCTGAACGCTTGCCTCACTTTGCATCTCTCATTTATTTTCTCTCTGCAAACCACTCATTTTCTTATGAATCTTTCTGTTTCACAAGGCAAGAATCATCCCTTTTAGAAAAGAAATTAAAAAAAAAAAAAAAGCTTGGATTAACCAGGCTTTACTGGCCTTCCTTCATGAATAAACAATGAGCTTTTCCAGAACTGCAAAAGAAATTCATTATGCACAATGAATATGTTGCTTTGTTGTCAGACAAAAAACCTAGTGCCATATCAAAGCACTTTGTTCTATGCTGCTTTTACCTAGTACACTTTTTAAATCTTGAAATTATAGAGGGAGAAATTAACCCCCCCCCCCCCCCACCTCTGGGCAAATGACTGAAAATTCACCACATAGCTCTCTCAAAAATTACAGTGAAATGGACTACATGTAGCACATTTGCCTGGCTGAAGCTCTTGACACTGGTGTGGATTTGATCAAAATAGGAATGTGCTTGCTTGTTGTTTTAGCTTTGGATCTTCAAAAGAGATGTGCTCAGATTCTTCATGACCTTTTCTTAGCTGACTAAAAAGGGTGAGGCTTAAAAATGTCAGTAATTTCAGTCAATCAAATGCTTTAAAAACAAGAAGCCATACTTCATTCTGAATGTTAATATCTGCCATTAAAATGTTCCCTTTCTGCTTTCAAAATATTTCTTAGCCAATAATAGGTTTCCACTTGATTGCCTCTTTGAATGTCTGTAGAAATGTCAAATCTAATACAACCAAAATCTCACATTCCATTTCCAAAGAATTCTTCAGAAATTCGGAATGGGGAAAGAACAGAAAAATACAGCCATCCTGTTTTATCAGAACTCCATATTGCTGTTTTCCCACCCTACAATATCTGAGGAGCAGAAGCCATAATCCTCGTTTATGTCCTAGAGCTTGAAATACAAATGTTAAATTCAAATGACTAGACAGCAGTTCAAGTGTATTGGTGAGACTTCAGACTTCTCAAAGAATTGATCTCCTATTTCATGCATTGTATTCAGTGCTCAAGATGTCTTTCCTACTGATACATTAGTACTATTAACATGCCATGCTTCACAAAACCTCTTCTTATCATAACCAAATGCTTATGACAAAGGCAATGGAGAAAAAGAAGCTAACAGACTTAGTACTGGTGAATCATTTGCAATATAACCAAAGCTATAATAAAATGTGATTCTCCAAATCACAGGGGCAAAGTACATTCATAGTGATTCTTCAGTTAATAAGCTATTTCTGGGCTACGCATATCAAAGTTACAGTATGGTTAAAGGAGGACTGAAATAAGATTGATTAGAAATCAATCCAATCAGATTAGAGTTACTGATAGCACAAATTTTACCAGAAAAGCCACACATCAGAAAACCTGCTTTTCTCTGCTATGTTTAACTAATAACTACTTCTACAGGGAAAAAACATACAGCTTTCCTTTATTATACTTTTACACTTCCTATTTTCTAGATCCATTTAGTCCTGTACAATATCTGTACCTCTTCCTTGTTTCTCCTTTTGTCCTTACATACATATTTGAAATTTGTGAGTACTGCCTTCTTTCAGGTCAGTTACTTGTGTTCCTTAGTATACCTCCATAATAAAAGCAAGCAATTTCCCATTTTATTTGTTTGTTTGTTTTTTTAATGTGGCACTAAGCTTCTTCTTAAGTAGTATGTGTAAGATATATGCTAGAGATGCATGTGGTTTTCCTATTGATTGTTTGATTTAAAGCGGCTTGCATGAATATTACTAAAGCTCTTCAAATCACATTTATGCCAATGCCACAAATCATTTCCAAATACACTTTAAGATGTTACAATATAACCAAACATCTTTCAGTGAATATGCCATTAAAAGTTTAAGCTGATCACTTTTATTGAAAGAACACAATCACCAGCTAAAGACAGAGTGAGTCAATTACTACTCCTTTCTGCGTATCAGCTGGCATGGTCAGCTTTCCTATTTGGTATATAATTCTGAGTTTCAGGGACAAGAATTCTTCACTGATGTGATGCTAAGCACACCTCAGCAGGATTTGGCTAATATTTATATTCTTGCAGCATTGTTACTAGAAAATGATTCCACGTTTTTAAATATCATTATGGACTCAGACTCTATACGATCAGTAAAGAATATGAATTAGACTGCATTGTATTCAGAGGAATACAAATAAGTTAGACTTGCAGTTCTGGTAATTTAATAATTGAAGATAATAGAAGACAATCCTGACTTAAACTGCTACAACAACAAGATACAACACAAACTAGACCCATCTCAGGCTTATGTGCAAATCCATTCCCCACTACCTGATCAAATGCTAAAGCAAGAAAAATGTCCCAAATAAAAGAAATAAAAGATAAATAAATAAATATACATCTACAATATATTTCAGGTGTCAGATGAAATGCCGTGAGACTGTCTTTGCATCAAAAATACAGAATACAGAATAATTTTCTTTAATGAACTATGATTTCCAAAAATGGAACTCTGTACTTATACCTATGGTTGAGTTGTTTTTAGATTGGACTTTAGAAATGCAGCTACTGCATAGTAGCTCTAATTCATGTTTTCTTGTGGAGTGCAGACACCATAGCTAGCATTTAAATTGGTTTTGGCGTTTTGCTTCCTTCATTTACTGTAAAGACAACACATGTTGTACATAATACAACATAATGTACATAATATAAGGAAGAATTATCTGTTTAATAGAAATAAAATCTGAGAGAATGCTCATGGTTTCCACCTGCACAAAATATTTAGCTTTCAGCAGCATGCTGTCTATAAGGATTAAAAGGTTTGGAAATATAGCGTCTCCATAGGACTGTAAAGCAATGCTATCATTGCAATAAAAGTATTTAAGGAGCAGAAAGAGCTGCATCTGGTATTCCTAAAAATATGTAAGTCTAAAATGCATGCTATGAAAGAAAATTAATACTTCTAAAAGTATTAAAAGACATCAAAAATTGAGAAGTGTTAGAAGAAAAGCTGATATTTGTGGTGTATTCTGCATACCTGCACCATGGTTGCACTTCTTCAGTTCTCTATTTCCTGTAAACGTACACTAGATCAACTCAGTGTTATTATTCAAATAACATTTCCTTTATTTACAGTCAAAGTAAAAAGTCATCAATCAGATCCTGTTGTTTTTTTTTTTTTTTCTATTACTAAGTAATTATGCTGTAATTTCCCATCATTTGCGTTCTCAGACACCTTCCAGAACCAAAATAATAAATATGCTTTGTATAAGTGCAGTGCTGAAAAAAATGCTTCTTTTTTAGGGTTCAAATTTTAATTATTAAAAAGTAATATTGCCCATTTAATTACACAGAAAACAATTTCCTTTTAATTGTTGCCTTGTGACTTCACACATCCTTAATACTACATAATTGTGATCACTGCTGATATAGATAATTTATGCATTAATCACTGATGTAGTTTCATTTAATTAATTCTATATTTTGACCACTCATGTATCTGAGACTGGACTATGACAAAAATCTGTAATGTAAAACAGAGAAAATCCTATTTCAAAAAAAAAAAACAGCCTGAAGATTGGATGCAGGCTAAGAGATATTTAATACTGATATTACACTTTAGACTCTACCTTTTTATATTTCACAGTGCTTCCCACAGACTTATTTCCCTCCAAGCCCCATTCCCGCTACCAGCCTCTCTATGCACAAGAAGCGTTGATATACACTTCCCAGTATCAAAGAACGAAGGAAGCATCTCATCTGCATGCAAACCTGACTTTATGTACTGTAAAACCTTTCTGTAAATTTACAAGTGTAACTATAGCTGCCAAAAACCTTTACACACTCTTTACTCCTCTTTCATCAGTCACTGCCTATTTTGAGCCTAGTGTCATTATCTTCAGCATTTCTATTATATAGATACTACATGTTATGCTGTCTAGTACAGAAAGTGGACTGTAGCCTTGGTCTAGGCAGAAAAATTGTTGCTGGATAGAAACACAACAATCAGAAGTGATTAAGCTGAATGTAGATTGAATAATTACAATGAATTCTTGCATTTCTTCATTATTTTCAAAATGCCTCCTTCTTCCTCTTACTGAGCAGTGGGAAAATTTGTTTCACAATTGCTGTAGTTTTTAAAAAGTCTCTAAGCTGACAGGTATTTTAAAATCAGTTTCTTAAGTGTTCTGAATACTATTAATTCAGACAACATAGAAAAACTAGACTACGTTTCATAATTCCCTGGAAGAAAGAAAATGAAATGCCGTCGTGAGACCTTGAGAAGACTGACCTACAGTCTGCTGCAATGCTGAAAGCAATCATGTTACTCAGACGTTCAGATTAGGCTCTTTCTGCTGTGACAGCGCTTCCAGAGTGCATGCACGACTGAACCTTCAGAATGGATTTTTAATTTTTTCTTTTAATGTGGACCATTTTGAAACAACTAGGATTTGACTTAAGAATTCACTATGCAGCATTTTTATTTCTGTTATAAACACTAGCACTTGTGCTCGGAACAGAAGTGAAACTACATCTATAATTTCATATTAACTTGATCAACAGTGCTTTTACAGTAACTGATCAGAAATAAGGAAGCTTTCTGAATCTTAAATTGAGGTGAATAGCTCCTCACACTGGAGGAAAATAAAGCACCTTTAAATATTCCTATCTGGGATTGTATAGCAATTTCACAAGTGATACGTAATATACTCCACCTAAGTCCATTTTTCTTTACTTCCCCTAGCTAATTAGTGATTAAATACACACCCCTGATAGGGCCCAAACTTATTCCCATGGGAGCAAACTGTGGAATGGTGACATTTATACAAAGGACTCAATGATCCTTACAGGTCCCTTCCAACTTGTGATATTCCATGATTGTTTTGTAGGACCATAACGTAATACATTGTAGATAACCTCAGAGTTGGAACAAAATTCTGGAAGTGTGACCAAGAAAAGCACACAGCCGGAACTGAAGCCTAACTCCACCAAATGTCTGCATACCAATCTCTCATTGAAACCAGTTGGTGTTATGGCTGTGAACCAATCGGGGACCCCAAAGCTATTTTTAGGACTTCCCATCTGGTTTTTCTAGATTTCACTGGAGAAAAGCACACTCCTCTTCTAGAACTTGTATCAATCTGCCAACTCCACAGAATCATACAATCACTCAGGTTGGAAAGGACCTTAAAGATCATTGAGTCCAACCATGACCTAACCATACTATCCTAACTCTAACAATGACTTCAAGTGAAACTAGATGTTCTAGACAGATATAACTACAGAAATAAAGGCAATTATAATTTTGCATAAGCATTTTTCAAATGAGAAACACTTGTATTTTGGTTAAATACAAGAAAATTTCTACTCTGATCAAAGAAGTTTACAAGCCTGTAAAGAGACACATGGCTCCTATATACAAAATTATGAGTTGTCCTTTGGATTTTCACTAATAGGTTAATTGCTGATGATGATTGTCACATGTACAATAAGTTACTTATTGAAATGTGATCTTGTATCTCACTTTGTATGTACTTATTAGTTTCTGTGCACTGACACAAGTGGAAATACAAATAATCCAGACTTAACTATTACAGAAAGTAGTATCCAAAAGAAAATGAGGTAAGTTAAAACTGTTCTAGTTTTCCTATGATGAATCATCTTTAGAATTCCCTTAATTTCTCCTCTTCCTTAAAAAGTAAAAATAATTAAAAGAAAAATACAGTGAAAAATTTAAGTTTGCTAATGAAGGCAATGCAGATCATCACAAGAAAGAAAAATGCCTTAGTACAACTCACCTGCTTCCAGTACTGTATTACTAAAACCCGTACCTTTGTACCCTTTGGTTGCTTTCTTTATTTGTTCTTCTGTGCTAAAATAACTTAGCTCTAATTGAAGCCAAACAAGTGGCTTCTCTCATGGAAGAAAACTGCAGACATACCATGCCCCCCCATTGGGAAGATACCTGGAGTGCAGCAGCAGTGTTTTATACTAGTTCATCACCTGTAAGAAACCACTATTGTAGTCTTACTCCCCTTGCTCTACTGGATCTGCAGTGCCAATGAGCTTGGAATAAAAAAATACACATAGGTAGACCTTACATACATAGCCCTGGGCTAGGAGCATGCTCCTCTGTTCTGGCAGCTTAATTTTGTACAGAATTGAATCTCTTGCTTTTTAATGTTCTCTCCTCCTCCCTCCCAGCTTAATTCTAAAGGATATTTTGTAGCATCTGGGGACTCACAGAAGCACATTAACACCTTAACAGCCACTCCGGGCCTTCAGTACAGTGTACATTCCTTGACAGGATTTGTTCCTATCTTCTGATAGCAGTAGGAGGCTTTGAAATTAGTTGTACAACCTAAACAGTGTTTCCACAGGAGCAAAACAGAAAATGAAAGGTATATTATTCAGACACCAAACCTTTAAGTACAACTTGTTCTATTAGACATACCTATCTAGCTCATCAGATCAATACAACAATTTGTTTTGAGTTTTTAGGGCCACAGAATAAAATTAAAAAAAAAAAAAAAAAAAAAAAAAAAAAAAAAAAAAGCCTGGCAATTAAAAGTGTAACAGCAAAACAGTGCAAGCTAAAAGCACATTCACCTTTTCAGCCAAACTGCATTAAAGTGAAATGCAATTGGTATTTCATTAATTGCCACTGACTTGCTAAAATGTAAACTGAAGCGCTCGACTCCATCGTCTGTATACACCTTAACCATGCCGGTCACAACACAGTCCGTATAGCTGTCAATGCAGTTCTCAACAAGCACACTTTACCAACACTCCCAAGAGTTTATGCTGCTTCACTGAACTCCACCAAAAAACACCTTTCTACAGGAACAATCCTACTAAAGCAAACTTTTGGCTTTGTAAAACTCAGGTTGGACTCCTGCAAGAATCTTTGCATGATCTCCCATAAAATCTTAGCAAGTGTAAAACCTCACAGTTGTTCCAGTTTGCTCTGTAGCCAGCTCACTCTGGCTACAACGTATCCCACGTATTTGTGTTAAGACAAAGGACTACAGATAAAGGATACAACCTTTGGCCAAATCTAGAATTCTTAGTCTCTTGAAAAAGCTCATGTGACATGACATGATAGGATTTGCAAGGTAACAAGGACAGGCTGTTGATTACTCGGTAGAGAAGAAATAAAAAGCAGCAGAAGAGGGGCAATGTTCTGGATTACTGACTTCAAAGAAATGCTGAAGTTTTTTAAAAAATGTATGAGTGGATTGTTACTGATATCTCCTTGTTAATCTTCAAAGCTGATTTCCAAAATGTTGTATCCTAAGCACTTCCAAAACAAGACTAGATAGAAAGTGTTGTAACATTTATAAAGATGATTAAAAGTCTAGTTGAGTGAAACAGAGATCGCTTTTCCTTACTCTTTCTTCCTCTGTTTACCTACCTATTTTTGGATTTAAGGATTCACAGAATCACAGAATTGCAGGGGATGGAAGGGACCGCAAGAGATCATCGAGTTCAACTCCTCTGCTAGAGCAAGTATCCTAAAATAGGTTGCACAGGTAGGCTCTTTTCTTCCAAAGACACAAAACACCCATCTTCATATACAGTAATAGTCAAAGATGATAGCTTGTATTTTGCTGCGATCACTGCGATAAATGCATCTGTGCTAATGCAGGAAGGTGAACTTCCACCACAGATGCTACATTTCTGTCAATAATGCATCAGCCAGGAAGGCAGGTGACTTGGACTCCCCTCGTTTCCACTGCATGGGGAGTTATGATCTGTCTCTGAGCAGCTTAATTAACATTCCTTTTCTGACCATCTCTCCCTTCCTTCATCTCATTTATAGACAGTTACATAAGACATAATATTAATGTGGCAAAATTATTCGATGCTTTCTCCTACTCACAACAAGAGGCAATGGGTACAAGGTAAGTTGCACTGAGAGAGATTTCATCTTTATGTGTGTGTGTGTGTGTGTGTGTGTGTGTGTGTGTGTGTGTATTTATGTATTAATTTATTCTTACAGTAAAAACTATCAAGCATTGTAACCACCTCCCCAGTAGAGTCTGGAATCTGCATTACTGGAGGTTTTCAAGATGCAACTGGACTGGGTATTGAAGAATCTCATCAAGGTTTCTATTTCCATAAAAGGCTGGAGATGATTTTCACCTGGCATGTTCCATGATTCTCTGTGACTATAGAAATGGAAATTTTAAACACAACTTAATGCCTCTCTCTCTCCAATTCTTTGCTGGTATAACTGACTCCTGTATGCCAGGGAGCAAATGTACTTCTGCGGGTTCAGCACCACTAGAGTAAATCCAAGTAGACTAAGTATTCTTCAAGGAAAGGAATTTGTTTTAATAAAAAAGACCGAAAGCATCAGGACACAAATTTTGCTGTCAAAAAGACTCTTCATAAACAAGAAAAGAAAAAAAAAAAAAAGTAGTTAAGCCATCACAAGCAGAGCAGCTGGTGTTTTAAACTGATTCCCTCTATCAATTATTTAATTTATGGTGACTCTGGTGGGGAGCTCTGAGAAACAAGAATTTGCAAGATTTTAAAGTATCCAGTCTCACTATTTTGATTGCTCATCTTCTCACTTTCTTAGTGCACCTTTAAAACTGAACTAAATTTCTGAGGAAGTTGCTAACTATCTTGTCTGCATTCACACTCAATTGGACGTCTTTCCACAGAAACGAGTTTATTAGATTAGAACAGTCTCAGATTATTACACTTCAAAAGGTAAAGAAAATGCCTTTACTGCCATAATCTTGCAGTTACTGCTATGTTACTATAAATTGTGTCTTCTTTCTGAGAAGAGACAGAAGTGTGAGCTTTGGATCAGTAGCAGCATAGGTACTTTCTTTAACAAATGTGCAAAATTAGTGCTGTGAAATCTCCCAAATCTGTAGTATGTAACAGATAAATCTACTACATCAGAAGCAAACTGAGCACAAAACCAGGCATGCAGGGCAGCAGCAGCACAATAGTCTTTATACAAACAATTGCTCTAATGAAAGCAAAACAATAGTCTTAGTTATCTACAAAAGGCCTGGTAAATAGTGCCTTCAGGGGATTTTCTAATCATAACAATAATATTAATTATTTCCTATGGCTACAAATAAAATTTCACTTTTCCTTTACTGATTAATGCATTTAAACAGAATATTTTTACCTGTATTGATTACCATTGCAATCACCATAAAATAGATTTGGATAAACCAAATACAACTGTACAATTTTCATGAACTGGCAAAGACAGCACAGAAAAAGTACTGCAATTCTTTGCATGGCAACCATGTAACCAAAGCAACAAAAAAATGTAATTGAAGAATAAGAAATCTGAATAAACTTTAGAAAAGTTGACAACATTCTTTTGAAAGGTAAGAAACTAGCATAGACTTGAAAGAAAATGCTGAGAGTTCTTGGTTCACATATTCGTGATTTGCATTACAAAATAGTATGTTGTCTGTTATGTTGTTAGGTGTGCTATCTGGATGTTGTCATAAGTCACAGCAACAAATACATTATATAAAATATGTAAAAAAAAAATAATTCCCAAAGGATGAAAGTTTATATAATTTATTGTCGTTATTTCATAGTATTATTACTTACCAATCTTAAAGCTGTATCTTTAAGACCTCAGTGATATAAATGTCAGTATTTGGTTTATGTTAATGAATATACTTAGAGTTGTGTTCTTTACTTAATAGCCTTGCATTTAACGGATATAAACAACGCATACTTATTCCATACAGCCATAGCTAGGGTGAAGTGAAGGGTTCTCAAAGCCCTGCTTGGGAGGAGCAGTTCTGTGTAAATAGAAAGTGGGCTTTTAACAGCTCATGTGACTGGTTAATGAATGACATTACAATAAGTCTACTGTTTGGAAAACCTTGAAAAGTGTAACTTCCTGGTATCTAATATGAAGCTCTCTGTGTTTAATGACAGTGAAGTCAGAAACAAGGAAGGAAGGTATAACAAAGGGCTTTCAAAATAATCTAAAGAAAACAAACCCACAATCAACCCAACAATCCAAGTCCCCCAACATATTAAAATAAATAAATAGAAAAATATATTAAAATAGAATCATAAAATCACTGAATCATAGAATGGCTCGAGTTGGAATAGAGGATCATCAAGTTTCAACCTGCTGCCACAGTCAGGGCCACCAACCTCCAGATCTGGTACTAGACCAGGTGGCCCCCTATCCAGCCTGGTCTTGAACACCTCCAGGGATGGAGTCCACAGCCTCACCTGTTTCAACACCTCACCACTCTCAGAGTAAAGCACTTCCCCCTGACATCCAATCTAAACCTTCCCTCCTTGAGCTTAAAACCATTCCCACTTGTCCTATCACTGTCTACCCTTTTAAAAAAAGTTGACTCCCCTTCTGTTTATAAGCCCCTTTTAAATGTTGGAAGGCAGTAATGAGTTTTCCTCACAGCCTTCTCTTCCCCAGTCTGAACAAGCCCAGCTCCCTCAGCCTGTCTTTGCACAGGAGGTGTTCCACTTTTCTGACCATCTTTGTGGTCCTCCTCTGGACCCTCTCCAACAGCTCCACATCGTTCCTATATCAAGGGCCCCAGACTTTGATGCAGTACAGGTCTTAGATTTGGTTCTTAGATTTCAATTCTGAATTCCAGAGGAAGCAAGTTGGATCAATACATTCTTATGTTTATTCATTAGAGAGTCCTGCATGTGATTCATATTAACAGGAAGAAAAGTTAGAATGGTCACTGTAAGCCTACAGAACTCCACAGCTAACAGGAACTAAGTTGTTACTGGCATTATGCTGACACCAGACTTCCCCATCAGAGGATGAATTTCATTCACTCCTATACTAAGCATCACAGAAAGAAAAAAAAAGAAAAATGTGTTTCTCTTTGTACATATTCAAAGACAGCTGGAAAAGACTTTGTAATGATTAAAACATAAAATTTACTTTAAAAAAAAAAAGTCAAACAAAGCTGTATCTAGATTTTAAACTAGATATTCCATGAAACTTAGCTGCACTTTAAAGCTTTTGTGTAGTCAGCAATGTGACCAGGTTTTCCATGCATACCATCTGTCTTTGGTATCTCTAAAATGTCAAGCAGGTTAATCACTGCTCTCAACAAACATTGCAGTGCTGCTCTCCTCATTGTTCAGCTGTATGCTCTAGAACTGCCTCCCTGCTCTGAATGTTGCTCAGAAGTGAGTGGGGTGATATATACCAATGGTGCACCCAGCAGGCTTGCCCTGAGGCTTCATGGGCATGGCTGGAGCGTGCTCATGCAGTCACAGAGCTGGAAGTCAGCTTCAGATTTCCTGCTGCAATGTCTGCTCAGAAATTTGGGATTCTTCCCTTTAGACATAAAAAGGACAAACTACAGAGTTACACAGGGATTCAGAAAGTTTAGATAACTTAACTGGAAGCTCCTAGTCCCAGTACAATTTTAACTAAGCCTAATGGATTTCTAAGTCATGCCTCTTTACGCTAATGCATCAATTTAGTTCAGCTATGTCAGAGTGGCAGATATGTGAGCGAGCCTGGTATGGAACCAAAGTACCCTCCAAAGGCATTAAAGCGTAACTAATTTGAATCTGCAATGTTACAGTTCTTGAATCATTAACACATTGGAGAAAGCTACTACAAGGTCAGACAGGCTTATATCACAGAATCACAGAATTGTAGGGGTTGGAAGGGACCTCCAGAGATCATCGAGTCCAACCCCCCTGCCAAAGCAGGTTCCCTACACCAGGTCGCACAGGTAGGCATCCAGGCAGGTCTTGAACATCTCCAGAGAAGGAGACTCCACCACCTCCCTGGGCAGCCTGTTCCAGTGCTCCGTCACCCTCACTGTAAAGAAGTTCTTGCACACATTTGTGCGGAACTTCCTATGCTGCACTTTCCGGCCGTTTCCCCTTGTCCTGTCTCCACTCACCACTGAAAAGAGACTGGCCTCACCACTCTGCCCCCCACACCTTAGATGTTTATAGACCTGGATCAGGTCCCCTCTCAGTCTTCTTTTCTCAAGGCTGAACAGACCCAGTTCACTCAGCCTTTCCTCATAGGAGAGATGCTCCAGGCCCTTCACCATCTTCGTGGCCCTCCGCTGGACTCTTTCCAAGAGATCCTTGTCTTTTTTGTACTGGGGAGCCCAGAACTGGACGCAGTACTCCAGATGAGGCCTTACCAGGACAGAGTAGAGGGGGAGGATCACCTCCTCGACCTGCTGGCCACGCTCTTTTTAATGCACCCCAGTAAGCCATTGGCCCTCTGGGCCACAAGGGCACACTGCTGGCTCATGGCCAACCTGTCGTCCACCAGGACACCCAGGTCCCTCTCCGCAGAGCTCCTCTCCAGCAGCTCATCCCCTAGCCTGTATTGGTGCACGGAGTTCTTCCTCCCTAGGTGTAAGACACTATACTTGCTTTTGTTGAACCTCATCTGGTTTCTGCCCAGCTCTCCAGCCTGTTCAGGTCTTGCTGAATGGCAGCACGGCCTTCAGGCGTGTCAGCCAATCCTCCGAACTTCGTATCATCAGCAAACTTGCTGAGGGTGGCCACTATCCCCTCATCAAGGTCATTAATAAAATCACAGAATCATAGAATCACCAAGGTTGGAAAAGACCTAAAAGATCATCCAGTCCAACCGTTCACCTATTCCCAATAGCTCCCACTAAACCATGTCCCTCAGCACAACATCCAGCCTTTCCTTGAACACCCCCAGGCTCGGTGACTCCACCACCTCCCTTGGCAGTCCATTCCAGTGCCTGACCACCCTTTCTGAAAAGTAATACTTCCTAATGTCCAGCCTGATTCTCCCCTGCCGTAGCTTGAAACCATTCCCACTGGTCCTATCACTAATGACACGAGAGAAGAGGCCGACCCCCAGCTCACTACAACCTCCCTTTAGGAAGTTATAGAGAGCAATGAGGTCTCCCCTGAGCCTCCTCTTCTCCAGGCTGAACATTCCCAGCCTCTCCTCATATGGCCTGTGTTCCAGACCCCTTACCAGCTTTGTTGCCCTCCTCTGAACATGTTCCAGGGCCTCAATATCTTTCTTGCAGTGAGGGGCCCCTCAGATGTTGAACAAGACCGGACCCAGCACAGACCCCTGAGGAACACCGCTGGTTACAGGCCTCCAACCGGACTCTGCACCGCCAACAACGACCCTCTGTGCTCTGCCAGTCAGCCAGTTCTCAACCCACCTCACTGTCCACTCATCTATCCCACACTTCCTCAGCTTTGTTATATGTCGTGGGGGACACGACATCCTTACAACATATCTGTAGAACTGTGCAAAAAACAGTACCAACTTTTCTTAAAGCATTCTGGCAGTGAGAGAATTTTCTAATATCATGGAAGATTACCATTTTCTGCTTTGGTTTAAAAGATCTTTCATCATACTCCTGACCAAGACCTCATTTTAAAAATGATAAAAACAAATTACTCCTTAAACCTCCACAGTTGAACTATGTAGTTAGGATATTACATGAAATTTCTTCCTAGAAAAAAAAAAAACAACATGTATTTATAGGACTCTGGATTTTTAGTTTTGATCATCTTATATTTGGAACAAACAAATGCCATTTAGCATAATAATAACCAGAATATGAAACAGTTCCATAGCTAGAACCATTTTCTAATGTTAAAGGTAGATGTTGAAAAGGTAATTCATGGAAGGTTACATAGGTTTGATTGTCTAGGAAAGTTGATTTCACACACTGAGTAGAAATAGTATTCCACATGAAGAGAAGACAATCTCTATTTTCAAAGCAAATTCCTTGCATTTTTCTCCTCAGCAGCTTTTTTCAATGATGCTGCAAAATTGATGGCATTTCTTCTAAACCTTGCTATGCAGAACATTTAAAATCAGCTACCTTTTATGCCTCAAATAGACATGGATAAAAGCTTGGGAAAGAAGTTAATGTTTCTATGTTAATTTCAAAGCAATTCATTTGAGGCAACAAAAAAAAAAAAAAAATCAAGTGACATCAATTTAGGTCACAAAAATTTGACAAATGAAGAAACAAGAACTAGGTATCCCGAGGTCTCACCCAAAGCCTTTTGAACTTACTTTATGAATTCGTTGATTTTACTTACCATTTAAATACACAAAAGACAATATACACAGAAGAACATGGAGTTAGCAGTACAAGATATGTAGCTTCTAACAAATACATTAAGAATTTCCTACTTCAACATTCCATTGCAGTAAAACTTCATTTTTTTAATAGTTAGGTAAAATCCAAATGTGAAATACTTTCAAATACATACTCCAAAGCAGTTTGTAAAATTATTTCATTGGCTACTGTTTTGTAGAGCAGTGAACCAAAAAGTCAATATAAAACCAGTAATTCTAGTTCAGTGCTGTGAACAATGTACTTACGACACAGAATTTCAGTTTCAGTTGAAAAATATCCATGATATGGATCATGAACTTCTCTTACATGACAATGCAATGACTAGGAAAATGGCAACATGCTGGGAAAATAGTCTCTGCTAGAGCTAGGTTGATTTATCACATTGCTCTAATTACCTTGACTTACTCATTGTTAAGATGTTGTTTCAATTGTGGAAATTTCAGGCAGCCTCAAGCTTGGCAGACTTTAGTAAGTATGTACTATCTCAATATAAAATTAAACTTCCAAGTTTAAAAACATTCATAGAAATGCACATCAGAGGATATGCACTAGGAATATGTAATACTAGAGTTTCCCATTCATATTATACTATTAATAAATATTAATTTCTAATGAACCAAGCCACTTCACTTACAGAAGTTACATAGATTTCTTGGAAACTACCATCTGTTTTCACATTTCTCCAAAGTCATCAAGAGTTAAAAAAATAAAAAAATAGAAATTAAAAATTGCAGATGGAATTCCACAATAACCCCAGTAACTGAAATTTTTATTTACTCCTTTGTAGACCAATAATCAGAGATGCCATCCATGCTTGAGAGGAAGGCCCATGCATACCTCATGAAGTTCAACAAAGCCAAGTGCAAGTGCCAAGTGTTTGGGTTGGGGCAATCTCAAGCACAAATACAGGTTGGGTGGAGAAATGGCTTAAGAGAAGCCCTGAGAAGGATTTGGGAGTGCTGATTGGTGAGAGTTTCAATATGAGCAGTGTGCACTTGCAGCCCAGAAGACCAACCGTATCCTGGGTTGCATCAAAGGAAGTGTGACCAGCAGGTCGAGGGAGGTGATTCTGTCCCTCTCCTCTGCTCTCATAAGAACCCACCTGGAGTACTGCATACAGGTGTGGAGCCTCCAACAAAAGAAGGACATGGAGCTGTTGGAGCAGGTCCAGAGGAGAGCCATGAAGATGATCAGAGGGCTGGAGCATCTCTCCTATGGGGACAGACTGAGAGAGCTGGGGCTTTTCAGCTGGGAGAAGTCTCCAGAATGACCTTAAAGCAGCCTTCCAGTACCTGAAGGGGGCCTACAAGAAAGCTGGGGGTGACTTTTCAGAAGGGCAGATAGTGAAAGGATAAGGGGAAATGGTTTTAAACTGGAAGAAGGTATATTTAGCTGGATTAGATAGAACCCAAACTGCAACAGCTCTCTCTGTATCTTCTTCTCTGTTAGTGTAGTTGCAAAACCTGCTCAGAAGCATACAGAATGTAACATTAAGGCCTATATAAGAGCAGAACTTCTGAGGATGTTCAGAGGTGTTCAGAAATTCTTAGCATTGGAAAAAAAAATAATTCACTTCAAGCAAATCAAAGTATTTTGTGACACCAAATTATTATTATTATTATTATTTAAATCTAAAATGAATGAAAAATTGACTTTCAAATGGCAAACTAGGCAAAGATTTTCACTCACACTTCTATTCAATGTCTACTCAATTAAAGCACAGAGCTTCCAGTTTTCGCTTCTGGGATAAGATGCTTTAAAAGACCAAGAGCTGTTGTCTGTTCTCCTACACACAGTCATTCCTTTAAATCTCCCATCAGGCAAGTAACGTTAATAATCAAAAAAGTAAATTAAAGTTCCATTTGCTGAACTCACAAAATTTAGTATCGTAGCAAAATTCCTAATATACTTTTAAAGTGGAGTCAATTATTACCAAGTAGAGCACCCCAAACAGTGACCATATCTACCTGCACTAGGCACCATACCCACTCACTCGGCATACAAGATACAGGAGTACTAGTATCTGTAAATGCTTCCAGCAAAGCAGTCATGGGATACTCACTTTGTGAGAACTCATCAGTGAATCTTAAACACATGACAATGCCTTCTTACTACTTGCTCAACTCCTCATAAGCACAGTTTGACCCACGTAAGGTGTAGCCATGTACTGTGCATCAGAAGTCACTGGTAAGGTATGCTTAATTTCATATGTTTACTATGCAACTTAGAAGCACTTCAGTGACTCCTGTCTACAATTTTCAATTGCAATTTACTACACAATCACCACATTAATACCACTTACACACCATTTCATAGATGTCTCGAGGTTTATATGATTATTTCACATCTAATTACAGTTTAAAGTTTTTGAGGGTTATTTCTAATCAGCATCTGCAGTGCAGCATGGGTTGCAACATAATTCCTGAGTCACTATCAGCATCATGTCCTTACTTGTCCCATAATGAAACCACATCTTTACAATTATCTGACTGCTCTGCTGACTTGACCTGGTTTATTCCAGCACCTTTTGCCTCTGTGCCATCTGCTCAAGCAGAAAAGAAGTAAATGAACATCATTAGATCCCTTCTGGTGGGTAAGGCATGAATCAAGATCTTGTGATAGCTCGAAGTTTCATGCTCTGAAAATACACTATCTTTTATAACTTATGAAAACATTCATAAGATTTTTATCACACAGTAAATAGAAACCAGCCTCTTAGTAATGTTTCTCTTTCCCTGTACTTTAAAGACAATTATCTGTGCTGCACCTTACTCAAACAGAAGGAGATACCTACAGCTGTCTTACATCCTTTTTCCACACCTGTGCCTGGAAGCTTATATAGCAATATACAGTATTACTGCAGAACTTAATGAATTCTTTATTCTACTTTAAGCTACTAAGTCCTATGTTTAAATTAACACAAGCTTGCAGCCCAGAAGGCCAACTATATTCTGGGTTGCATCAAAAGAAGTGTGACCAGCTCCCAGGTTGAGGGAGGTGATTCTGTCCCTCTCCTCTGCTCTTGTGAGATCCCACCTGGAGTACTGCATCCAGATCTGGAGCACCCAACACAGGAAGGACATGCAGCTGTTGGAGCAGGTCCAGAGGAGGGCCATGAAGATGATCAGTGTGCTGGAGCACCTCTCCTATGATGAAAAGTTGAGGGAACTGGGATTGTTTAGCTTGGAGAAGAGAAGGCTCCAGGCAGACCTTATTGCGGCCTTTGAAGATTTGAAAAGAGTTTTACCAGGACCTGTTTACCAGGATCGATAATGATAGGACAAGGGGGGATGATTTCACACTAAGGCTGGGGGGGGCTTAGGTTAGATATTAAGAGGAAGTTTTTCACACAGAAGGTAGTGATGCACTGAAACAGGTTGCCCAAGGAGGTTGTGGATACCCCCTCCCTGGAGGCATTCAAGGCCAGGCTGGATGTGGCTCTGGGCAGCCTGGTCTGGTGGTTGCAGGGGGGTTGAAAGTAGATTATCATTGTGGTCCTTTTCAACCCAGGCCAATCTATGATTCTGTATTTTCTTCTCTAAATATTCCAATAAGCAGGTAATAGCATACTGTAACACAAGTCTTTAATGCTTTATCTGCTAAGATGCTGCAGTTATGTATGTTCATTTTCAGTGATCTTCAGAAAACAGCTTTTTCCTCAATATTTTAAATGAAATTAAAAGACAACACTAGTTCTAAAACATGGTGATGACAAGAAGGGAAGATAGAGGTAACTGGGGAGGAAGAGAGATTTTAAAGACCTGTTAGTCAGAGACAGGATTTGATCCAAGACAGAGTGCAAGGTGTGACACCATCTGATCGCCCCTGTGATTGCCAGTGGTTATGAAATTTAGCTGTTTATATGCATTTTTTTCATTTTGCTGAAAAAAATAAATATATATTTTAATTTCAGTTATATTATTAAAAATATAGCTATATTTTTATTTTTTTATGAAATATTGTTCATTTCATTGGGCTGAAATTTATGAATAGTTTTGTTCTATGGCCAAAAAATATCAATTACTTGTGCAGATTTAATGATGCTCATACTACTGAGCCAAGGCTGTCATATGAATGCAATTACTGCCTGTCTTGAATACAAGTGCTGCCAGACACAAACAAGTGCAAATCACCTTACAAATTCTTTGATGACTTGTCCTGACTTCTGTCATGGAGATGCCTAAGTCCTGTAGTATTCAGCTTCTCCTAATTCTCTGCCATCACATTTAAATTCTCCATGATTTATTGTTCATATTATTCATTGCTTCCTGGTTGTTGGTCGTATCTATCTCTTGATCCTATGGCAATTATTGCTTTTACAACAGGTGGCATAAGCTGTCTCTCTCCCACCCGCCATCCTCGCTTCTCAACAGTGCACATATTGTCCCATAAAAGCCAGCCTTCTGATACGCGCCTTTTAGCTGTGGAGATCACAGTACCCTTGCATCTTAGTTACTATTTTGTTAGAACTCTGTTCTATCAAAACTATTTGTAAATCACTGTACTGGAGAGAAATAAATAAATAAATAAGTAAATGCACGCAATCAAGTTGCTGACAGAACAAAAGCTCTGCCCCATATTGCCTTGCTGAAGACTAACCTGCTCCTAAAACAGCAATATGTGGTTCCATTGGTAGAATATCACTTCTATCTATAATACAGATGTCATCTTGTATATTTCTTGGTAATCATTCATTTCAATGTAAGCATTAAGGAAAAATAAGCAGCACAGTGGTGGCATGCAGCCAGCTAGTTTCCAAGTATGAAAGAGGCTGGAATCTGGGGAAAATGTTCTTGAGCTTCATAGTTAGCAAAGAGAAGATGAAAGAAGAATTTAGACAGAAAAAGCGCCGAAACAGAAACAAAACTCTACTTTGAAAGCTCCACTCCTCCCCTTTCTTTCTTTCTTTCCATTCCAACCACTAGGTAGTGCTTTCAAAAAGAATCAAATAACAAAAAATTAAAATACACTAGTATTTTACACTGGTATACACAAAGTCAACATGCCAGTACAGAGGGAAAGTGCAGCAAATAAACTTAGAAGCGTATCCTGTATGCCTTAGGGTACCAATCACAAGTTCCTGCTTTGACAAGGCCACACTGTGGTTCTGTGACAGAGAAAGGAAGTCTTAATATTCTTTGATATCAAAACAATAATTGATATCAAAACAGAGGCTTGAACAAAAATGCATTAATAAAAATTCCTTATTTGCTCTCAATAAACAACATGGAGAGAAGAAAAACTGTTGCAGCCTCTGGGTAAGCAGATGTCCTCTAGAGAACATAGATGTATTACACTGAAAGTGACCCAAAGCCATCTTTTACCACCTGTCATATTCCCTCCAAGCATAACAGAAGATAACTGGGCTCACTGGTCTGGGAAAAGACAAAAAGCTGGTGTTTGTCCTTGTGAATATATAAAAATAAAAAGAGCTTTACAATTCACTGTCATCATTTAGAACATAATCAAATACACAGATTGGAAAGTGGCCTTCTGAAAAATGTTGCATTTTGCTTAAAACAACCACCCAAAAAAATCCCCAACCAACCTTCAAAATTGTGGCATAGAACTCATCTGGTTGGAAGATTCAAGCTATAGTGCTTTGGCTCATGCTTTAATCAGGTAATGAATAGAGCATGGCACAGAAAAATAATAATAATAATTGCAGTCTTTGCACTGTCTTATTGTTTGTTTAAGCCTGTCCAACTGAGACTTCTTGCACTATACGCCCCTGGTTGCATTCCATTTGAAACAAAGGCATATTTCAGGGAAGTACCTCTCACAAAGACGTACTGATGAACCAGAAATCAGAGTCCGGACAAATGACCATTTTACTTTAAACACAGCTCTATTGTTTCACTTTTTCTTCTGCTTGGGAATAAATGCTTCATTATTTAAAATAGAGGCTGAAAAGCAAATGGACTCCTCCCCTTTCTACAAGTAATCTCCCCCACTGCACTACAGAAATGCAATAGTTTCCATGACTCCCCTCTCCCAGTATTACTATTATTTTTTTTACTCTTGCCCTGAAATAAATTACTGTAGAGTTAAAAGAATAAGCAGCAACTTCATGAACATGAATGACTTAGACCCACAAAACCCTTTATGTCTTGATATGTACACAGTAATTTCTGTGATCATTTGTTCATCACGCAGTAGTTTCAGTGTGACCTTCTATACCACCTATACTTAACTCTTGGTCACATTTGCTGTTACCAGTGCCTTCATTTCCACTAACACAATCTTTGCTTTTTTTTGTTTGTTTTTATTTCACCTCTCTAACTGCCTCTACTGGAACAAGTTTCTTCAAAAATGCTTTTTTCACAGACATAAAATAAATCAAAGGGAGGAACCACTACTGTTTTCTCTCCAGATTTTGCTGGGTTCAAGATCTGATCTGAGTCATCAACATATTAATTTGGTCTTGAAGTACTGTTTTTCTGGGAACCATTCTGTTTCTGCTCAGTGTAAAACCCTCTGCGCTCAAATTTACAGAATAGGCCTGAGATTTTGGTAGATGTGGAGGAATATTTGTGTGTCACAGCCCAAAATCCACACTCAAACAACGATGAAAAGTATACAGATCAATAGCTACTGCGATGCTCTGTATTTTGAATCTACAAATGAAAGTATACATCCAAAAAAAATTCCTTCCACTGGTACAAAACGCAGCAGCAAGGAACATTATAGATAGATCATTATATCATTATAAACAACTGACTCTTCGGTTCATCCTCCTAGAAGCAGAGTCCAGTTTCAGGTCTGTGTTCATACTACACATGAGAACTGAGCTTGTTCCAATTTGAAGAGAGAAAGCTGGGGGGAAATCTTAAGCTATATAATGGAATGCCTTAAAGATGACTCTTTTTGGAGTACAGTGACAATATGAGAGGCAATGGAGACAAAGATCAACACAGGAAAATCTGATTTGATATCCGGGGAAAAAAAATAAATGTGAAGTTGTTGTGATGAAAGAAGTCTAACACTGGAAAAACTTTTCCGGATAGGCTGTGGAATCACCATCCTCAGAAGTGTCCAAAATGGAGGTGGAGAGGCTCTGAGCATCCAACACCAGTTTGAGCTGGTTCGAGTGGGGGCTGGACTAGATCAACTCCTGATGTTTCTTCCAAACTAAATTATTTAACAAGGATCATTGCTTTACTGCTCACGGCTACTCTAGATAACACAATCTCTAGAACTTTATTCTAAAACTTCTTCTGAGGCAACAAATTAAGCAGCAGACCTCTCATCTGCAGGAAGAAAATTATGATCACCAAATATTCAGGCCTAGATGTAAAACACTTCTATAATGGATTTCAATACACTTCTCCATTCATATGAATATAAAGCATGCAAAGCAAAATACATACATATCTCAGAAGAGAATCTCATAAGTTTCTCTCATTCCTAATACATTAATGGGATAACGGGAGAAACTAAGCTGCAACAAGCCACCATTACAAATATCACATACTCTTTACACAAGCTTGGAATGAAACTAAGAAGAATCAATTTCCCTTAGCAAAATATTTAATATATAATTCAAAGTTCCCAAGAGAGCTTTAACATAAATGCACCCAGTCACAGACAATAGCTTCAATTAAATCACTAAAGTTTCAGTCAAAGCCAGTGTCTTGCAGAAGAGCATTCATATCAGCAGGGCAACACATGAATGCATGTAACTTTGTAAGACAGCATCAACAAGACTGCAGAGGAGTTAGAGGATTTCTGCTGAGAAATGCTGCAACTGCTCTTTCTCCATCACAAGTTAGGGTCCGTAAGTTAGGGTCCATATCATTGTCAGCAGTCATCTAACCATTCTACTCTTCCTGCCCAATTTTAGTTTGCTTGGTAGTTCATAAACAAAGATGAGATTGCATAATAATAGACTATTTCTAAGCAGAGATAGCAGTGCTGAGTAGAATATAATTTATTCTCGTTTTGCTCAAAAAGGAACAAAGTAGAGGTCAGATTTCCAGGTTCTAGATTTTAAGTCCTTCAGATGTGTAAGCTAAGTTTTCACTGCATTCAAATCAAGGAAAAGAAAATGTACGCCTGTGTCTTTAGAGAAAAGGGACAAAAAAAAAAAAAAAAAAAAAAAAAAAAAGAAACCACTGATCTAGTAGGTTTATCAAAAAGAAAATTGAGGTAACGCAGCCATTAAGATTTTTGATAATGCGATTGCAGCAATGCACAACTATGAAGATATAGGAAAGCAAATGTAGTTTCACAAAATCTTAAGTAGTAATCAGTGCAGAAACGTAGACTCATGATTGTCAGAAGTGATTAATGATTTTCTCCATAGGTCACAGATGCAAGAAGGTATAAGCTAAGTACTTCCATGACAATTTATTTGTGGAAGACAAGGAAGAAAAAATAAGCTGCAAAGTTTTATAGAAGACAAACTTTCCCCTGCAGGAGAAGGAGAACAGGAGGATATCTAGGAAACAAAAGCACACAAAATATTGATTCAAAAAATGTCTCCAAAGAATTAAATCCCCTAACCTCCCTGGGCAGCCTGTTCCAGGGTTCTTTTACTCTTGCTGTGAATAAGCTTTTTTCTCATATTTACATGGAATCTCCTATGTTCCAGCTTGCACTCATTGCCCCTTGTCCTATCATTGCGTGCCACTGAGAAGACAACATAATTTAAATTGCATAGCATGTTCCAAAATAGCTAGTTATAAAAACAAGATATAATCTTACTTGCACATAATTGGCACCTCTAAAACAGATTTTGATTGTGGAATTTTACACTATGGTTGCATTTTTGACATGAAAACAGAAGAAAACACACTGCGATGCTTGTAGCCCGTAGACATGCCAAGGGAAGGGAGACTGATCGCTGGTATAATATGAAAAAAGGCTTCCACAGCACTCAGAATAGAGTCTGACAGAACAATTTTTTTTACCAGGGCTGCACAAAGTTAAGAGATGGCAAGTAGCTCATAGCAAGTACTACAACATGCAAAGATGAAATAGTGACAAGGAAATTGTCTAAAGATGTGTATTGTTTGAGAAACTGAAGAACAAAAAGGAATCACCTTCTGAAAAGTCTGCTTCTCCAGATGTAATACAAAACTGACTTCTGCTGAGCTTAAAATGGCGGATGGTGGTGACTTCAATAAAACATTCTGGAATTTTATAATAGCATTCACAGGATGAAACACAAATACACTAGTGAAGTATTTGGAATATGTGGCATGAGGATACAGCAGTGGCTACTCAAACATTGGGTAATTTCTTTTTGGTTTGTCATTAGTACACAGAGTGATTTTGGCATGTCTCCCAGTAGACTCAGTGAAGGAATTATAACAAGATTAACAGGCATTGCTAGTGAAGGCACGGAGCTGTCGCAAGGAATTTAACGCTAGAAGTTACTAACTTAAAGCACTACAGAGCTGCTAAGATATACTTACAGCATTTGAAATACTATAATATATTCTTCATGCTTTGTGGACTTGTATCAGTGACTATATTTTATTACCTTAGCAGTTTTGATTCATCATATTGTTCAACTGTTTTATTTTGTATATCAGTTGCTGGAAATCACTGCCCTCTACCTCTCCTGGCTTCGTGTACAAACAAGACATTGTATTTATATTAAATACCACCTGGTGCTGGAGCTTGAACTTAGGATCTTTGCCCCGTACCCCTATAAATGTCCTGACAAGAAGGTTGAAGAGCTCTATCCTGTTTATTTTCTCCCTCAACTCTCTAGTCAACAATTCAGGATTGAAATGGACCTCCTGAGTTACGACTACTATCCTACTATTGCAGGAACTCAGTACTACAAATTATTCCAAAGACTTGAAACTCATCTTAAAAACAGTATTTTTATGCCAGTCGGAAACGGTTAAAAAAAAAATTAGGGTCTTTACTAATTTATCTATAAGCATTCAGCTACAGCACTGTCCTAGGAGATGGAAGATGTGTTCATAGAAGTTCATTCATAGAAGTAGGACCTGAATTCTTCTCTAGAGGCTGTAAAATTGTTTAGCAAATTTTTCAGACAACTGCCGAGTGTCACCTTTAAAGACAAAGACATAAGAGCACTGAGCCCAATGCAGTTTTATTCATCTTGTTACTCAAAACTGAACAGAAACAAACAAAAAACAAACGAACAAAAAAAAAACCTACTCACCTTCATAACCCAAAGAGGAAATGTGGAACCCCATTTGAAGGAGATGAATAAGTGTTGTGTCAGGCCATTGCCACTCTATAATTAAGGCTATGAAAATCCATTTATAAAACAAAACTGAACACACACATGAACACACTGTATCACACACCCCTGATGATTATCCCCTTATCAAATGACCAACTATATCTCAACTCAATTTATGACTTCCCTGAATCGTTACTGAGACACGTTAGCTCTATTCATTACTCTTGTCTTTCAGGTGCGGAAATAAAAGCAAACAAGATGCAAACAAGTTTTTGGCTCTAGTGTTTTCTTTAGCAGGTGTGGTAAGACAATGCTCTTATTAGTGAAAAGTGTTGCAAGAACCAAAAAAAATACTGCTGGACTAATATACCGGTTTGCTCTGATACCCCCCACCAACAGAAAGACATTTTAAGAAAGCATATCAGAACTATTGATTATTTTATTTATGGTCATAGGCTACTAGTCTTTTCTGTTTATTAAAGAAAATGACAGAAGCCACAGCTTATCATCATGTAAGGCTACATTGTAACTCTATCAGCAAGCCTAATCAGTACTGAAGTCACATATCAAGGAAGTATAAATATAAAGCATATTCAGGTATCATTGATTTTACTCTGTTAGCATTCCAATTTGGAACTCAATATTACAATATGCAGCTAGCATTAACCAAATGAAATTGGGTTCTGAAAAAGCAGGTTAGGAATAAAATTAGTACCAGCACCATACTTTGCTGAGTATTTAGATAGCTTTCTCCCCATTTTTAAATCATACTAGCATCTTGTAGCCACCCCTTCATTTTTAACAAACTAATCAGATTAAGCCAGTCTCATCACGTAGCGAGACTTCAAATGTGGCGTTTCATAATATCTTCTGATACTTTAAAATGGCAAAAGGTTATACTAACAGCATCTGTTATTTGTTCTTCTGCTAAAGCTTAAAAATAAAAATATAGCTCCTACCTTCTTTTAAGGAGAGTAAGAATGGCTTCAGACGCTATTACTTGCACACGCAGTTTGGCAACCTGAAAAATAACAAGTCACATTTGTAAATACTAACACACTTTAACAACAACTGAAAACACACTTCTAATCCATACAGATCGCTTGTAAGTTTACCTGAAGTAGCTTGGTAAGTGATACAACAATCATTTGCCATTTCAAACTTCAACTGATGGATACTAATAGCTTTTTAGTTTTTGGCTCTAATTTCAATTCCCGAAGAATTAAAGAAAGAAACACAAACTTCTAAGAAGTTTAGAAGTTTATGGAAAAAAAAATAAATAAATAAAAAATGTGTATCATTTTTAATATTATTAATATTATTATTTTTTAATACATACATAATTTCAATTTTAGAAAAGTCACTAGGACAACAAAAAATGGACACAAAATTTGAACACCAATCTTGCTATTATGTATTTTTTTACTATTCAAGAGGAATCTGAGTACAATGACCACGGAACAGTATTAAAACACAAGAACAATATAAGAATTATGTATGTTTTGAGCTGACTTCAGCAAGTGATGGCTGAACATAAAACAAACAAATGAACAAAACCCTACTCACAATCAAGAAATATTTGCACCACACCCAGCCTCTCTACCTACAATTACATTTCAGAATTAAATCCATGCTAACTTAATACTTCAAAGTGCTTAGAGATAAGCATGCAACTTAATTTTCTAAAGCTTAAGTTCTGTAAAAACACATCTCCATTTACTATCATAAGAAAACAAAAGTCATTAGATTTTGCAAGTACAATTTCATACACAGAACTTCATCAATACAAAGCTAACAAAATAATTTGACTCATGAGTGCATATGCTTTTAAAATAACACTTCTCAGTATGGGTGAGCCAAGCCCCTCTAGTTCACTGCTCAGTTTCTGACAGTAAGAAAATAGAAGCCATTTCCTGTAATAAATTTCTTTATCTCACCCCTAGAATAAATGCTTATTGTACCTCAACAATTGTAGTACAACCTGTGATTGTTGTTCATAGATGCGTAGCTAGAAATATCCTTACCCCTCCTTTCCAAATGATATTGAAGCCACCTACCTCTACAATTTCCTTTGTTAAAAAATAAGTTCAGCTGCTTGTTCAGAAGAACCTCCTTTCATACCTTTAATCTATTTCGACACTTGTTACAGCAAGCATCACTGGTGTTTGGATTATAGGATCTACTGAATAACAGCTGTGTATCTATCTACTTCCTTCAAAGTTTCATAAATCTTGACCATATGGTACTCAGCTTTTTCCTTTCTAAACAAGGGTTTCAGCTTCCTTAATCTCTACTCACAAGGAAGCTGCTCTGTCTCCTTAAACACTTTAAGTGCTCTTTCCTGTAACTTCATTAGCCAAGTTGGGTCCTTTGTAACAAAGAACATCAAAATGATATTAACAGTTTTAAAAGAATTTTCTATGAAACTGTTCTGGCGTTACTGCCAAAAAGTAAATACTCAGAACAAAATCTCCTCAGAAATTTATAGCACTGTCAGACAACAAACAGCCAATAGCCACTGCTTACTTAACTTGGTTTACAAATGATTTTTTCTTCCGCTAGTAAAGGTATTGTTTAAGGAATGAAAATGTATGTTTTGTAAACATACCGGCTGTACAGAGAGAAACTGCATCTGCATCAATGGAATTTCCACCAAATGAAAAAATGCTGGATTTGTAGCAATTAACTAATTATTTCAACCACTATTGAGAAATATACACAATTGCAGTAGTCACCTACAGCAGTAGAATAAACTTCACTTTTGTGACAATATCAATTATTTAGGACAATAAGGCCAACTGTTGCCTACAGTACAGGCACTCTTCCACACACTTCTATTATATTTATGTGCATCTCTGAAGAATGTCACAAGACGTGGCAAGTACATGTGGAAGAGATGGCTGTCTGGGAACACTGCAATTAAATTAGACAATATGCATTTAAGATAATTAGATCCATCTGGCAAACTAGTAAAGGCAATAAAACTAAAAACCTTATTTAAATATATTGGCTGCTTATGACCTCATACCAATTAACAAGCAAAATTAGCTAAAGCTATCTTAGATGAGTTACATGGAAGGCTACACTTCTATTTTGCTTGCAGAAATCCTAAAAATATGTGCATATATAAGCAAAACAATCAAGGTACTAGGAAGAAACACCTAAAGAATTGCTTGGGAATCACCACAGTCTGGGAACCTAGGAAATTGCTTTTACCAACAGACCTGTGCAATTCGGGATAAAAGCAGCAGGGACATAACCCTTGATTTAAGGCATATCTATCATCTAGTCTAATCAGCTAGATGTGAAGATAAACAAATCTGGAATTAACGATTTTCATATTCTTATGAGAAAAATTCTAGTAGAAAGAAAACAGTCTTGCAAACAGAGATCAGTGTTCTCCAGCAGCTGCACTCTTATTTTCATCCAACAGAACCAAATTCTAAACCCCTCAGAGAAACACTTCATGTCAAGATTCATTCCTTGCTTCTCATTTATTAAAAAGAACTTGAATTATGTAAATGTCCAATTTGTAAGCAAATTAAATAAACTCCTTTCTTGAAAAGAGTATAAATGTGTCCCTTTGGGTAACAATGGAAGGTTATTCAAAAACAAGAAGTGTTTATTACCAATGTAAAACTTAATGGAAATTTTAAAAGCTCCATAGTCATAGCTTTTTGTGAATGTTCACTGTTTTAATACATATGTATTTAATTTTCCTAATAAGAAATTCCTAGATTCCAAAATGTTTCTAATAGAATTTCTACATTACTTTCTAAAATTTACAGAATAACAAAAAATCCTACAAACATTCCAACAAAAATATTGGGCTGTACCTTATATTTATTGTTTCCACAGCTGGGTTGCTATAAATATGCAGTACATGACAAATACACACACAAAACTGCATTAGACTCCTTTTATTCCCCGAACAATCTGAAACTCACATCTCTTTAATGACAAAGCAAGTATATGGACATCACTAAAACGTTCATCCCCAAAAAGTCAGGGAATAAGACTGGAGCTGTCATGTACAAGACATCAATATTCCAGACTGAAATACTACTTCATCTGCTAAGATCCCATAATTTGAGTTTCCAGGAGTGCCCCATATTTCTAAAAGAGATTAAATTGTGACAGATGAAACTTGTTTTCACATGTTAATAATTATATTACAACTTATTAATTCTGGATTCAATTACTTTGTAAAATGATTGTGATGTGGAAAAGAAGAAGCTTTCATCTCAAACTGAACTGTATTTCTGTACTTAAAATTTTAATCAAAGGCAAGACAGTCTATGTTTAGTAGTTCTTAGTCTTCTATACCAGGAAAACCAATTACAGTTATTATTTGAGGTTGCTTTTCCTGGACAAGTCAAAGAAAAAAATTCATAATAGGATTAGCTGCATGCAATAAATTGAAGATTCTGCTAACAGAACATTCAAACTTGAAGTTAGTCTTCTAAGCCAGAAGTCAGCTGCTCTGAGAGTAAATATCATTGTAACATTACATACTGAGTATTTCAGTACTTCCCTTAAACAAAAAAGATTGACTTTGAAATACAAAACTGTTCAACACAACTTATGCACACAACTGGAGTCTAAGCAAAAGCAAATTTGCAGTAGTACGTAACTATAACAGGCAAAGACCAAACAATGTCATATTCTTTGATTTGAAATGCTTAGTAATGAGAGCTGGAATTCATGGGCACTATGGAATTTACAGAACATTTCCATCTGAGAAACACAACTACATAATAACAAAATAAGTTTGCAATGCTATGAAGAAACCATTAACAGTGAACACATTAATTTTCAACAAAATGTTTTAAGTGCCCTATGCTGGTGTCTGGTCTGTTGAAGACAGGGAACAGGAAATCAGAACATCGTAAAATTAAGGAACTCTGCCTTGCTGAAACAAAAATTTTCAATATAATAGTGGTTCTGCATGCTTGATTAAGGGACCTCTAGCTTCAGATCCTGATTTGTAGAAGCTTGCCCATACTTATCCTGAAAGCCAAGTGCCATCATTATCTTGTAGCTAACATCCACTGAAACTTAATACCTCATTTAATCTTAGATATCATAAGGGACATGAAATTTGAGAAAGTTTGATTATTTGTTTTATACTTGGAAACTTCAAGAGGTCTTAAAAGACTGTGATGAACATCATAGAAAGGTGTAAGTCCCAAACAGACTGGACTAATAAACTAACCCTGCATTTTCTTTTGCAAGCCATCTTTACAAGAAAGGAGACCAGTTTAAAGCTTATGTATTTTTTTTTTTTTTTAATCATGGCATTCTTTTACCTTACCTAAAAAAGGATTATAAATATATATATATATTTATATATATATAAATATATATAAAATATAATAAACTTTCTTGCTTTTACTGATGAGACTTACAACTTCGCTTTTATCAAAGGACTAACTTGAACTCCTGTCAAACCAGAAGGAGTTTTTGAACCACCTTTTCCCTTAAAGGTCTTTATGAGAACCTCAATATGAAGAAAAGGCTTAGATGTGATAAGTCTATAAAACATTTTTGGACTTAGAACTTGATCAGGACAAAAGTTTTGGCTTTGAAAGGTACATGACAGATGCGGGAGTCCCATTCTCTTAAATAATACTGTTCTTCCTTTCAGCTGCAAAACTACCCTTTTGAAAAGAGTTTAAAAAACAAAACAAAACACAATACCACATCAATAATTACTGTAGAATTACCATTAGTATTTAAGCTTCGCCAGGTAATCACTTGGACACCTCCTGGTAATTTTTTCCCCAGGATGACAGAAAACAAGAGATCAGACAGCACTACGTCACTTCAGTCAGTTTTCCCCCAACAGGGATCACGAGCAGTCGGAAGCTGAACGCGTTTTCCTGGAGGAGAAAGAAATAAGGTGTATCACTCGAGTAACTGGGATCAATTAGGCAACTGAGCTTAGCTCTAACGAATCGGGAAGTCAGGCTTGAGGAGCTCTGGAGTACTTGTGCGTTTTGATTTTAAACAAAGCCTGCTGGCAACGAAAAGGCAAACAGGCATTAGGGCAGAGCTCAGCCCTCACAGTTACGACGCGCGGAGATGAGGAGTTCTGTCTCGCGCCTCGCCAATCCTCCACGCTTGGCAGCGCGCTCCCGCCGCGCCAACGCCACGCCGCTCACGGCACCGCTGGCCCCTCAGCGCTCACCTCGCGCGGCCGCGGCCTCCCCCGCCTCCCGGCGGTGCCACCTCGGCGGCATCCCCGCCGCGCCCGAACTGATTGGCGGAGCGCGGCCGGGTGCCACCCGCCAGAGGCGGGCACAGGGCACCTGCCCCGCCGGCGGCTCGTCGCCGCGCCGGGAGCCGGGCAGTGCATGGGGCGGGAGGGCGCCCGGGGAGCGGGACAGCGGTTCTCCGTACCGGCGAGGGGCAGGGCCGAGGGGCGGCCGCTCCCTGTGCGCCCGAGGGCATCTCCGGAGGGTCGACGGCGGCGCCGGTGCATGCGTCCGGCGGGCGGGAGGGCGCCGAGTCGGCAGCGCGGTGGGGCCGAGCGGGGGCGGAGGAAAGTGATGCGAAGTTGAGGGAGGACGGAAAAGGTGCCCTCTCCTCTCCTCGGCTCGCACCGCAGGGACAGCCCGGCAGCGCGGCAGGTGCAGCGGAGCCGGGGCGGAGGGTACAGGCGGGCCCGGCGCTCCCGGCGCCGCAGCGGAGGGGCTCCAGCGGGAGCAGGGCCTCACCTCAGGCCGGGCCGGACGGAGCCGCGCGCCCCGCTCGGCTGAAGGGGAAGAGCTTGCAGCAGAGCCCCGAGCGGCGGCTCGCCCCGGTCCTCGGCTTATTACCAGAGGCAGCGACGCGGAGAAACGGCCCCCGAGGAGAGAGCGGTGAGGGGAGCTCGGGAACTGCCCGCGGGCAGCGGGAGGGACCCGGCTCCGGCGGCCCTGAGGCAGAGGGCTCGCCGCCTGGGCGGGAGGGAGGCTCTCGTGTCACCTTGCCGCTCGCTCGGTTCTCCCATCTCTCCATTCTCACCTCGCACCGCTGCGCTGCGAAGGGGTCTGAAGGAGGGAGGGCGGGCGGCGGGGAGAGCCGCGGGCTGGAGAGCGGAGCCGCAGGGGACGCGGCCGTGGGACGCGGCGTCCCGCAGTGGCGGGAGCGGTGAGGAAGGGACGCCGTGCCCTTGCAGGGTACCGAGAGGGTTTGAGGGCAAAAAGGAACTTCTCGTTCCCTCCGCCCGTAGGCGCTGCCCTGAGCGGGGCTCGAAGGGAGGAGATCTGATTTGGGCGCCACACCTGGGAGGCACGGCCGCGTGACGCACGGCCGCGAGGCGGGAGCGGTCCCTCACCACAGTGGGCAGCGCGGGCCGAGGCCAACCGACGGCCGCCGCGCCCGGCAGGTGTCCTCCCCGCCCGGAGCTGGAACGAGCCGCTAACGCCTGCCGCCGTCCGTGCTGTTCCGAGGCCGAGGGGACGCGCTGGGGAAAAGTTTGGAGAGCGAAGTAAGCGGCGGCGGGGCGGGCTGCGAGGGAAACGCTGCAGCTCAGCGATACCTGGGAGCGGGGCGGGCTGTGGGACTGCTCCTTTCGGGCCGTTGCCGCCGCTTATACGTTAACTAGATGGCGTGGTTTCCTGGCCACCGGTATTGCAATGAGGGACCGTCGCCGACGGGCACCCTGAAGTTGTGTGTTATGTAAGCCTGGGGACGCCCAGCGTTTCCTTCCCTTCGCGTTACGGACCTGTGCGCGGGCGCTGGGCCTGGGACCTGTCCCGCCTGGGAACTGTGCCTCTCGCGCTGAGTTGGCGCTCAGGTTCGGAACGAGCTGCCCGGCCTGGGAGGAACAACGCCGCGTGAGTGCTGCAGAACTGCCCTGCTGCCTTTGGAGAGGAAGACAGGAGCTTAGCCTGAACTGCGCACCGAACGGGTCAGCCAAGTGACGGTATTTAGGCAGATGCTAAATGGTATCTTGTCTTTACGACTTGTTTACATACTCATTTTAGTATGACCACGAAACGGTAGGAAAGAAAATAAATAATACATAGGCTATTTTGTGTGCTCGTTGGAGTTGCCTTGGGAAGAAGAGCAGTGGATGAGTTCGGTAGAAGAGGTTCTTCAAGGACCTTTTCCCACAGCAAACTCCTTCAGAGCCGTATTTGTGTTTTTCATACTTAGGCCAGGGGACCTGATCTGGGAAATAATTCATATAATGTTGGTTGTTTCTATATTTTACAAATGGCCAGGGTTACGCTTCCTATCTGGAATGGCCTGCCTGCTTTTCCAAGCAATTATCACACAAGGTCACTTATGTATTTTAGCTGAGCTAGTTTTATAGCACTGACACAACACTGTCTGCTGTTAACCTTTACTTCACATTTCCTTGTTTTTGTTCTTCTATTTCAGCCACTGATCCAGACTGGATACTGCAGTGACTTTTTTTTTTTTTTTTTTTTTGTAAGCTACTATTCATGCTAGAGTTCTACATTTTTTCAGATGGCTTTCATGCAGTTGTGAGCTACTCTTCTCGAAAGAGTTACCTGTGAAATGCTAGGCAGTGAGTGCCTGGCCTGAAGCACTTGCTTTGTGACCTTTGTGCAGTGTTTTGCCACTAACAGAAGCTATTTGCATGAAACAAGAAAATGATATCATTTTGTGTGTGCTAAGTCTAAGGAGGAACTTTATAAATAGCCCTCATGTTTCATGTTCTTAAAACACTGAGCAGTTGCATTGTTTTGAAATAAGATTTGGATGGGGAGACCTATGGGACTAACGAAGGGTGGAAGGAAGATTCAGAGACGGTGTTGTCTCCTGGTTCTGCCTAGGGCTGAGCTTTGCAGGAGTCTCCTCCCCACCTGTGCAAGCAGGGTGGAGGGCAGCTGCTGTACCAGGGCACTGATGACTTAGCAGTGGATCAGGTCCGTGCACTGGTGGCACCTCCAGTCTGGTGACAACTGCTGGCTCTTGTAGTTCACCAGGTTTGGGATTAAGGCAACTTTGGATTGGTGCCCTATAATAAACAGATAATTCAGTTACTGCTGAGAAACTGGAGGGAGTAGGGACTGCTGCGTTTATGAGATGCCATATTTAATGCCATATTTACCACATGTAGAACATTTGACGGGTTATGCTGTAAGTCTCGTCGACTCTTTGGAATAATAGTAGTCATAATGGACTTACTCAGAGGAGTTGTACTGACATAGTAAATGAATACTAGATAGTGCTGTCAATCATGACAACATAGTCAAAGTTTGTAGTGAACTTTGCCATAATTTTCTGCCACATATAATTTGCTGCAGATGGATTTTATTGATTTCTAGCAATTTATTTAATTTCCTGGGCTAAGAAAAAAGAATTATTAGTCGTCTTCCTGTGGTAAGTGTGTTACTACATATGCAGACATTGGGTAAGAAAGTACTGTGGTAAGCCTCATCTGCAAAATGGTGTCGCTGAACATGGTTCTGTGTGGAGCCTTTTTTGTACTCGTTGGGCGTTGCACAGAAAATGTGTTTAAGGGACCGCTCCCAGCAATTCAAATATTTTTGACAATTATACTAATAACTGTATAAAAATCATATTCCGACTTCATTACTTTCTAATTGACCTCCCTGAACATGAAGTGTGTCGATTCTGGCTTCATCAGCTAAACATTTTATTGCCCTACCTTTCTTCATGTTTTCCATTTTGGGCTCATTAAGGCCCTTCTTTTCATGTTGACGTGTTAGTCATCTTCCTTCCTTTAGAATTGTACCAGGGACTTGCATCAATTTACTTCATCTTGAATGAGCTCCTTATCGTTTATTTACTAGAAAAATCCAACTACAGTTTTAAAAGCTACTGAGATGTTTGTTGTAAGATCATATTGAAGAAGTGCTTATTAAATTAAATACCTCTTCTCTGCAGATCTTAACGGAAATGCTTTTATTGCTGTTTCATTATTGTAGAGTGGTATTTAAGAAGGGAATTGTTTTAGGACTGCTGATACACTAGAAGCATTTGAAATCATTTGTTCTCTTTTTCTCTTGGACTTTTTTTCCTTCAAGAGTACTTAGAATGGATTTATTTTATTTTTTCTTAAACATACAGATCAAAGGGTTGTTTATGAATAGGTATTACCAGAAGTCTGTGTTTTTTTTCCCAAGGTTGGCTGTAATTGCATTGAATTTTCAGGCCTCGTGACATGCAAGGGTTCGCGAACCCTTCACAAAATATTTCATGGTTTGTAACATCTAGCTCAGCGTGTGAGATAATGCAAATATTACTTATTGGGAGAAAGTCTAAAATGTGTTGTAACTTTCTAAATAAAATCTTGGGAATGATTGCTGTTTTTTGCACCAGTTCGTTAAAAATTTTCATTGTTTTTTTTCTGTATAATATTTTGCTATCTAATAGAAGAAGGATTTTTAGTTACTAAAAGTCCCAGTCAGCTTTTCTTTTTGCTCTGTTATGTACTGACACCATGATACTTATTATATTTATTTTGCTATTTATATGACAGATTTTTGCAGCAGCTCTCTATTTAGAGCCAGTATATTGAAGAAGAAGTGAGTCCTCTTGGAAGCTTTTAAAATTTTTGTTGGTTTTAACATACAATCTTATATGTTCTTAATCCCTAGATGTGGGAAGAGATGACATAAAACCTACAGATTTATGAAATTATATGCTCATATACCTGGGACTAAGGGACACGCATACCATCCTTACTGATTTTTTTGTACTATTGGAAACAGTATATACTACATCAGTTAAAAAAAAAACAAAACAAACAAAAAAAACCAACCCTGTACATGCAACAATTGTGGCTGAAGGAGCTAAAGAGGAGTTGAAAGACAATGTAGGTACTTGTTTTCTAAATGGACTTGTAACAAGTCAGGTTATCTCTAGTTATTGCAATTTGTCTTCAGTAGCACAGTTGTCATGCACATAATTTTACGTAATGGAACAAGTACAGCTTTCTTCTTCGCTCTGTGCTGTTCTTTCGTCCTATGAATGGATCGCTCAGCTTTATGAGAAGTGAGTGACTTTTCCTTCCTGCTCAGAGACCGAAGGGAGAATTTAATGAGAGGTGCTGGGCCAACTTCAGGTTCTGAACTGAGTTAGAAACGAACCCTGATGCCCTGGGGAAACAACGTGCTTTTTAGAAGAAGAAAACAATTTGACGGATTCTTTAAGTGTGTTTATGAGGAGATTGTGATGTGGATGTGGAAAGTGGAGTTCCTTAATTTAAAACGGGATTCCGCTAAGGAAATCATTTTCAACCATAAATCAACCGTAAGTCTGTAGCAAGTTGGTATTTCACACGCTTGTTACACATAAGGATTGAGTGTATTGTTCCAACAACTTTCAAATATTAGATCTGTAATTCAAGGACTGGGAGAGAAATGCATTTTAATCAGTCCTGAATCCAAATTTGGTGACTTTTTTTTTTTAATTTCCCAATTTGGAAGTCATTAGACTTTCACTTAAGTCAAATGAATAAGGCTTTGTAATTTAGCACCAATAAAATCAATTTATAAAATGCAGGTTATTAAATGGGGCTGTAACAATTTTCAACAAAAGCATGTCTAGTGCTTGTGTTGCTTCCTATTTCCTTAACTTCCTTCTTGGGACATCTTTGTTATCCCCCTGATTTAATGTTAGAGATAAGAGATTTTCAAATTTGAAGGAAAATCAGATATTTCTGAGTTTACGCTATGAGATGCATCAAAGAAATATGTCCGTCTGAATGAAATGTGGGTTAAAACCAGGAATTTTGGATGGAACAGTGCTGTAGATAATCCTAAAATTTACACAGTGTGTAGATGAACAGCTTGCTTTTAAGGTTGAAATCAGAAGTACAGCTAAGAAGCCTGTGTACCCCCCACCCTGACAAACTCAGTGTAGCTGGTTGTGTTTTCTGGAGCATGTAACACTTGGGATCTACTCTTTTGTATGCAGTTGTACATTTTTGCCTGTTGGCAGCACTGTTCTGGACTCATTGAGATTGTAGGTGGTAATTCATTTGGATCTCATTTGTTTTATGAGAAGAAATATTCCTTCCCCACACCACAGTTTGATTGAAATGTTATTGTCTGAGATAAAACATGGTAAAGAGATGCAAGGAATAACAGTGCAGACATAGTAGATATGCCAAGTACATTAATGTTTCATATTCTTGGAAACTATAATGAAATATTCTTTCAGAAGAGTAATTCTTTGGTTTCTCCCTTCCTATTCTTAGTAGCCATTACTGAGCTGCAGTAATAGTTTGTTGTATCATTTTCAGATTAGTAAGCATCACAACTTTTTAATGGGATAGCTGTTAGAGGATACAGGTGCTGTACGCAGACAGCTAAAGGTTTATTTTGTATATTTGCTTGCAAAGTCATCAGTTTCGCTTCAACTCGTAAGTGCTGGAAATAACTTTTTTTTTTTGTACTAGCTTAAGTGCCAAAACATTGCAGTAGTGGTATCTTTTAAGTGCATTCTTGAATTGAAGGTTGCTACTGCTGAAGATCTTGTAAGTGGCAGCACTTGGGGTAGAGCTGCAGATAGCAACACCTCTGCAGCAATTTCACTTGGTGAAACACCTGATTGTGAAATGGCATTTGCATCTGCTGGTCCAAAGGGCATCTACTGAAATTGCATTTTTTTTGGCTATGGGCTATCGGCTGCACCGATACTCTGTGAAGTTAGCTACACGCCATGTAAATCTTGCTGCTACTCTATACCTTGCTGTAAAATGAGATCTGAGTCTCTTAAATTTTCTTCTAGGGTTCTCTTCTACTAAGCTTGTTATGCCTGAGGGACATTGGAGAACTCATTATTTAGACCACTATCTAAATAAAAGGTGTATACTAATGTGCTATAAATACGGATAAAGACTTATTGTGGAATTAGATTGTTGATCAAGTCTTGCTGACTTGAAGAATGTTTTTGCCTGCACTGGGATATTTCAGTGAGATCAAGGAAACTGAATCTTCAGAAGTGTGTTTGTATGTATGGTGTTTAATAGTCGGGCACAGAAATATCTCAAAAAACTGAGCAAAGTGCTTCTGGAAGGTTCTCCTTGTAGAAATTGTTCCCAGCAATCAGTGGTAGGATATTGGAGATGATACTGGTTTCTTGACTGGATAGGCCAGCATGGTGTTTGGGAAGCTATTGCTCGTAGAGTCTAAAAGTCTGTAAGTGAGCTAGATGATAGTGTAAATAGTGGGAGGACTTGCATGGAAACTCAACGAAGCACATTTGTGTGGCAGCTTTAAGTTATGCTCTTTAACCATTCATAGCAACGTATTTTTAATTACTCTGCCCTGTGGTACTTCAGCAAGTGTGTAATTTGTCAGTTAGCTTTATTTTCATGAAAACACACTCAACTGGGGAGACTCCAAATAAATTATTGTAATCTCACTTGTTGTTGAACAGCCAATGCATTATTACCATAACTTTTAACCCTTACATATATATAAATAACTTGATAACTACAGCCCTACTGTATGCAAAGAGAACATGGTGTTGTAAACCACTATCAATGTTTGTTATTACACAGTGATAGTACTAAAAAAGTTGCAGTTGCTTTCCAGAAATGGGGTGGGGGGGGGAAGACAATCCCATCTTCTTCAAAGCCCAGTGGCAGTGGGTAAGGATAGGTGCACCTGTGCCCATCTGGATGGTTTGTTGCTTATTTGTTTTACACTTTCTATACCTCTGTGGTCTTTGAAACTGCAGGTAATCACTGTCTTAACTCTCTGCAACTGTCAGATTTGTCTCATTTTTTTCTTTGTTTGCAAATTAACCAATTGTACTTAATTCTTAGATCATCTTTCAGGATATTACCACTTTATTAATAAACAAAACAAAGCCAACAAAAACCCCAATCCTTATCTTCAGTCATTTTCCTTTCTGAAGGTACAATACAGTTTTAGTCCACTACTGATATTAGAAATTGGCAGGAAGTTTTTGTGTACTTAAAAGTGTGTTTATACAGCTACTGCAAAATAAAAAGCAAGTCTTGAGTCTTGTTTTTTAACTCTTGTGGGAGTGCAGTCTGCATCTCTTAAGATTTCTGGGTTGTTTTTTGTTTTCTCTCATTCCAGTAGGATTTTAAGATTAGCGGCTATGAGCCTTAAATTAGAGAGAAAAGGAGTTATGTACAGTACTTTCATCTTTAATCTTATTACTGAGTTGTACTAGGAGATAGTTTGGAGCAGGCTCCATAAAGCGCACACATATCTGAAAGCAAGAAGCAGTTTAAAAAACAAAGCAAAGAAACGCCTGCCTGTAAATGCACACATTTCCAAAACAACCTAATAACATCCAATCTGGATGCTGTTGGAATACAAGTTGTTGCTGCAAGTGATCTTAAGCAGTGCAATTAATTGAGCTGAATAAAAAGGAAAACATTTTTAATAAAGTGTTTTAACTTTGAATGTTACCCGCTGCAGTAACAAGTGTTCTGTAGTTTCCCTTGTGAATCTGTTTGTGTGGCTTATTAAAATGTAGTTATTTGCTATAGGATGAAGTCACAAACAGAACAAAGAAATAATTCACTTCTTCTGGATGTCATGTGATGGCGTGACCAGGGAGAGCTTGTACCAAGCTGAAGCTAGCTGAAGTGAAAGATGAAGCATCCACCCAAAGGATTATCAAAGTTGGAACAAATTCCCAATAAAGCGCTTGTTTCCAAGGATTATGTTGTTTCATACCCTGAATCTTCTTTGAGGCAAACTTCATGTTTGCATGATCGTAGCCTGTAGCCATAGGCTTTGTTACATCAAGTTTACTGCAAATGTCTCTGCCAGCTGATGTGATGCATCCCTCTTTCTTTCCCTGTGTATGTAAGAGGATCTCTTCATTTTTCTCCAACTTAATATCTGTACTTCTTGATCATGCAGCATGAAGCGTGTTGTGATAAGCTGTGCTATTACCAGGGCTGTTCTTGGCACACATTGTCATAGCAGGAGCACAGGGCCTTTGTTTTCGAGCCAGTGAACAGCATCTTAACCAGCACCGAGTCCTTGGGAAACACAGTGTGACTTGCTGACTTCTGTGTTCATATCCTTCCCCCCATGTCCCAACATCATTTCTGCTTGTCTTTCTTGCGCAAAACAGCTGAAGTAGGTTGAGAAACACTGCTTTTAGATTTCAGTACTTTAAAAGAAAGGTCTTCAGAACTTGAGGCAGCTCTGCCAGGAAACACATCTTTTGGTACTAGAATACTGCATTTTCTGAGAGCTCTAAACACTTGTAAGGAAGGTAGATAGTTTGGGAGAAAACAGGAGAACGTTTTTCTCTGTCAGATGTATCTACAAGGAATATATGTGTTGTACTTTAGAAGAGGTGACTTTGTTTTGCTGAATGTAGTCAGCAGTTAATTTTCCTGGGTGTTGGGGGTGAAGTAAAGATAGCGAGGAAGAGACTGTCTAACATGGAGAGCAGATGCAGATGAAATTGAGCCATCTGTGCACTGATACAATTTGCATTTGCTTGAAGGTACGTGAGATTTGGAGCACACTTTTTTGTTTCTCAGCTTTCTCCTCTGTGCTTCCTTATAGTCCTGAGGATACTGGAGGGTGCAGTGGTTTAAATAAAACATGTATACTGATGTGCTGTATTAATGGCCCATCAGCTCCACTGCCACACGTCTGTACATGCTCAGCTTTGCTCTGTTCAAACCGATGCACCCAACCTGACATAAGCTGGTCTACTGCTGTCTCCGCTGTTTGCAGTTGTGGAGCTACATGCTGCTGCTGGCAGCCATGAGACAGGGGGCCTGCTGTGCTCTGGGCTGGTCCTGCTGTGGAGCATTTGGTTACGGGTTTGAGCCTAGGCCACCACAAGACAGGCTGGGATTTTTGTACTTGCAGCCCATGTAGGCCTGACCAAGCCTTACAAAAGAATTTGCAGTCACGTTGAATTTTAGTAAAGAGTTTATATCCAAATCAGTATTTGCAAATACTTCAGTTATTCTGAAAGTAATGCCTTCTATTTATTTCTGTGGAAACTATGAGAGGTACTAAGAGTGCATTAACACTTGATAGAGCAAATTCTCAGCTACAAAGATCTGTTTTTCAGCATAGTCACCACCGGTAGCTATGCATTTTTGCAAGTGATGAAAAAGAGCGTGCATGCTGTGCTTGTGAAAGTGGGCATGGCCATTTGGAACATCGCTTATCTTTCACGTCGCTGTCGCCACTGCTGAAAAGCACCACCCACTGCCTCACTGTGCTAACAGCCACTGGTGGGGCTCCATAAATGTTCAGTAAGCATCAGTGAATGTCAGTGGGTGCCATTTTTTCCCCATGAAGGAATTCAGTGCCACACCTTTGCTTCATACGTACTTCCATGTCAGGCACCATTCTGTCAGACTGCCACTCTGTTACACTCCTTCTTTTCCCAGCTCTCTCAGGTGAAATCATGTATTTAATTAAAAACCTAATATACAAATAAAAAGTCATTACTGAAAAGAGCTTCATAAATTGCAGAGCCTGTGAAAAACCTCTTTGTAACTGTTTTGCTGCTTTCATAACTGATGCAGTAAGTCTGTGATGGATGCTTACAACAAAATGTCTATAAATCTTCCTCTCATCTGTAGCTGTGACGTTCTTGCAGTCATTGAAATGCTTAAGTCATTGGGTAGGAATGTAGGAGTTCAAGAAACGGCTCAAAGCAAATGCAAAACCCCATCCCTGTTTATGTGTGCACAACTGCTTTCTAATCATTTGCACTGATTTCTTAATTTATTCACTTGGTTGAAATAGGCGCTTGTAGTTACAAGCCAAATCTTACTCCTTATCTAAAACATTGCAACACAAAGTAAGTCATAGTATGCACTTACCTCAGTAATTTGTTACAAGATCTTTGATATGAAAAACTTCAGAATACAAATGCAGAGGTTCTGCAATACTTCTTATCAGAATCTCTTCCCAGACAATGTAGTTTGCTGTTTCAAGGCTCTGTACATCCACAGATTCTGATGCTTTCATCTCTTCCATCAAGTGGGTTGTTGATTAGCAGTTACTTTCTTCTAATCTTAATCTGCAGTTTGCTGCCTGAAGTTAATGTATGGGCTTTCTTTTCTTTAGCTCTTAAAGGTTTATGGCATAACGCTTCCTATCACCTACGGGAAAGGTGCTCTGCAGCAGAGTTACAGGCAAAGAACAAATTTACAGTTGCCAGCTTTAGAGGTTTAAGAATCAACTTTTAGACTGGAGAAATAGCCGGGATCTTCCAAGTGGTCTTAGTCTCATCTGCTGTGTCTCTTTAACAGTAATCTTCCAGTGTCTGTAATAATTTGCTCATTTTCTGAAATTTGCTATTATAATTTGATCAGTAAACTTGTTCATGTTGTAGCATTTTTGTATGGCAAGGGTTGGCAACAAATTCTGATTTGCACTGGTGTTCAATCTTGAAAACTGAGAGGGTCTGGAGTTTATTTTTCTTCAAAAGAGTTCTTGGAGGAAATCACAAATAGAAGGTGATACTTATTCTCTTATTCCTTCACTCTCTTCATAGTTTACAGAGCACATTGCAATATTGTTTGTGTGTGTGTTTACGTTTCTGTATTTTTGTCTTTAATATCAACTGCTTGTGGCTGATAGAGCTAAGATTTGGTTTGGCTGTGTGTATTTTATTGCTGAATCATCCTGTAAGCAGCACTAGAGATCCTTTTATTTGTTTTGGAATATTTTCTTCCTCTTTCAGCTTTACACTTGAGTGTAAGTGCTTTTTCTAAGCCATTCCTTGTTATCTTGGGCATGATAAAACGCTTTGCTTACAGGGCCTTTGGTCATGCAACCAGCTACGTAGAGCTTGGTTCATTATTTGTTTAAGTGAAATGTTTACAAGCCTGCAATGGTTGGATACAATGTTTTATCTGTAAAACTGTATTTAATAACAGCGAAGGCAAACAGATTTGCACATGGAATAAGTAAACGTCAATAGGATTTTGAATAGGCAGTACTGGGCTTCAGTAAATCAGGTAACATAAGTAATATGTCAGGTAACAACAGCCTGCTTTTTGAACTCATGAGCCACTCTGCGAAGTAGATCTGGAGCCAGTGCTCCAGTGCCTGCACAGCACGGAAGTGTTTCCTGATGGTCAGAGGGAACTGCTTGTGTTCTAGTTTGTGTCTGTTGTTTCTTATCCTGGCAGAGGGCACCACTTGGAAGCTCCTGGCTTTGTCCTCTTTACACCCTCCCTTTAGATATTTATTCACGCTAGTGAAATTCACCCCTAGGCCTTCTCCAGGCTGAAGAGTCTGAGCTCTCCCAGACTCTCCTCCTAGAAAAGGTACTCCAGTTCCTGGATCATCTTGGTGGTCCTTCACCAGACACTCCTCGTATGCCTGGATCTCACTCGTGCAGGGGAGCCCAGAGCTGACCCCAAAGTCCGGGTGTGTTTTCATTGTGCTGAGCAGATGGGAAAGATCATCTCTGGCAAAACTCTGCCCAGTGTAGCCCAAGAGAGCAGTGGCCTTCACTGTGGCGAGAGCACTTTGCTGGCTTATTTAAGATTCTTACGATTGCTATGCATTGCATTTTACGTAGTGGGGATTAGTATGAGGGCTGCTCCGAAAGTAATGCCTCCTATATTATGATATTGACCCACAGTGTCAGATGTGGATGTTGCTGGTATAGCAGTAGAGATTGAACCTTCCCACATATTTTCTGTCATTGAACTCTTCCGTGTGGAAAAAACGACATCCATTCATATTCATCAGTGCTTGCTGAACACTTATGGAGACCAAACTGTGAATGTTAGCACAGTGAGGCAGTGGGTGGTGCGTTTCAGCAGTGGTGGAAGGCAACCTCCCCTGTTCTGCATCTCCCAGTCTGGAAATTGGTCAGTTTTGCAACTTAAATGTGTTTAGTCACTGATCAAATACACCTCATTTCTCTGTTCAAAAAATGCTGTTTTTCTGTCTTTTGTTCTAATTGGGTCTGATGATGTGTTATTTTGAAGAGTTCATAACATTAGAAGAAGGTTTTTTTTCTTTCTAAAATAATGAATTTCATATAACAAGCTGATAGTAGAGAGAGAGGATGATACTCTGAGCAAGGCTCAAGGAATAAATCTGTACATTACCTGAACTCTGGTACCAGTTTGCACTGCTTGCATGCATAAGTGCATGTAAATCTCAAATTTCCCCCTTTTTGGTAATTGTACTTCTGTGATATACCTCATTAGCTTACCACTCACACATAGGCATTTCTGTGCTAATCAGCATTTGCTCTTGGGTTTGCAGAGGTGAAAATCTAGTTGGTACGCTTGCTTTTCTAATGTGTAGTCGTATCTGTTAAATTGTAATTAGTAATTGGAAACCTTCAGGTAAGATGAGAGCAAGCAGTGGCTGGGAAGATTGTTCCTTTGCTGTCAGAGCAGTGCTGCTGCTTCATACGAAGGGCACCTTGCTAGGCACTGGTCCTAGGCTTCTGACCTAACTGCCCAGGTGGGCCTTAGCAAATCTACAGAAAGACTAAAAGGGTCTGGAAAAAGTTACTACCATCACAGTACTCTGTCTCTGTCTACTTCATTTGCTTCTTTGGAAGTGAGGAGCATTGGGTGGTATCAGTGAATAAGTATTACTTTTGTACAGCGTGTAGTTTTCTATGGTACATGTAAAAGTAACAGGCTCTTATGCACTTCTAAGTGTATTTATCACTAGTGCTCTGTTTGAATTGAAGTTGTGCTGCATACCGAAGTGCTTCACAGCCTCTTCAGATTCTAGAACTGATGGTGCCAGTAAGGAACCCACTGAAAATTGCATTTCTGCCTTGAAAATGGGAGTTTCTGTGAGATTCAGAAATAGTAGGGTGTGTAGGTGAATGGTGAAAGGAACCAGAGGAAAAGTCTAAATTTTAATTAAAGGATGATTGGCATATTATTAAGGATTGGCAGAAAATCTTACCTTCAGTATGTTTGTCAGTGCTGCAGCTGATTGCTGCATAAATTATTAATTTGAATGATATTGAAATCATTTTTAGAATTGAAATACAAGCATCATATTTGTTCAATTTTAATAGTGTGCATTTTAAGACTTTCCTCACATAATTCATATAAACTTAAATGTTCCTTGATTTCTTTGTTTCCATGTCTTCCTGTATCAGGTCCTGAGTAAAACGCTGACTTCTTATCTGCATAGTCACATTTCCTGTTCTCAGTCCTGCTTTGTCCTTCTGCATGAATAGGAAAATGTGCCTTCCAAAGAACTAAGTCAGAATTTAGACCTTCTGGACAGCTGAAAGCATCCTTCTAACAGTCTTTTCAGTAGGAGCTTGGTTTTCTGTAGTAGCTGTTAAAACTTGTGCTTTTTCTTTCCTTTCAAAAACAGCATGTAGGCCATTAATTCTGTGAGAAGCCATTGGAATAGGTTTAATGTTTAACTTCTTGGTATTTCTTTAACTTCTTCCAATAGCCAAACCCTTTACAGACAGCAGTTGCTTTTACTCATCTACTACATCTACTCAGCTGTTCCTTCAATCTCCTTTTTCTCCATACTTGTTCGTGGTTTTGGGGCTTTTTGGCTTGAGTAGTAGTGTTTTCAATTCAATAACAATTGTCTCAGCAATTTTTTAAATGAAAGAAAAAAGGGCTTTTTTCTTTTTCATTCTCAAACTTAACATATATCCTTATCCTATAAAAGGATACTGTGTGCTAGCTTAGACACCAACAGATCTTTAATGAAGGCAAATCTAGGCAAGAGGTGGAAGACTTTTTGATTTTTAAGTCTTATTAACATCTTGGAGAAATGTGTCATCTTTGGCTTTTTTTTCTCCTTACTACAAGGACACCTGATGATTCCTATTAATATAGGATTCAGCAGCAGAAGGCAGTTACCTTTTTAGTTATTTTGGTGAGTGGTTTATTCTGGTCAAATGCAGTATAAGATCAATGCCATTGTTCCCAGTATAAAAAGGACTCTTAGTGGGTGTTTCTCTAATACTGTTGGATGTTTAGTATCTCTGTGGTTTGGCAGTTCCTGTACACGTGTTTTTCTTTCTCTGTGAAAAGAGGGGTTCCATAATACATTTTGAAATGTGGTTTTTATTGGTTCTGACTAGTGAAGGTACTGTATGTCACAAAGATCTAGGGAATTGTGTCATCTGCAGTCCTTGGTTCCATAGTATGGGGAAAACTGATGTTTCATAAACTGTCAGTAATTATAGTGACATCATGTTAGCTGGCCTAGTGCTTTAGAGGACCTTTGAAGATTAAACCATCCCATATGTTTTCACTTAAAGCAGAGCTGTTGACTGAGGGCGGGGATGGGAAGAGATAGTGTGATATTCTAATCTTCCCAAGGAAGTGCAGCTGTAATGCCGCGTGGCTTTGGGTGGCATGCGCATGACGTAAGCTGTGGAGAACGGGCCTTGGAGCTAAGGATTGTATCTTTCTGTTTGTTAGGACGTGCTGTGCTCCAGCCTGTATCAGGTCAGGAGATCAAAGTGCACCACGGGATGCTTGCATCTGGCAGCCTGTTGGATCATGGCTTGCCTTCAGGTGCTGCTACCATTGATTTGCAATAATTTAGAAACATAAATTCTTTCTGCATTTCCCAATGCGCTTACTGTTTTGTAATATCCCTCCTGTTGGCAGAAGTGGTACCTTAATATACGATGAGAATGCTTCTAGCATGAGGAGTGTAGTCAATAACGTTTTTTTTCCAAGTTTGATTAATCACTTTTCTTGAGTGTTTCATTGATAAGTGGTTTCTATTCCAAACAAAACTTACCTGGTGGGTGTTATCCTCCAGCACTGCTGATCAGCAGAGCGTGATGATGATAGTTGAGCGTGGCTTGTTTGTCTGTGGATGCCAGGCCTGTGTTCTTCACTGGTAGAGCCCCTGCAGCTCTAGCCGTCTGTGAACATGTGGGAGTGAAGCATGGTGCTGAGTGGAGTGATTAACAGCACCCGGTCTGGGCACATCCTTCCAGTCAGGCTCCTGGAAGTCAGCTGAGCTCTGTGGAGCGCTGCACTTTTATAGAGCCACCAATGAAAGCAAAGGCCTGAACTGAGAAGTCAATTTAATGCTTTAAACACAGCCTGGTAGGTCAGGGGTTTCTGCTGCAGATGTAACAATGAAAAAAAATAAGTAATGCAATACTGGACTTCTGTTTTTCTTGACGTTGATGTCATCATTCATTTTTTTTGCCGAAGTTTTAATAGTTTAAAGTTTTAATCAAGGGGCAAGCTGTTTCTCATATAGAAAGTGTTCTTTTTTGAAGTTGGAGAAAAATACAGAATCGCTGTTTATTTTTATTTTGATTACTGCAGTTTGCAGAGGAGGAGCTGTTTTGGGGTAACTTCTGACACCCTAATTGAAGCAGGTTAGCAAACAACTCAATCTCATCTGATGTCAGATGAGTAATATGTGCTGCTGGTAATATTTGCGGCAAGTAATTTTCTTCCTCTTCCACTGACATATTATCTTGGTAAAATTGGGCTTTGTGCCTCAAAGCAGTGAAGCTTCTTGGAGCACCTGACAGAACACTACTTCAGCCCATGGATGTGTTGGCATTCCAGCAATCTCAGTGTGTTTCCTTTGCTTCTGTTTCTTCCTGCCTGCTTGTGGGCACTGTAAGATTTTGCATCACCTCGTTGTACAGCAAGCTTTTTCACAGGAAGACAAAACAAAAGCAGATTAAGCCAGCTCTCTTTGCCCTCACAGACTTCTAAATTGAATTTGCATGCGTGCAAAGACAGCAGCTGGTGATTACTTAAAATTGGAAGGATTCTAGTGATGGTCAGTTATGTCCTAGGTAATGGCTAAGGCTTTCTGAAGATGAGTGTGGAATAGAAGTCAATTAAGAATTTCACATGACAAACATAATGCAAATAATCTGTGTGCCTTGTTGCAATTTTGCAGCTTTACTTGAACTCTGTGCATGCTTATAAATGCTTCAAAATCAAGCCACTTGTAGAAGCTGGACTAGGAAAAAAAATGGGCCATTATCAGAAAGTCCAATATTAGATTGTAGTGATACAGTTAAGATGCTCTTTTGATGAGCTGGTAACTCACATGACATTTAAAATAAATAAATAAAATTCTAAGCAATCTGTTTTAGGAGAGTTACAGGAGTAGAATCATAGAAGCCCAGAATTGTTGGAATTAAAAGGGACCCTTGAAGGTCGTCTAGTCCAACTCCCCCTCAACAAATGTGGATGCCTACAGCTAGAACAAGTTGGTCAGAGCCTGGTCCAGCCTGACCTTACAGTACACTGCAAGGAGATGATAAGGCCTGAGTAGTAGCGTCACTAGCTTCTGTACTGCTTATTTATAAAGGACACTGTGAGAGACTCTCATTTCCACATGGCTTAGGTTTGGCACAAGAAAATAGCAGATTGTTTGGTTTGGCTTATACTCATTTCCCTATCCTAAGAGGGTTAATGTGACTGAGGAGCTTGCTGACGTTCCCTCTCCATGCTTCTGGTAGGCTTTGCTTTCATTTGATGTACAATGTTTTGTAGGCTTTATTCGCAAGGAAAATTATTTTCTTGTCCCTCAGAAGCCTGCTACTGACAAGAACTGCCTTTGTTTAGGATGATATTATTATCAGTATAGGCTAGAGTTCATGCTTAAGTGTCTGTGTAAGTGCCAGTTTAAATAGGTTTACAATCTAGCACCTGTAAAACTGCTTCACTGGAAGCTGATGTGGATATTCATGTACGTGGTTCTAATTCCCTTTTATTTCTCTTGTTCTCAAATGCAAAGTGTAATTTTTGGAAGATTAAAGCCGTTGCTTTGATTCTTGGTAGCATCTCCCTGGTAGGTTTCAACTTTTGACCTCAGTGTTGGTCAGTGTTGATACTAAACAAGAAAAGCAACATCCTTGTAGTGGAAGAGCCTTTATGTGCTCAGTTCTCATTGGTTTATGTGAAAACAAAACAGCAGAAAGTGTCAAGGAAATCAGAATAGAGACCTGCGGTTTGAAAGAGGACAGCCTGAAAGCTGTGGTTGGTTATCAGTAGCGCTTGCAGCAGAATTACTCATGTGTTGACAGTAGGAGGGTGGGGGTTTCAGCACAGTGAACACAAAGTGAACAATAAGAATTGTTGTTGTGGAAGTTCTAGTTAGGGATGAAAGACTGAAACATATCTATGAAATAGTCATATTCTGTGCTGAAAGGAAACGTCCTATGCATCCTTCAGATGTGAATTAGTATGGCTTTTTAGCCTTTGGGTCTTTTAGTATGGTAGTGTTCAATTCACACAGTATGTAATTGTGATTACAGTGTAATTGTGATTTTAAATATAATCCCAGATCTTACAGGGTCTAGCTTTCTGACCTGACTTCAAGGTACTGTAGCTGTTAGATAGCACGTGTAATTCAGAAGCAATGCATGCAGTATCTTTGTGGAGGGCACTAACCTCATTCTTTTTGTCAGTTTTCCTGCCATGTTGTGCCGATGCCGTATTGTTACCCGTGCTGGAAGAGGTTTCATCTACCCTCTGTGCCGGATAGAAACAGAGAGGGAGGGAGGAAGGCAGACCTTTTGGAAAATGAACACTACCAAACCTATTCTAAAGCCTTGTGTCACTGTTCTTCCCCATTCCAATTGCAAAGACATCTTTGAGATAGGGGATAGCCACTGAGTTAAAACATACCTTTTTTTTTTTCTTCTTTTTTAATTTCCAGGTAAAATACCAACCTGTGTGCTGTTGATGTAATGCTCTTGTTTCTCATTTCAGCTATGAAGCCGTACACTCCAGTTTTCATCCTCCTGTGGAGCGCTGTTGGGATAGCAAGGGCTGCCAAAATTGTTGTTGTGCCGCCAATTATGTTTGAAAGCCATCTTTATATTTTCAAGACTCTGGCCTCAGCCTTGCACGACCAAGGTCACCAGACAGTGTTTCTCCTCTCTGAGGGCAGAGAGATTCCTCCATCTAATCACTATAGACTTCAGCGCTACCCAGGGATCTTTAACAGCAGCACATCAGATGACTTTCTCCAGTCCAAGATGAGGAGTATCTTCTCTGGGAGACTGACGGCCCTGGAACTGTTCGACATCCTAGACCACTATTCAAAGAACTGTGACATGATTGTTGGCAACCAAAACCTCATGCGTACCCTGAAACAGGAAAAGTTTGACCTGCTGCTGGTAGATCCCAATGAGATGTGTGGATTTGTTATAGCTCACCTTTTAGGGGTTAAGTATGCCGTCTTTTCCACTGGCCTCTGGTATCCAGCAGAAGTGGGTGCTCCAGCGCCGCTCTCTTACGTTCCAGAATTTAACTCACTACTTACAGATCGCATGAACCTATTTGAGAGGATGAAAAATACTTTTGTTTATCTTATTTCAAGATTTGGAGTCAGCTTTTTGGTTCTGCCAAAATATGAAAGGATAATGCAGAAGCACAAGGTTCTGCCAGAACGATCTATGTATGACTTGGTTCACGGATCCAGCCTGTGGATGCTTTGTACTGATATAGCACTGGAGTTTCCAAGACCAACGCTACCGAATGTCGTTTATGTGGGAGGAATCCTAACCAAACCGGCCAGCCCTCTGCCAGAAGTAAGGTTTGCTGAGCTTAAAGTAATTTCTGCGGTACCTGTTTGACCTCGTATGATGAGTGACGGTTTTAAGCAGTGGATTTCAAATGGGATCTAGTATCTTGAAATTTTAAAACTTGATTTGTTGCTGCTCAGTGGAATATACCCTTGAAGTAACTGGAGTTGGCTTGAGGCAGGGAGAGAAACTGAGATGCAAACTCAGAATGAGACTTTTGAGGTTGCAGGAAGTATTCTTCTTTGGAGTTAAGTGCTTAATTGTACAGTAGAGGAAAAAAGCAGTGCACACTACTTTGAAAATTACATCGGTGACTTTTAACCAAATGTGGATTAAAACATGAATGAACAGGTGAATAAGCTTATATTTAACTAAGCCCATTAATAGGTTGTGCCATCTTTAATTTCACGGTATTCATGTTTTTATGGAGTTTGCTTCCTTTGGTTTGATAGGTAAAAATGGCTTTAAAACTAGGTGTGCGTGAATAAAATGTGTAAAGGTGATCAAATGGAGATTTTCTGAGTTGCCGTAATAAACACCAGGGCTGTATTCGGGTGCAGATTTTTACAGTGCACTCGTTTACCATCAGGCACCGAGTTTCAGGCTGACATAGTAATAGTGTGGTTGGATTGACTCCGGAAATCCTGACTGCATAGATTAATAATTAAGCTTGATTAATTCAGTGCACCATGTGGTCTTGATACCTGATAGCCAAGAATGCCTTTGTTCACCAGCACAATAGTGAGTGTCAATGGCAGAACAAAATTTCATAGAAAATCATGTCACTTGCACTTCTGCTTTTGTACATGAACAAATTGATCTTGAATTGGAGATCACTAGTAATAGACACTTATCACTCAGTGATAAATAGGTAGGTAGATCTGCACCACTCAACAAAACTTGGCTGCTTCTAAAAGTGTTTCATTCAGCCTTTACTTCTGTGCTTTTTGCATGAAATCTACCAGGCCAGTTTTTTCATCTTTTTTCTTTTTTTTTTTCCCCTTGAAAAATAGTCTTGGAAGGCTGTTTTTTCTTCTTTACACCGTCAGTGTTCTGACCTAACAATAGGCTTTTTCATTAACTTGAAAAATATCAGACAGTTCTCTGCTTTATGCTACAGGGTTTGTAACGCTGTACCAATTCCTTTGTTTTCACCTGTTCAGCTCAGCTTTAAATGTACTTGAGCTGGATGAGAGCAAGCACTTGCCAGGGCTCTCTGAATATGCTAGAGCTTGTCTGATGATACACAATGTCTGATGTGTCCTCACAAAAACTTGTGCATGTCCTGGCTGTCTAATCTCAGCACAGATTAGGATGTTTCTGTGGGTAGCCTAACTTGCACCGGAAAGAGGAACTCTCTAATGAGAATTCAGGAGTAAGGAGCTGCTGGAGACAGCAGACAGACCTTGCAAAAAGAGTTCTGTTTTAGGATAATATTATGTTTCCACTTAGGGCACTGTCACTGTCTATGTCTCTTTGTAATATCACAGAGGGATACAAGTGCAGCCTGCCATGGTTTGGGGAGAAAAAGTTTAGGTTATTTTTACATGACTGTTATTTGATGATGGTTCCCATAACAGCTCGCCTGTTACTTTTGTAAGTAAACAAAACAGCACTTCTTATATACTCCACCCATGTATAAATGTTTATGTTTAGAAAGTGTCTGACTAGTCAGCATACAGACATATCCTAAGAAAACAGACTAAAGGTAGTCTTCTGCTGTCTTAACAAAGTTCAGCCGTATTCTTCTCAAGAAGACCTTACTGGCTGGATTGAATTTCTGTTTGTTCGTTTTCTAAATTGATATTTTCTTATTGTGTAAGAAGAAAAGTATCTTTCTGTTGCATGATGACTTTGTGTACTGTACTAACACTGCCTTTTGGTCTCCATGGATTAGTCTTCAAGCAAATAGCCTAACAGTCACCAAAGCAAGTAGATATTTTCTTTTCTGTAAAATGAAATGGAAGGAAATTAAAGGAATGGTTTTATTTTCCTGTTTTGCTTGAAGAATATGCATATGTGTGTATGAAAATGTGTTTATATACCAGTATATACACACATAAACAGAAAATAGACCTGTCCAGAAGGCTAAAAAATTTACCCTGGAATAATGAGTGTTAATTTGCTGCAGAGCTGCTTCACTTGCGGTTGCTGGCCTGAAAAGATGCTGCCTCAGGAGCTGCCTGTAAGCCGCAAGGCTGGTGCTGCTCAGAAGATGGTGGTCGTCAGAAGGAGGGATGTTTGGCTGGTGACAGCTGTCTGTGTGTAGGCCTGGTCCACTTTGTTAGCTGGAAAAGTTCTAGGGAAAAAATAGCCTGTGTTTCCAAGTTGAAATTCACACACAATACAATAGCAAGTCTTCTTTATAAAACCACAGCAGGCTCTCGAGCCCTTGGGCTGGAGTGGGGAGGTGGCAAGCCTTTTCTTGCGGGCGCTGGCCTTCAGGTGTTGGGGTCCAGCCTGCTCCTCCTGGGGCCCAGTGTTCCCTGTGGAGCTCCAGGGCCTGCTACCTTGTAGTTGGGAAAAAGAAAGAAAACATTGCTGCTCTCCTTAGCAATTATCACAATTCCTAAGTGAAACTGAAAAGCTCTAGTTTTTAACAAGGCCTTAGGAAGAAAGGGAGCAGAGTAGTAATGGAACAGTCCATTAGGAAAACAAAGGTCAGGGCCTTTTAAACAGCCACAGTATTGCTGCTGTTTGATTCTGGTGGGCACTGTAGCTGTGTTGTACAGTTGCTCAGACCTTGCACCTGGGCTTTCCCTACAATGTCTTTAAAGGAAAGCTATAAAGTTTTTAAAGTAGTACACAGGAGAAAGTACTGAATATCCATGTCATGGAAGAGGAGGGGGGCCTAACTCTCTCTTTGCTCTGTTTAATCTATATTAACGTTTTTATTCAGGTTTGTGGAACGATCATGTAAATCTCACAGTTGCCCCCATATAGTTTATGCTGGCTTGGTTTGTGAAATACTTCTGGTACGTGTAAACCAGATGCTTTTTGGAGAGTGCTAAACTGGCAGCTTTATTTACCTGAATACTTGAAGTCTAACAGGGAACATAAGGAACATAAGGGTCCTTTTGGATGGCTTTACCTTACATGTTTTGTAGGGACACTGGCGAATGTCCAGAGTGAAGGTAGCCAAGCTTCTGAACCACTCACAGGGTAGGTGCAGAGCCAAACATGCTCCTGCTGTGCTGGTACGGTGCTTAGGTACAGGCAGCTTGGAGTCCCTGTGGGAGCAATCTGTTAACTATGCACATCACACGTCATGGGGAGGAAACTGGACTTGCAGGGCACGTCTTCATTGCCATTCAGAGATCAGAAAGCAGCATCATGCAGTTACCTCATGTAGTGGACATGAGTTTTGGTGCATGCTGAGCTCTGTAGTAATTAGAGCTGCAGTTTACCACTCGTAGCTTTGGTGTGCAGCCTGCCCTGACACTTGAAAACATGAGCCTCTGATCCACCTTTTGCTTTCCCCCAAGGGAATGCCAAAAAAAGAAAGAAAGAAGAAAAGCAAATCTGTTAATGTGACTGTACCTATTACCAATAAATGAATAAAAACTTGCCCATGTATCGCAAAGAGTCCCAAGTTTCTATAGATAACTGTGAAGAGTGTATTTTGAATTGGTCAGGGGTAATCATAGCCTTAAAGGAAGTTGGAGACAGAACAAATATCAGGCTCAGAGGGTCATTGCTGACTTCAACTTGTCAATGCATGGTGTCACCTGAGAGTATTTTCTAGTTAGCTGACAGTGGCAATTAAAAAGTAAAAGGCTCTTTTGCCTCCTTCGTATCACACTTTTCCAGAGGGATCCTATTAAGCTGGATGAAACTGGCATTTACTATAACACCTTTAAGAAACAATGGGAGACTTCTACTGTGGTGTTTGTATCTTGTGAGTAGGTGGATACATAGTTAGGCATTAAACAGCCTGATAAGATACGTCCTTGAATAAGGGTAGAAATGAGGTGGCTCTTGGAAGCAGTAGCACTGGGAAATGCCAGCTCTGTTGTGAGGGAGGGGCAAAGGGCACTGAAAACAAGCAGGAACTTTGCTGTAAGAAAAGACGGCGAATGTTGTTTTGGAAGACTTGTTTAAATCCGTTAGTTATACAGGCACACTTGAACATTGATTGAATCCCACAGTTTGGATATAGTTGTACTTGAAGTCATCTGTATTAGTGTTTATGGAAAAAATCACTAACTAAAATCAGGCATGCCCTCTGAAATGTGAGTTGAGCTTTTCTTTCTTCATATCTGCGCAGCTTTTAAAGTTTCATAACTTCCTCTCTGTAATATCCTGCTTTTCTTCAGTGCTGATCTTGGGGAACTTCTTTTGCTCTGAATGCTGTTTACTGTTGCTATGAAAAGAGAAACAAAGGTCAGTTTGTTTTTAATTCTTTTCTACCTGAGTAGACTAAATTTACACTGCAAACGAGAATGCTCACATTTCAGAAGTAAAAGCTAACCTTTCAGCCACAGTTGTCATCAAGTAGTAATTACAGTAACTTATTTGCTCTTCTCTGTAGATCTCTTATCTAATCTTGCTATTGAGCAGATCTAGATCTATGTAACAAATTGGTGCCTTTGAACTGTCTTTGCTAAAAAGTTTCATTTTCTTTCAAGTATTGCAGTCCCTTGCTTATTTAGACTGGCATTAGCTGGCACTAGTATTTACTTTTAAAATTTAATGGGGCAATAAGGAGACATTCCTTACATCAGATTTTTATTTCATTCGAATTAAAGGACTTGTAAGCTTTTGCAAACTGTAACAGTAGATTGTTGCATGTTGCATAGCACCCATCTCTTTTTTTAAGTCTGGGAGAAAAGTTCTTAGCTCCTTTTGGTAATGAATTTCTGATGATGTGAAGCAATTCTTTTAAAATGTGTATTATTATTAAGCTAGGAGACCAGAAGCCTTTTAAGGATGTCAGAGTTTATGGGACACTGCATAAATTCTGTACTGTACCATATAATCTCACAGTTTGGCCTTGAAGTACATTTCCAAGTCCAGCTTTCTTACCATGGACTATTGAACTTCTGCTACACAAGGAAACGTAGTCTGAGGTCCTCAGAAGAGTGCCTTTTTCCTGTCATGATCTCCAGTCTCAGATGCTCCAGTATTGCTAGGTTGATGAAGATTGTTCTAGCTATACTGATGCATTTCAAATTAGGAAAGAAATGTGACTCAGCATGTACCTGAATAGGAAGAGAAAGGGAAGAGGATGCTGTGGTGATTTTGGAAATCAGTTAAGCATCTCCAATACACTTAAGAAGGAGGTGCTCTGAGTACAGAAGCTGGCATCCAGCACTCAGGTGAGCAAACATTGAGTCTCCTGAGGACGCTGGTAACCAAAGTCCACGTTTGTGGCCTTCAGTGATTCTGTGCTGTCCAGCAAAAATCAAGTTCACTTGGTTCATAGATAGTCATATAACGTGGTTATTTCTTTAGCTCAAGTGACTGGAGTGGAGAATGCAAGGTCCAGAACTTGGGTGTTGCATAAGTCAATTTCTGAGAGCTAAAGCATCAGAAAGTGTTTGACTATATTCTTAATTGAAAGAAAAGGTTAGTGTAAGCTATTACAATAAAAAGCTTTTCTGATCTAAAATGTTCTAATTCATTTTTGTACTGAAGTGTACAAATTAATAAAATTTACTCTGGTAATGTGCATGAGTGTCAGGTGCAAGTTTGTGAGATCAAGCTGTATGGAGGGCAAATAATGAGCTAGTTGTATTTCTCTGATCGTTTTTGCCAGACTGTTACAATTCCTAACATCATGTAGAGAAATGACAGGTAAGATCTTGTTATCAAATGCACGTCTTTTCTTTAGTATTTGGAATGCATCAGTTTGAATGGTGTGTTTGAACAGTTATGGGTGTTCAGAGCTGACATTCAAGAGCTGCAAGCCTAATTATTAATGTTATTGATTTTAAAAAATAAACCTTTGTAATCATGCCAGATTTTCTTGTCAGGTGCCTAAGTTGTTTAGAAGTTATTTAGGTAAAACATTAGGATACATTGTGCTCAGCTAATAACCTGCTTGGGCATTTATTTGCCCTGTTGCTGGTCAGGTTTAGGAGACAGCCATCCTTGAGGACAATGGAATGCCTGAGTCTGCAGCAGGGTCACTTGTAGGGGTTGGTGACATCTGAGGGTGGAGGAGGGGCACAGTCACCCATGGTTTCATTGCCCCCAATGTTTTTTTAGCAGCTTAGAGTAGGTGATGCATAACCTCTTCAGCATTGTGGTTTCAGAAATTTTTATCTGATCTTTTGGAAAGCACTAGGAGAATTACCAATATGTCTTCAGCTTCTTGTTTTTCGTTGTCCAACTTCAGCATATTTACGACTGAAATTTATGAGCATATTTTACATCCAAAAATAATAAAGTATTTCATAGTCTGGCTCAGTAGTCTTGACAGTGCACTCTTTTATTCCTTTCTCCAGGGAGATGAACAGGGCTGTGAAAAATTCTTTGGACAAAACCACTACTTCTTGGGAAGACTATCCGAATTATCTTGCGTAGCCAGCGACAGGATAAGCAGTTCCTAGCTTCTGAAGACAGCAAAACACTGATCTGTGTATCACCTGTGTGATAGTTTTTTAGGTCATGAAAACACGTGGGTATCTGGCTGATGTGTCCCAGTTTATGTTCCATGCTCTGGTGCCTGTGTGCTGAGAGCTGCTGTGCCTTGGGGTGTGTGCTGGCAGCTGTGCTGCATCCTGCTGGCACTGTGAGGCCCTGAGGGATCGGAGGTCTGGAGAGGGGTGACAAGAGGGAATTGCTTAGCAAAGGCCAGTTTAATACTTAATCCCTGTTAATGATGCTTATGCAAAGGTGGTGTTGGGGAAGTAGGTGGGGCCTTCTGAAGAGCTTCTGCATCACCCCAACCAGCTGTGATTAGGGGGGTTTTATTAAAGGGTAGGACATCCTACCACTTAAACAGACTTGGAAGCCAGCTGATCTTAAGCCTGTGAAAGAAGGGCTGATGACTGACTACCTATATACACACCGCCCATATGCATATATGCATATATGCATGCATATGTTTTTAAAAAGAGAGAGGGGAGGATAGAGGGAAAAACTATTCAACCTGAATGAGAAGCGAGTAACCACTTGTCATTATCAAATCAAAGCTGCAGGTTAAACTTTGCTTTCTTGCCATCCTCAGAGTACAAATGTTGTACTGGAGCAATGGAAAACAAAATGGCTTGCCTAAATTACTTTATAATGCGGATTTATGGACGGGTTTATAGGACAATAGTTGTAATGTGAAGGCCTAGATGTAAAATTCAGCTACTTGTCAATTTTCTTATCCCTGTAGTTGTTGAAATCTAATCTGACCTAATGTCCTGTAGGTGGAGTAAGTGAAAACAGTTATCCGTATTAGAACAAAAAACAACACCCTTCTTCTTAAACAGCTTTTCTACTACATATGCAATTACTGAAATTATAGGAGGCTTGCTATAACCTTGGTTTGCATGTAATACTTCTTTTCTGTGCATGCTTACATGTTCTAGAGGATGTTGTGTTTATTTTTTAAGAGGAAAAAAAGTACTGCTTCTGTGTTAGTGCCAACAATGTTTTTAATTGGAACCCTGGATGTGAGGATGCCATTTTTGTACCTATTGCTCTGTCAGTATGCAGTCATTTTGATAACCTCTCTTGAAGGGCAGGCTTCTTGTTTTCAACTGCCTTTCTTCCATTCATTTGTAAAGCAAGGTTGCTTTCCCAGGGCGTTTGCCAAAGGCCTGGTGAGTAATGGGTTTTTGACGAAGAGCATTGCATCAGGGAAGTACTTGCACAGCAGTTTCTGGTTGACCTCTAGTTTTAGGTAGACTGTGTTCTCAGAGGCTTCATTGGATATGCTGTAACTCTAGAGCAGGCAGACAAAAGACAAAGGCTTGTGGTGCTGTGTTTCTTAATGGTGTTTGGAGTCTGAAATTCATTCCTCTTCAAAGTTAAATGCCCTTAAACATTCTTTTGGTACTGATCGTCAAATGAGAAAAGGCACTAGAGGTCGAGGATGAAAAAATGCAACATTCTAGACATTGAGAAGTTTCATGAGGTGTTTTAAAACATACTTTTCAGTGTGTTTCTGATGAGGCAAACAGGCATTGTATATGTACTAAACTAGTGAGAAACAGTAGGAAGACACTGAATGTGTTTCCCAGCAGGGCTGAATCTGTGCCTAATACTGTTAAAGAAGCACTTTGTTATCAGCAGAGTTCTTAGATAATATGTGCCAGTGGAGCACTTAGCACTGCTTGGAGACCTTGCAGGAAGCAGTTCAGAAGTTATGTTCTATTTTGTGACTGGGAGTGTTAGAGTAGCTTACGGACAGTAGCTCTAGACAGCAAGAAATAGAGGAATTGAGTCTGATGCTATAACCTGAATATGCTATCTTTTATACCTCAACTATTGTTTTTGGAATTGCCTTATTCATTCTGAGATATATTAGCTTCTTATCAGCTTGGTACATGGTGCAGGTCAGCCAACATCAGTGTATCTAAGGAAGACAGATACAAAGCTTTGTAAATTGAGACTTTGCCAAAAAAAAAAAAAAAAAAAAAAAAGACCTTTTCAGTTTCATTTTTTGAAGTTTCAGTTTGAATTCAGACAGAAAGAATGAAGGGGGGGGGAGGGGGGGGAAATTTAGGGGGAGAAATAGAACTCTGTAAGGTTAAGCTCAGTTACGTGTTCCCAGTAGAGAAGTGGGTGATGGACAGCAGCTTGTATCTGAGAAAAGAATCTGTGATTAATTAATTGAGAAGCACAGGAATGAGCTTGTTCTGCTTGGGAAGAGTGTGGCAGGTGTTAGTTGAACTGAGTCTGGTGTTACAAAACAGTGCAGATTCTGATACAATGGAACCAGCATGCTTTTAAAAGGCAGGAATTTTGCTAGCTGAAAAATAACCTTCAGCATGTTGTGGAGATGAGCCAAGGGCTGTGGCTTAGCCAGCTGGCAGCTGGATGTGTGGAGTCAGGGCACCGCGACTGTCCCGGTCACTGCAGTCTGGTGCTCACGGCAGCGCCTCGTGTCCTCTGCTCTGCACAGGAGATACTGCAATGGGTTGTTAAGTGACAGGCGAACTAATGGCAAGTCAAGCCAAACATCAAGCTTTGCCTAAAGTCATGATGCTTCTCTGGCTTTACCCAGACAGACATATTATTTTGTAGCCTTCGAGTGATGCGACAGGACCCTGTTTGCTGAGTGACAATAAAGGTCATATAATTTGCACATAAGAGGGCTGCTCTGAAAGCAGCGTCTTGTATTTTATGATGTTGGCCCACAACGTCAGAAGCGGATGTTGGTGGTATGGCAGTAGAGGCTGAACCTTCCCACCAGTATTCCATTCCATGGTGTTGCCATGTGACAGATTGGCAGCAGAGGGGCAGGCTGACAGAGTGTTGTCTAACATGGAAGTGTGCATGAAGCAAAGAGTTGTTGAATTCCTCCATGCAGAAAAAATGACGCCCACTGACACTGATGGCTGCTGAAGGTTTCTAGAGACCAGACTGTGGATGTGAGCCCAGTGAGGTGGTGGGTGGTGTGTTTCAGCAGTGGCAGTAGAGACAGTGGATCACCTTCATTAGTGCAGACTTTGACAGGTGCAGTGCGCAGACTCTTGTTCATCGTAGGTAGGTGGGTGAAAGTGCACAGCTAATGGTGGTGATGCTGTTGAAAAATAGTGTTTTGTAGCTAAGAATTTGCTCTATCAAATAGTGTTACTGTGCTCTTTGTATGTATTGCAGTTTCCATGGAAGCAAATAGGAGGCATTACTTCTGATGTGACCTTCATATGTGGCCTTTAACTGCCTCTGCTGATGCAGTGTTTTGTTTTTTCTTTTAATAAAATCTGAAATGAAGTTAAAATGTATTAGTAGAGTATTTAAATACTACATGTGAGAAAAATACTATTTAGAACATGTCAGAAAAGTTAAGTCACTAAAAAAACTGTGTACCTTTCTGTTCGTTTGTCATTATCTTTTTTCTAAAGTCCGCTTCAAAGAGCTATTTTATTTATTTATTTTGAAATAGGTCTGGTTCTGTCTGCCCTGAGCAGCATTCTGCAGCCGAAGTTGCATAGCGCGCCTGTGCTCCCCATTGGAGGGTGGTGGTTTGCAACCATCTTCAGAGAACAGACATTTGTGCTATTGCTCATTTCAATCGAGCAGCTGAACAGGGAAAGCTTCGATTATTAAACCCGGTTATGTTTGTACTTGTGTACTTTGTTTATCTGAAGCGAAGCTCAGTATTAGGCACCACTGGTTACTGCCAGCTGGGTCCTCACTCTATAGTCACAGCTGTGCATTTAGCATCCAAGCCTGCTAAGAATAGCTAATTAGCAAACCAAACAGAACAAAGCTCACATAGTGGGGTCGGCACAATGGCATTCCTGTCTGAGAATGGTAAAAAGATTATTTTATTTGGTTTATTTATTCCCCCAACCCCCATCCTGCCTATAGGAGAGCATAAATCAATAAGTGCTTATATTCTCCCTATGCAGGCACAAGGGACAACTTAAATAAAAGACCGATCTATATGCAAAATCCCTCACCCTTCATAATGTAGTGTCTTAGAGAAATGATTGTGCACAGCCAGCTGAACTCAGAGAAGAGAACAAGGCAAGGTCGTAACAGCAGCTCCTGTGCTAAGCTCTGACTGCAGTAAATACTGTTAGCTTTGAAAAAGCAGCGGCCTGATCAGGTAGTCTGTGTGTGGTATATGTGAGTTACACAAGGGAGTGCTATAAAAGCAAATGTGTATTGCCTGAAAGGGGTGAATTGGGCACGAGGCCAGTTGGTTAGTGTGTGAAAGCCTCCTACCTGCAGGCGGAGGGGAACAGGAAGGGAATGTTGACCAACTGCGTTTTATTTGATCTGTGTCAGCGCTGTGCTTTCTTGTGAGACCTGTAAGAGTTTAACTGCCATCTTAAAAGGGTTTAGAAAAAACATCCGATGTGGGATATAATTGAAAGTAATTTGGTACCTCCTTGAACTTGTAATGTCAGAATCAGGCAATCATCATAAGGAAAAACAGAGATCTGACTCAACTGGTAGGGAACTTCAAAAGAAGGCTCACCACTACAATCCCTTTTCTGTTTTGCCCAAACTGTTATGGTGCCTGACTTTCCTGATTTGCCCAAACAATACGAGTTTTATGAATGTTAACATGAGGACAGGCAGACCTGACAGGGTTTGACACAGAGTTGTAATTGGGACACGCTGAAGTGTTTTTGTACTGTAGCACATGTTAATTTAATCACTTAAGTAAAGATGGTGATCAATAAAAGTATTTATTAGATGATGATTTTCTGTTGAGAATATAAAAGATAAAGCTGTAGTTGGATGAGAAACAACATTCAGTTGGAAAAGTTAGCTCAAAATTCAGTTCCAGAGCTGAACACTTGCTAGAATAGCTGACTTAACAAGCTTCTGGTATTTCACATGGGCTGTGCTCCCCCTCGCTCATACTGTGGCTGGCAGAGGCACCAGTGGCCCAGGAGGAGCGGTATCCAGTGAGGCATCCCAGCTTGTCCTGGGCGTGAGCCTCTCTGCTACCTACTGAGGAAGCCTGGAGAAAGCAGCCTGCCTCACAGAAGTTCTTTCTGTGGATCTCTCTCCAGTCCTGGATTTTTCAGCTGTTTGTATCTTCTGGGAAGTCCCAGTATGCACCTGTGTGTCTAACTTATTAGTGATCTTACCATTAGAAGCCCCAACATTTCTCTTCAGCTGGAAGTTACATAAGTGCCTGAAGGAAGTTTTTTTGAAATTCCATTCAGAACTGACTGCCTTATTTTGAGAATTGTGCTCTCAAGTTCTTCACAGTTTTGGAGTTAGAACTGGTTGGGGCTTTGATACCTAGTACAGAATGGGTAAAACAAGGTCTGTATCTCAGAACTTCTGGTAAGTTGTTCAGATTGTCTTAGTGAAGGAAATGTCAGCAATTGCAGACGGGGCTAGGACTGAAATATTTCTTGTGCCTGATTCAGTCTCAAACTGAATTTACAGCAAATTTTAAACATCACTTAAACTGGGCAAAATGAAGTGGCTTTCATGCTGCAAGTGAGAAGCTGAAAAATGCTGCCCAAATGAAAAAACATGGTTTTTAACAAAGGGAGGCCTAGTGACTCATTCTGGCTCTATTTTCATACGGTGCATAATTAAATTAGGAAGACAGAATGTGCTGGAGGACAGGAGTGTAAGTGGATTTAAAAGAAAAAATAACTAAGTTCACAGTGGGTAAGCCTAGTTATCTGTGAAGCTATTTAGTGTACAGAGTGATGATTTCATTTAATTCCAGTGTAGGTCAGTGGTTTTTTTATGTGACTGCCAGTCTTAAGAGCTCAGTAACTGGTGGATAACTCCATGCTTGTGTTCCTTCTCTCCGGATGAATGCAAAGCTGGTTTCTCTGGTTTCTGTTCTTGAGTTCTTGACAGTGATTGTTGGAGCGCTAGGGCTCATGTGGTCTAAGTCAATACAAAAGCAGAAAGGCAACTCAAGAATGGAGTGGCAAGATATGCTGAAATTTTAAGGGGAAAAAGAGTTCTACTGTATCAGCATAGTTTATTCTGTGATTTAGGTTTTGCAAGATTAGAGCTAAACAAAAGTTTTGAGCTACTAATCCTGCATTGCTTATTTCTGTGTGCTTCACAAAGCACTTATTAGGAATATATATATGCGTGAATTTAGTGCATGGCTATAGTAATGAAGATGCTAAAGTATTCAGTCTCTTTCATGTGCCAAGATTGTACTCTGCTTTTTTTCTTTTCTTTTCTTTTTTTTACTCTATTACTGCTATATTTTATATGCTACATAAAGAACAGGGAAGTACAAAATTTGGTGAGCCTTGTACCGTGGTGCAGCTTATTATAGCAGAACATTCAAATGATTCTGCAACCAAAGGTTTATTAACACCGCTCACTTGGATCCAGTTCTGCTAGATCTTTACCTTAGGAAATCTGTACTTAGAAAAAAAAAAAAGTCTCGAGAAATAGTTACAGAAAGTTAAAGGAACCTGAGTCTGTAGACTCCTCCAGATCACTAACTCATGTGACTTTGCAAAGAGGGAGCATTGGTTCCCCTGTTCTCCATTTCCTCATTTTTACCCCGACTCTTGTATTTTTAGCAATGTTTAGTGATCCTATTTAATTATTGCTATGTTATGCCAGAAATTATACAAATATATGCATGGAGAACCTTTGTTCTGACAAGTCTGCAGTTTGTTTTCTGCAGCTCCTGCGCAGCGGTGATTTCAGCACCCCTCTGGGGAAGCAGATTGGAAAGGAGTTGCAGATCAGGAGGCAGGCAAGCAATTCCTCTTACTACCAGCAAGAAGTAAGGCTTAAGTAAAATGCAGACAAATTTGAATGGAAGAACTTCTAGTTGGTGTCAAAATATGATAAACTGAGTTGAAAATCTGGATTGTTTCTAGTTTGGCTCAGAACAGTTTTGCCTCTGTCAAATTTTGTGTTTTAAAATAGAACCAAAGGACAAATTCCAAGTTCTTAAGTTTCAGATTTGAGTTGGGCAGGCATCATCCACCTCTGGTCTGGAAGCCTCCGATAGCCATGTAGATGGTTTCTCTCGGAGATGGGTCCTCACCTACTGCACTTACCTTTATCCAGTTAAACACCTGTAAAATCAGAGCTGGTTTATGCCTCTGCAGCTCAGAGCGTGGCAAACATCACTTCACCTCCTTGCATACGCCTGGCTGTTGAAGTCAGGTGTGCTTCCTCTGAAGTTAATGGAAACTTGAATTACTTGGATCCTGCTGTGAGAGCTCACAGATGTGCATGTGTTCCCACTCTTAAGAAGTGAATCAAGAGAGGAAACACTCAAAAAGCTGCTATTTGCACAAAAGGAAGGTATTCGCATTCTGTTAGTTTTTATAATCTCACTTAAAATGGCAAACAAGTTCATTCTGTTTGAATCTGCTGGCAGGATCTTGTCTTGCCTGTCAAAATGTGAAGTTCCCCCATGGAAAGCCTATATCTTCATAATGTTTGTACATTTATTATATGTTCTACTGAATCAAGGACATGTTTCAAAGGGAAGAATTACAAAGGTTTGGCTGTGAAATGAGCCATAATAACATAAAATAGGTTGCCTTCCTATTGCACAATAATAAAATGCAAAAGCCTGCTTTTAGAGTGACTCTATTGCTATGGTACAGAGTAAAGTTCGTTTCTCATTTCCCACTTACGTAAAATTCTTCAAACTTAATAGCTATTTGCTACACATGGAGATTGTTGAATACTGTTTTGGAAATGTCAGTGTGAGGAAATACTACACGCCTTCTCATGTGTACATAATGATGTGTAGTTTGAATTATCTGAATACATCACAAAGTTGTGACCTTTGTGAACACAGAATTTGTAATTGAGCTCGATGGAGAGAAGTAGTAGTAGTCTTGGGAGCTCTATCTGAGTTACAGCAGGCTAATTTCTAGTAGAAACCACATATCTGACCAAGCCTAAGTCATGGTAGATAGGACTTTGATACTGAGTGAAAAGTGTTTCAGCAGCAGTGCCAGCAATGGTGGTTTTTGTTCTTTGGGTTTTTTAAGTAAACATGTTCTCAGCTGGACTTGAGCTTGGAGGAGATGATGCTTTTGAATATCAACCAATGCTCCTGAGCCCTTCTTTTCTCTCCAGGACTGTATAGCACCTATTTTCCGGGCAGGTCCCTTTAAAGGCCAAAGTCAGCTCTACTGAAGTTCAGGAGACTCACCCTTGTCCTCATTATCCTGTACAACTGCCTCTAATAACTGCAGACAGGTCTGCCCTTGACCTTCATATTCATGGCCAGTTCTTCCTTGTTTGCAAGTGTGATGTGCAGCAGAATGTCTCCCTCACTGGCTTCTTGAGCCTTACGTTTGTAATGCCACAAGATAATTCAGCACAAACAAATAGTTGTGTGGAAGATACATACTAAGAAATAAATTGCATCCTGCTCATGAAGGGGAACACAAGACACATGGAGTTTCACAACAGGTAACTTTAGTTCTTGGAGTATAACATGATCATGTATTGCAGATGGTCTCATATTTGTCATTTAGAGCACAGTACATGATTGATTTTCAGAAAGACTTATCATTGAAGCCCACTTTTTTTTTCTTCTGTTTAACTTTAAAGAGCAGATAGGAAGTAGCTCAAGATGTAAGTAGTTGAACCACTAAGCAAGTATAATATAATTATTTTTGGAGCATGCCTCAGGTCTTTAAATAAAATTCAAGGACAAACTTGAAATAAATCACAAAACCATCTGGAAACTTCTCTGCCAAAAGTGTAGGCAATAATAAGTGATTCAGTTTCGAGGCAGGTTGCACACACTTCCCCCTCCTTTTCCCTTACTCCCCTTCCCTCTGCAGATATAGGAAAAAAGATGGAGAAGAAAGGGTACTGGAAAAAAGATGAAGAAAAATGAAGCATGAATTCTAGAGAAAATGGAAATCCCTTTTTCCAGTGCACAACAGGGACGAGCGTCTAATGTATGGTTCTTTGTTATGCCTGCTGGTTTTTGTGATAGCTTTTGTGGTTTTGTGCCCAGATACGATAGCGCAGCATTGCCCCGTTGCTGTCTAGCCTGCTATTTATTGCCAGGACAAGGGGCACATTGTGAACAGGGCACTTAATTTTCCTTTTGCTCATTTCCTATTGCTGAGCAGCCTTACATTTTGATTGGATGATAATGGAGTTAAACCAATCCTGGGAAAAATAAGGTATTGGCACGCTGCCACCTGTAAGTCAGTGGGGTAACTGTCTAGTTTCCACTGTAAACAGTTGTATTGGAAATCAGAAATTGAATTTGTTTCCACAAGCAGTGGCACGGTGGACCTTTCACATCTTTCTGTGTTTTCTTTTTGAAGACTGATGACATTGCTCTTGTGTTTGAGACTTGTTTAGCTTGCAGCTCTGCTCCATCTAATGCCCTCAGATGTTTTTTCTTCTGACTCTGCAGAGAGCTGCTAGTGTTAGGTAGGTGCATCTGCTGGCTTGCGTTTTTACCAGTTACATAAACCCCACTGCCACAGAGTCAGCCCCGAGGCTCAGGTTTTGCTGTCTCCTTTGTAACTTAACTGTTACCTGTCTGCCACGCTAGCTGGGAATGTGGCTGGAATCGGTGCAGGGAGATTTTAGTACAGTGACACCTTGAGGGTGCCCAGCAGCACTTGGTGTGGGTTTGCTTGCAAGCTGGTACTACTGGCACAGGCCTTGCTTTGCTCTCCTCACAGACACAGCTGTTTTCAGATGCATCCCGCAATGGTGTCTGGCTGCTGCTCAGAGATCTGCCGGGCCTGTCTGGCCAACAGCAGCTGGATGGCCAGCGTTTTGGATGCTTGAGTCTGAAGCACAGAGCTGAGACTGAGTTCAGTGCATCAGGCAGTGCTCGCAGACCTTCGTGGTCTTTTGGAAATGTGTGTGGAATGCCTCAGAGTATGTCACAGAGCAGCTGCATTGCTGCCACCTTCCTCTCCCTCACAGCTAGGAGGTGGAGATGACATTGGCACAGAGAAGTGCATATTCAGGTACTCGTGTATTAGGAGCAGACTTTCAGCAATACACACATGGGTCTGGATACTAGAACTGTATGGATATTGGTGTGTTTCTTTCCTCTTTTCTTTGCAAGTTACAGCTAGCAGAGCTCAGGCCTTGGGTAAATGCATCAGCTCTGAAGTCTCCTGTGCCAGCTAGGCTCAGGCCACGTCTCTGGCCTGCTGATTTCTTCAGTCCCGATGAAAATTTCACCCTTGATTTCAGCAGTAATCACAGTTGCTTGGAGGTGCTAGACTGTGCCTTTTCCTTTACACATGAAGTCTCTGTCATTGTACTGAACAGCCATTTTAGCTCCTGACTGAAAGGAGCGGGTGTCATAGCACACTCTGGCACGTCATCTCAACACTTGGGAATGATGCTCTAAGACTGCAGCAGACCTCCTCATGCCTGCTTTGCCTCCCTTTGGACTGAGGGCTGCAGCAGCCTGGTGCTGGGAGATGTTTTTTGAAGGCTCTGGCTTCTGTCAGGTTGTTTTATTATTTTTATATTAATTAAATAAAAATAACCTTTATTGTGTACTATCATTTTCTTCAATGCTGGAGATGGTATAATTGAGTCCCTGACTTTCTTCATTTTTTTTTCCTCTGTGTTTTACTTTGGGGCTGATACTTCAAGACAGATCTACTTACATTTTGCTGTGTGAGAATACCGAGTGTTTTTTGTTGTTTTTCTTGTTTGTTTGTTTGACATGTGAATGTGCCAAATAACAGGTTAAATAATTGTCTTGGGAGGTTAGTTGTTAATACAGAAGCTAGAACAAACCTGAAAGAATTTTGATGTTCATAGTCTATACCATTTATGTAACATTGCACTTAGTAATTTCCAAAATGTTTATGACTGCTGAAATTTAACCTGTGAAGTAATGAGGGACCAGAAAATGCCTGTGCTAAGCAATGCTTATTTAATGTGTCTGTTGGTTACCTGTGCTTCTAAGTGTTCTGCATAAACTTTACTTCAACAGGATCTCCAAACATGGGTGAACGGTGCTAATGAAAATGGCTTTGTCCTCGTGTCGTTTGGAGCTGGAGTGAAATATCTGTCAGAGGACGTTGCAAACAAGTTAGCACATGCTCTGGCAAGACTGCCACAGCGAGTTATTTGGAGGTAGGTGCAATGACACGTACTTGGGGTAATTGAAAGCACGGTCATTTCCTATTGGGCCATGTTTAGTATTGCATCTAATGCAGAATCTGAAATCAGCCTGGGTGGCACAGAGAACCTAACTCTTTTGAAAGATGCTCTTTGAACAGGCATGACGGTCCTCTGGCAATAAGAAAGAGCAATGATTTTGAGGCAGGATAATGTATAGGTTATATACTCCTCTACTGAACTTATATCCTAGGATTGAGGACAGTGAAAAGAGTGTAAAAGGTTGTAACATTTGTGACTTAGTTGTGTCACTTCTAATCAAGAAGCCATTCTAGGGAGTGAGTGCGTCATTCTCCTTATCTAGTCCCATGAAGGATTCAAGGCTTGCTTTCCCCTCACCCACCTTTCCTACCAGCTTTCCTACTTCCTTCCCCCCTATCTTATGCAAACATGGACTCTGATAATTGTTCCTCTTAATTGTCTTTTTCTTCAAGGAATCAGAGAAAAGATCTGCAGAAGAAAGAATAAGTAATAAGATTTTTTTGTTATAGTAAAAACATTGTGAGAGGCTCTCTAAACTTAATGTGCAAATTGAGGATCAACTGTTGTTAGTCTGCTCTGCTTTACGTGCTTCATCACGTTGGAATATAATTTAGAGGAATTAATGTGAACCATTGCTCTTTGTTCCTTGTGAAGACTGCAGCAGTGCTTGGCTTGTAATTCATCTCAGTTGATCTTACTGCCTTTTGTATTGTGCTATGCTTTTATCATGTTTTTGCTGGATTTCTTAGTGTAGGAGGTATCCACTTTCTCTAGTAAATAAGGAATCCATTTAAATATTTTCTTGGGGATTTTTTTGAATGCAAAAATAACAATTTCAATTGAAGCTTTCTGTTGTTTATATTTTATTTCACTAGTGCCGTTCTTACCAGTGTTGTTTTTGTTGTTGTTTCTTTTTTTGTTCTATTTTTCGTTGCTTATCCAAAAAGTCCCTCAACAGGGACCTAACTCCTATTTCTTTCTGTCATAATTCCTGGGATGGGAAGATATTTAGTTGTGAGGTAGGGCCTTTGGGAGAGCTGAGCAAACAGCTTTCAGTCGCATCAGTGGGAATTTGAGTTCCATAACGAGACATCAAAATATGAAATTGAGTCCAGTTTCACTTTGTCATTTTCTGCTTTTCAGATTATTGATTTCTGATCTGTGTTGGAAGTAGGGCAGCTTTTGTGCTAAAAGTTTCTGAGAATGGGAATGATAGTATTGCTTGACAGTCTTATGTCAGAATGCCAAATCAAGAAAATCCCTAGAGTTCTTAATTTTCTTCTAGTTATGTGGTACTGTTTAGCACCAAAACCAGTATGAGATTTATGGTTGACTTGCTTTTATATAAGGTCAAGAAATTTGTTCAGTTTATTTTTCAACATATGGAATATGCAGGCTTATTGCTTTACTTAATTGGGAATATCTAGATGGTTCTTTATGTAGTTACTGTTCTAATGTTCTCTAATAACCAGAATACTTCTTTTTTTCTGACAGCTCTCTTCTGGAACTGTCAGGAAAAGGAAAATATAAAAAATCTCTAGTCACTGTTACTTTTTTCCATCTTCTTTTTCATTTTGGAATATATTTAATTTGCATAAAAGCAAATTTGTCTATGTGGCACACAAATCAGTTTGTATTTAAAGGTTGTATTCTGTTAATTAAACTTTCCCAAGAAACTCACTCAGGTGAGCAAGACATTGTCACTAGATTTTGGGCAGTCGATTAAGTAACCAGAATGTAGCTGTTCTACTGTCTGATCCCAACTTTTCCATCGGTAGCTTCTTGCCTTGTAATCTGGACTGTCACCCTTTCCCTTCCTTGTACTAGTAATTCCTTTTAAAGTAAGATACTGTCAGTTCTTAAGAGCTGTCGGAAACTGACCAACAGAATGGGAATGCCTTATGTTGGTAGTGGGGTTTACTTTTTATGTGCTGATGTGCTCTTATCAGTGGAGTTACTCATGTAGTACTAATCAATTTTCAGTAAAGCAGCAAACTCAGAGCCACAAAAGGATTATAAAGCTTTCTTCCAGTTGCAATGGTACGGCTTAGAATACGCTTTTTAAAGTAGCTGTATTGCCATTATTTAAATAGAGATCATTGCATTTTGAGCCAGATTATAAGGAAATGAATGATGAAAAAAAAAAAAGAAATTATACCTGATTACTTTTATAGCATTTGTTTTCTTGTAATGGTGAGTAAACAGTATCCCAGTGTAATGAGAAATCTATATCATTTGGTTTGATTCTCTGTTTAGAGTTTGCACATTTTGGAGGTTTTGATAATGTAGCTTCAATTTGATTTTATCGCTTTAGGTTTTCAGGAAACAAACCAAGGAATCTAGGCAACAATACAAAGCTTATAGAATGGTTACCACAAAACGACCTTCTTGGTGAGTATCTGTAATTATGATGTATTGTTCATTCTCACTGAAATTCAGTTTGCTCTTCCAGTAATATTTTATTTAAATAGCAGTCACAGTAAAAGAAGTCATAGAGCAAGAATATAGCATTCTTCACAACGTCTTGGTGAATGAAACATTCTTTCTGATGTTAATGCTCTTTATCTGGTGTTAACTCCATTGCTTTCTTCAGTCAGTTGCATGGAAAGCCATAGTCATTCCCAAGTCTGTTTCACTTAATAAATGGAAATGTTTGTTGTGAAAAGACTGCATGCAGTTCAAAATAAAAAAAAAACAATAATTATGAAAGATGAATGGGAATTTTCTAGAATTTGTTGTTTCACCAAATTGGTGACCGTAAGTGTGAACTTCTCAGTAGTGAAGAAGCTGTGGTATGGGCTTAACTAGACTATTCATGGAAGAATCTCCAAACCAAACATACAAAATTTGTTCATATTGCACCAAGTCTTTAGGCATGAACATACTGATGACATGTTTATTATTAATATTACTGATATATATATATTTTTTAATTTTTCCAATGAAATCCATAACAGAAATTAGGGATGTGTTGCAAATTGATAATAATATTTCTGTTTAACTATCCTGAGATGCTCTGAGAATGGAGCAATAAAGCTTGGTCTTCCTTCATCTTTTGGTAAAGTTTATATATTAGAGTATGCGTATTTGCTTTTTCTTTCCTTTCCTCCTGTATTAAAGTGTAGCTGAATTTATTGGATCCTAGGGTCTGCAAAATACTGTTTCTGGGACACCTAGACATTCGTGCATTTGCACAATATCTGGTATAATAATGAATAATGCATTAAGAATGTGTGTGTGTTAGTGTACATTCATGTCAACCAGAGTAGTCACTGTAATTAGTTATTAGGCAAATGACTTCTGAACCAAGTAGATATTTTTCGTTACTAAATTGCGCTGAGGCACTCTCATTTCTCCATTGCATAGCAGTAGGGGAGTATATTGCTGTCATTATTGTCATCTCTTGATAGCCTGAAGTAAGGCATGTAAAGCTTCAGAGAATGCAACATCAGTTGTCCTGTTATTAAATAGCTTGTCTTTCATATGAATAATAAGGAAAAGCATTCTTTCTGTCATTCATTTGTAATATTAAACAGGTAAATACCAGTTCTAGTCACCAACTGCAGTTACTCAGGAGTAGATAGTGTATTAATTACTCCATTAATAAGAGGACTGCTCTGAAAGTAGTGCCTCCTGTTCTTTGATGTTGGCTCACAATGTCAGAGGCAGATGTTGTGCTGTGGCAGTAGAGGTTGAACCTTCTGACCAATATTCTGCTGTGTTTTGTTGCCATGCAACAGGTGGGAGCAGAGGGGCAATCTTAGAGGATGGTGTCTGATGTGGAAGCGTATATGTAGTACAGATGTGGAATTCAATTCCTCCCTGCAGACAAAATGGCACCCATTTATGTTCATCGACAGTCGCTGAACATTTTTGGAGGCCAAACAATGTCTGTTAGCAAGTGAGGCCATGGGAAATGCATTTCAGCAGTGGGGAGCAATGACATGAAAAGACAAGCCATATTCAATACAGCCATACACAGTTGTTACATCATGAAATGAAGAGCACCTCAATCAGCTCATGGACACAGATCAGCTATTGGTGGCAATAATATTGAAGAACAGTGTTTTGTAGCTGAGAATTTGCTGTATCAAGTGTTGTTCTGCTCTTTGCATCTGTTGTAGTTTTCATGGAAATAAGGAAGCGTTACTTTTGGAGTGACGTTTGTAATTCTAGACAACTCAGACACGATAATTTTAATTCATATTGGCTGTTTCATCTCTGTTCATATATAATGAAATCACCCAATGCATTCAAAATTTCTGCAGAGTGGGTTTAAGTAGGTGGAAACTTCAGAAAAAAATTGCATTCATTGTATCTTCCCAAACTGGAGATACAAGAATCCAATTGACGGTTGGACTAGATGATCTTGTAGGTCCTTTTCAACCTTGTGATTCTGTGATTCAATGATAAATGTATTGTAACCAATTGCTTCAATAATGCTACATCAAGGAGATGTAATTTTTTTGTGTGTGTGTGCGTGCTTCTTGTATTTCCAGGTCACCCTAACATTAAAGCTTTTCTTAGTCATGGCGGTTTGAACAGCATTTTTGAAACCATGTATCATGGGGTTCCAGTGGTGGGAATTCCCCTTTTCGGAGACCATTACGATACTATGACTCGAGTGCAGGCCAAAGGCATGGGAATATTGTTGAACTGGAAGACAGTCACTGAGAGTGAATTATATGAAGCACTAGAAAAAGTTATTAATGATCCCAGGTATGGAATGAGTCATTATTTCTTGCTTTTATTTTAATTCATTGTTGTGGGTTAGATACAGAGCCTTCACGCAAGGGAAAAAATGTGTGTTGGTGTTTACTTGTGTGCATGGCAGTGGCAAGACTTTGAATAGTTGTTCCCATTTCACAGGATTACTCAAGTACAATATTTCTGTATAGATGCCAGCTTGTTGATCAGTATACCAAAGTTCACATCTCATTTGCTTTTCTGTGGCTGTGACGTTTGCCACGAGTAGAACAACAAGGTTACAGAAACAAACCTAGACTGAATGACTTTTTGCTTCAGGCCAGTATCTCTTTTTTTGTATCTTGATTACAGTACAGTAATATATTTAGCAATCTGTTGCACTCCATAAGGAGGCCTGAGAAAAGTACACCTGTACTGTTGCAGGATGCTGCATTTGGCTTGTAGCTGAAAACATGGCGGTAGTCAAAAAGTGATTTAAAAAAAAAAGAAAGAAAAAGAAAAATTCTTTCTGGGCAGAAAGAAGATATCTCTAACATAGATCTTAGAGTTGGAAAGGTCATTCACATTGATTGGAACTTGCAACAAGCGGTATATGAGGACCCCAGCCTCTTTCTACAATTTTTTTTTGTCATTCAGATGCAATACAGGCAACTTCATGAACTGGGTTTTATAACTTTTTTTAGTTTCATCAAATAAATTTACTCAGAAATACCAAAGTCTGAGGAGAGTCAGTTTAAACACTTGGGATGTGCAGACAATCTCTGGATTAAAAAGAATGACTCAGCTCAGTTCTTTTGTATGAAGTTAGTAGATGTTTTGAAGTACAATGATGACAATGTTTCTTGCTTTCATGTGAACAAAGTCTTTAAGCAGCACTTGCCTTGGAAAAGGGGAAATCTGTAAAAAATGAGCTTGTTAGCAGCAGAAGCTCAGTAAAGAGGAGTATTGCTAAAGAAATCTCAGTTGCCCCAGCTTTCTCTTGTATAGTTGTCCCCAGTAAAAAGGCAAGTTCTGTTCAAATAATCTGTTGACCCTGCAGATGTGAGATGGGAAGGAGTTTAATGTGATCCTCTGCTGGAGGTAACCCATTATGAAAAATCAGTTTTAGGCTGAACTCTGGGCCAAAGAGTTAGTATAAAACTGAGTTTCTCTAATAACTTAGTTGCACAATAGCGTGAGTGGCCTGTTGGAGTATGTTGCCACTGTGAGCAGGAAAGGCAAATCCATTCACTTGGGATTAGATACGATTCCAGCCTGAGAGCAGATGGAATGGACACTTTATCCCTTCTACTGGCCTGCTGTTGAAGGGTGGATTTCAGCCTTCAGTCACCCGTGGTTTTGTACTTTTGATAATTCTTTGTCAATGAGCTGTAATGACAGATGTAAAGAGATTATGCCTTGTATATATTCTTCTGTAGGACGTTTAATGGGACAGTCCTGCACTAGAAGGACACCTTTTGATCTCCTGTGTGCATTTATATGTTTACAAAGACTTGCATTGCTCAGCACTGGCTATGGTTTTTACCTTATTCCATTTTCTTCATCTCTTTCATACAGCTACAGGCAACGGGCTCAGAGGCTGTCTGAAATTCACAAAGACCAACCTGGTCATCCTGTTAACCGGACTGTGTACTGGATTAACTACATCCTCCGTCACAATGGAGCGCAACATCTACGTGCTGCTGTTTACAGCATCTCTCTATATCAGTATTTCTTACTGGATATTGCCTTTGTTGTATTAGTGGGTGCTGCCTTATTTTATTATATTTTGGCCAAGCTAACAAAATTTATCCGCAAACAAAGCAAACATATTTGGTCAAATGATGAACATAGCACTGTTAATGGACATTACCAGAACGGGATACCAAATGGCAAGCATAGAAGAAATGGCCACATTAAGCATGAATAAAAGGTGAAATGAGCCAACCCCTCATGTAAAGTAATTGAGTTTTATCGCTGTAACTTAGTCTAACAAGTACTTAAAACATCAATAAGCAGTTCTAACACTCCCCTTCAGTATGTAATAATATGTGACAAAATTCTGTGGAACTAAGGAACGTATTTAAAAAAAAAAATGAAAAAAAAACCAAGCACAACCTAAAACAGAAATATTTTATTCTTAATACCGATGCAGAAAGGTTATTTTGGCACTGAAGTTTTTAGAAGCCTTAATCCTCTAAAGTTATATAATGATCATATTTATGACTTTTCAGTTTTTTAAAGCTAAATGTGTGTGTCCCAAATGAGGAAAGGTCTCTTTTTATTTGCAGAGGTTTTTTTCCCTTTTATTTTTTTATTATTATATCCATCTTTAGATGAGAGAACTTAGTGCTAGCTCTGTGTTTCATATGTTGAAGGTTCAATATGTGTAAGAATGCTCTTTAAAAAAAAAAAATTCCCGATGCTTGTGCAAGAAATAGGAAATTGCAAATTGAGAACACAGACGTTAAAAAAAAATTCTTAAAATAAGCACTGAAGAAAAATGGCAAAAATATATACTGTGTTTTCTGGTAAGCTGCATGACTCTTCTGCTCACTACCAGTGCTTTAGAGAAACGAGTACTGAGCAAGTCTACAATAAGTCTTAATTTTTAATTTATACAAAATTGTATTTGTTGCCTTTCTCTACATATGTAATTTATGCCATGAAAATGTTAGGGAATTCTATTTCAGTTTAAATATGGCTGTGTGGGAAGTAGATTTGCATAAGTAAAATAAATGAAACAAAGCAAAAAAAATATCCACCCCTGTGCTTAATGCAGAAGGTTTTGTAGTGGCCTGAAGCAGGGCAGAATCAAACTGCTATTTGGGATTTAAGAAACAAACAAGAAGATGCTAAAAGTTGAATGTCTTTCCTATAAATTCTCATTATTTTTCTGTGGATTTTTTTTTTTTTTTTTCTAATTCACAATGTTGTAGACGTTCTCTTTCAATGGTTGTATCTGAGAAACTATTACTTTCTCTTAGCGTGGGCCGCGCAATCCGTATTTCCCATAGTTGCCAACGTCCCTTCTGAGACCGCGGGGCAGGAGGCTGCCTGCTGGGAGGCACCAACCTCCAGCTTAAGGCTCAGCGGGAGGCACGACATGGAGTGCAGCTGAGCCAGTGCAAAGTGTGGGGCAGCTGTGCCTCCTGTCCCCAGCTCCGGACCCTCCCTGCAACAATCTCTTTCAATCACTGCAGCTGACACGGAACCCTGTGGTGGTGCAGTGCTAACCCAGGGCAGGGAGGCAGGGCACCTAGTGGCAAAATCAGCGTGGCCCTGCCAAACCGGAGTTGGCAACTATCCATTTATTTCCATGTCATTCTGTTTACTTGGAATTTGCACTACACACGTTGTGAGTGTATGCTTTATTTATTTGTAGTTTGAAATCCCATGCCTGGAAGAGGAAGGAAGGAAACCCATTTTACTTAGTGTTGTTCACTAACATGGGAAGAGTTGTGACAGTAACAGAGTGCTGAGATCATCCTCATACACAGTGATGCAATATTTCATTACCATTCCATCATGAGCCTCTATCCTATAGCAATAAATAACAGTACAGATATCTTTCTAATACGTGGTACAGTTACTTGTACTGCATTCTGAATACTTGAAGAAAATGGTGTTATAAATAAGCCTATTAGCTAGACCTTTTTACAATCTTACAGTTTGTGTCAACTAAAGGAACACAAGGAGGCGATGAATGGTGGGATGGTAGTAAGACTTCGAGTGTATGAATGACTTGGTTTAAATGTTGGTTTTTTTTTTTGCATTGAAGAAGGTACAAAAGCACTGACCGGATGATTAAGCGTAATTTAATCTCCACTGTGATAAAACTTAAGCAATAAACATGAATTTAATAGAGAAAATCTGTTGTTGGAAGTATATTTTTATTCACATGGATGGTATTTTGAAGTACCCAGTGCATGTATGTGTGCATATGTGAATAACTATGAAGATTTCTTGTTTTCAGTATATGCAGCGACGCATGGCGTGTATTTGAAGTCAAACATTATTATCTGCAGAACTTAGATGTATTTCCTCTGGGACTCTTGCATCAATTGGAAGAGAGTAAGTGCTTACCCAGAGTTCTTTAGGTCAGTTTGCATGTGAATTTTTCTGTGTTGTACATGTTAGATTTGTTTCCTAGGAAGCAAAACAAAAAAGCAGTGATACAAGAGATGAGATGGTTGTTTCTAAAATACTCTCTCTGAACACATTTCAATTCATTTGCATGAGGAAGAATTTCCCGCGCTATCAGTTTCATTACCGAAGTCCTAGATAGGTCTAATCCACCCAAACTGTAGAAGTACCTGTTCTGTTCTAATGTACTTTCTTCTAAGCTGTAATATCATCTAGTGCTGTGGTTACGATTCGTAATACAGGAAGCTGTGTTAGAAGAAGTAGATGGCTGATGGCAATTATTTGGGAGGAATGCTGCCATAAATGTGTCTGAGAGGAGAGTATAACTGCTGCCAAATCATTTCCTAGGGTGTGTTGAAGTCACTGTGTGGAATGGCAGAGCTATATAATGGATAGCCCTTGCACTGCTTTCTTGAGTTTCTTGCTTTCCCAAATAGGCACTTCATAGCGTGCAGTAAGGTAATTGGGAGAAAATGAAATAAAATATTATGTGGGCAAAACCAGCAGCCAAGAAATAGCCACAATAAGCAGTGAAGCAGACATAGGTCACTTCCATAAAGGTTTTCAGAGGTGCTTGAGACTTGGGCACTCGCCATAGACCTTAATATTCTATTTTTTTACTTCCTCTGAATATCTCAACCGTTAAGGAATAAAGCAGCCTTAAAAACAAGATCATTTATTTACCATCTGCAGAAACGGGTTCTGGAGATGGTTATCATATATTCATAGTTTAGGGAAATTAATAAATGTGCCACCATTTTTTTTTTCTTACTCCCTGGTTCACATGAAGGACCAAGTTTTTAATAATACTGTGTTAATTTTTTTTTATATTCTTGAAAGGTACTACTTTTCATGTAACCAATTGCTTACTCAGTCTATGGCAAGGTAAGAGCTCAGCATTTGCTATAGGTAGCCTGATCTGTTACAGCAGAGACAGAGTTAAAATACTGTTGCATATCTTTACGTAAGCAAAATTACAACCCTGTTATCTCCAGGCTGCTATTTTTTCCCCTTTAATTTGTGTGGGTCTACAAGTGAGTTTATTTGTATATTAATACAATGCACATTTGTATTAGTAAGAAACAGAAGAAGAGCATTTAATTCTATTCTGAAAGTGAGCTGTGCTTCATTTTTTCTGGTGGTTTTTGAAAGACTTGAAAACCTTCAATAAATTTTGGGTGTCTTCAGTGTCTTGACAAGTGGCTCCCACCTTCCTTGCTGTACAACACTTAAGGCAGCTAGTGGCCAGCAAATATGGGATATGATTCTGCTTTCACGTGACAATTTTCAACATGCTGTAATTTTTTCCTGCAATGAAGTTACTTGTTTTTCTTTGAAAGATGTTTCTATTCATGGGAGGGGAGATGGAAGACATAGCTGATATATACACTAAATCCAGTTCTATATAAGAAATAGTGCATTGGGATACACAGAATGCATGTGTGCATGCTTGCAAAAAGAAAAAAAAAAAAAAAAAAAGTGGGCTGTAGCTCTTTCAAATACTTCTGGGATTTCCTGGTGTAGTAAAATTCTCTTATTTCCAAGAAGGAAGGCAGCAATTTTTATGTGAAGATTCCATTACAAGAACATGGGAGAAAAGTCTTTGAAATCACATTCCTACTCTTTGTGGTTTATGGATGTCAGGAAAAGGATGTGAAAACTACCCTGCTGCTGCACTTGGGTCTTGAAGAGCAGTACTCTTTTTTTTTTATATATTCGTAAATAGGATGGAAGGATTGGGATGAAGATCATCTGAGGGGAAGAAAGGGTAAGAGAAATGAATTTTCCTTAGAAATGTCGTGCTGGTTTTCTATCAATTGTTCCATTGCAGAGCTGTAAAGAAACTCCAGTAATGTTTTCTATTTTCTCCTGCAGCAGTGGTAGGAGAGATTTAGCTATATTCAAGAAGACTGTAACTTGACTTCCTTTCATTTGGATAATTATTTTACTCAGGAAATACAGAAACTGCATTCCAGCACATTCCTGTTTGAGGGTGAGCTTAATATTGTCAATGACAGCACAAGGTCATCCGAAGGAAGCTGTACGTGCTCCATGGACTGGCTCACACTTAACAGCAAAAAACTCCACCCTGTATTTTTTGATACATATTCCAAATCTGCATTGTAGACAAATGGGGAGTGGGGGGAAACCACTTTGCCATAGCAAGCAAATGTTTCTGTATTTTGAGGCAGAAGAAATCCATGAGTGTTTGGTATCAGCTTTCAGTCCGAATTTCAAACAGTCGTTGTTTAAGTAGTGTTAAATGTGCAATTGTGGACTGCACACCAAGTGATGTTACTAAATCTGAGATTCTGGTAGTCTACTTAACCAACATTGTTGGTTAGTATTAAAACAGAGAAAATAGAGGAGGGAAAACCGAAAACCAACAACGATCTTTTGAGATAGCCTTTTGTCAGTGATCAGTTTGGCAAATACCAGGGCTGAGAGGAAGGTTATTTTATCCTGATGAAAATTACTCCTGTCAGTTGTATAAAAGTGCTACCTCTAGTTCTTTTCTTATTTTAAACAAAACTCCTATATTTGACTTACATCAGATAAAGTAACAGGAATAAGATTGTGTCATGCATTTCTATCTTGGTCTTCTCCGTTACTCTGTAATGGAACAAATTGGTTACTAAAGCAAAAAACAAGAAGGGTAGTTAACTTTTTGCAAATGAGCATGCGGGTTTCTGGCAGTCAAAGTATCCAGTACTCTCTCATTAGTATCTTTAAATTGGATGTTTGCATCCTTCTGCTCAAGTGCAGGATGTTTCCATAATGGCAATTTTAACACTAACAGAACTGACTTGTGGGCAATTCTCAGTAGAGAGCCCAAATGCACAACTGTTCCTCTATGGCTGTGTCTGATGCAGTGCTCCCAGGCCTGACCTTGTGTCCTCTCTCCAAGAACATCAACTTTCCTCACAAAAGGAATCGCGCTGTGGCCCCTGGAGGAGACAATGTGGTGCTGGAGCTGAAGAGCTCAGTATTCATTCCTGAGCTATGTGACATTCTGCTCCTTCCTGGCCACTGTCAGTTGGCTGTGCTCCTTATCCTCACGTAAGATCATCCTACTGTGATGATGCAGGAGGTGAAGAGAAAGCTACCCTTTTGTGCTTCTACTTATGGAGGCAAGGAAAATAGATTTATCTCATTTTATTTGTGATAGGTAATTGATTTCTGCACGACAAAGTCAAGCCTTATTAGAGTACTGTGGAAATACACATTTTACTACATTCCTGCATCCTTAAGAATCATATGGGACAAGTTTAGTGTCAAAATCTTATGTTCCTATAGGCTACAAAAAATATGTTACCAGTTCTCATAAAATGGAAATTACTTGGGCGGGCTGTGAGGTAGTGTAGCTGAATATGTAGGAATAGCCAGATTCTTCCTATTAGAGAAATATTTCACGTGGAAAGCAAATGGTTGAAGCAGAGATTAGCAAAGCAAGTATGTTGGTATGAACTGTTAGCTGGAAATCAGGGAGGATTCCTTATCTTATTTTACCTTACAGTATTGCAGTGATTGGGCTGTGCAGCGTAATAATTAACCTGTGAGAGAGATAAGAAGTGTTTCATGTCTTTATCTGTTCTGGTGGTACAAGAAAATGCACAATTACAACAATTGTTCAAAACTGGGAATGATAAAGGTCATGTAGGAACTGCTGATCCAGCTTAGTAATTTGGGCACAAAGGTAAAGCATGAGAAAGAAAACTTTGAAGCAGTGGTTGGTTCAAAATTAGCTGCAACTAGTGAGTAAAACAAGCTTCAGCATACATCTTTATGTATGCATCAGCCCAGTGCCCAGGGATAAACATATAGGATTAAACTGATGATTTTCTCTGATCCCTTGGTTTTGGGCTACTTTCAACAAATAGAATGGGCAAAAGACAGTTTGTGGAATATTCAAAGAGAGGAGTGGAAGACATCCAGCCTGAGGAAAAACAAGAGGATGAAAAACGATCGTTACCTGATTTGTACTACCCCAGCATGAAGCGGGAGTAACCACTGCCACAACAGAACTGTAACCTTACAAAGGTGATGTATTAAAAGGATCTAAAACGAGACGGGGAAGCAAAACTGAACTGACTTACATGCCTTTCCCAATGACAACTCAGAAAAACTAAAGAGCATCCCATTTAAAAATGATTCAAGAAGATAAAATGCTATGTTGCATAATATGAAATTAATGTAAGCTATTGCCATGTTGTCTGTTAATACAAGGCTTCGGCAAGAGCCGTGAGTGTTGTAGATAACATGGTCAGTAAATACACTGAGATTCTTGCTGAGGTTAGAAGGTGGCAGATTTCCCTATCTGCTCAAGACTTAAGAAGAGCAATAGTGAGGCAGAACTGGGAAATAAGTTCCCCCTTTGTCCCTTTCCTTAGTGTCTCAGGTATCTCTTACTTGGAAGACAAATCATTAGCTTTGGCCTATAAACTTTCAGTTATGGGCTGAATCTGGAGTGATGGTGTATCAGAATTTAAAAACCATTAATTGGACTTGGTTTGACAAGTTTGGCCTAAATAATAAACCCACATAGAGTGAAGGAAGAAGTGATAGATCTCTGCTTTAGATGCTCAAGTTCTTTTATAGCATGGGTTTTCAGTTATCTGTACTTTTCATAGCACTGCTAAAACTTAATGGTCATTCCCAAAATTCATTGTGAATGTTCAGTGAATTCCTCTCACAGATATACAGAAAGAAAACGTTACCATCTTTCAAAACACAAACAACTTGTTTACTTCTGGAAACTAAATATTACATACGTGATTATCTTAGATACAGGCTTTGAATAAATTCCTTTCTTTGACTCACGAGATTTAGAGCTAGAAAATTATTCTGAACTCTAGGAGATGCCCACTGAGAAAACTCTTTGTAAATAAAACAAACACAAAGAAAACATGGAGTTCTCGAGGAATTACAGCATTTGCCCTATATTTACGTTGTTCTTCTCTGCTGTGCCTTGCTTTTCTAGTTTCAACCTTGCTTTCCTGCTTCCTTTTCTACATGTTTCTGTATATTCTCTTTTTAGTGCAACAACTTTTCTTACAAAGGTGTTTGTATATGATTTTTTGTATATTCAGCATTTTTTTTTACTTTACTAAGGCTCCTTGGCATTTAGCAGTCCACCCGACACTACTTTCTTGGTAGTAATGTAATTGCCAGAAGCTGTACCAGCAGCCCCATCCTAATTCTGCATGTACAGAAAGCTTATGTACATCTTACTCACTGCTTGCATCTAGGCTGGACTCCGCTGGCTTTCTGGTCAAGTGGAGCTCTTGCTCTGAAAGGTGTTTTCAAGCTCAAATCTAAGTAAGTTTGGTTTCATTGCAGGTAATGCCTTTCAACACCATGAGGCTCATCTTTAAGCGTGCTGATGACAGAAGAGTTTATTTTGCCTTTCTGTGGCTTCTGTCTGATGTTACAGAAGGAAGTATGATGTTGAGTTTTTCGGTGACACCTAACATAACATGATAACAAATCTGTCAATTATAGAAGGCATGTTAAAGTTCTGTGTTGCTTTACTAAAAATATAATGCCAACATATTTGTTTTTTTATGTCTTAAATTAAAATCCCATTGAATTTGTAGTGTGAGTGATCACCGGGAACAGGAAAGGTACCAGCTTTTTGTTTCCAGGATCACAGCAAGGTGCAAGAGCTTTCTACATTCTTTCTTTCTTTCCTAAGAAATCCTTGCCATGAAGTACAGCATGCTCTCTTATTGGTGCAGAGACACTCTTCCTTTTTTTCTCTTTTGGTTGGGGGAGGTTGAGGGGTGGGTGCTGCACCATGACTTTAATCACTAAAAAGATTAAGGTTAAAAATAACCCTACAGAAATAAAACCTAGGTCATTTCCCTGTTTGTTTCTTTTTTCTGAGCAGTTTTACAGAATTCCTATTAGAGTAACAGATGGAGCAGTGAAGAATGCAATGTGTAAGACATGACATGTAATGAAGGGCAAGGACCGTATGATGATGCTTTTGCCAAAAATGCAAATGCATCCACACCTGTGATTGGCACTTCAATTCTAGAAAGACTCACCGGCTTCCTTTTCTATATAAAAATACATAGTTAATGGATAAGAGAGGAGCATCTCAAGCCAACAACAGGAAATATTCTAGCCTGTCTGTGGGATCACTCATGGGACTACTGTAAGATATTTTTAAGTGAGTGAATTAAAAAAAAAAAAAAAAGGTTTTAGCTAAGAAGGCTAAAGTAATGTTTTGTCAAGGCATCCCTTCAAATGATAAACAAATTGTCATCACTGATCAGTGATCTTGTAAAAAGCTGAGGCTTGCCATTATCTGGAGAATTTCTAGGAAGAATTCTGGAGAAAGAATTGAAGAGTTTCAGGAGTCACAAACTGCACCTCCTGCACTGTATCTGGTTTCCCTAGATTTATGGATTAGTTGCTCCCTATATTTCTGTAGCTTCCTCTAGGATAGGTTATTCACAGACCTGTGACCGACTTCTTTGCCACTAGCTTCTTTCATAAATACCCAGCCCTCAGGAAACATCCCATTCTTGGTTTTCAGGGTCTTAAGAAAATTTGAAGAATCTCAGTGGGTAACTTCTTATACCTGGAGACATGGAACCAGACCAGGCAAGAGTTTCACAGCCCACTGCGTTTTGACCTCTGGGCAGTTTCAGAGCAAAGAGCAGCTATTTAGCCATGACTGGTTCTGCTTTTATGCTTGCCTTTCATCACACTGTCTAGACAGGCCACGGTGGCCAGATGTCGATGTCTTCTGGTGAGTAGGACAAGTGAGCACTTGTTCTTCTCAAAATATTGATCAACCTTCTCCATGACTTCTTCCATCTGTTGTTTTATGGGTGAAAGGGAAAATACATAGCCCAGGACTGCTCATGTGCTGATAAGATCAGCCACAGCTGCTGGAAATCAGCTCCCCTCCACAGAAATACTGCTCCTTCATTAGCCTGGAAAACAATGTGCAAAACAGACTCAAGAGTTTTAATACAGAGCTGATCCACCTGGATCCTGATGATAGTTCATCCTCATCACCTCTGCTCCGTTGGGATGTTTATTTGAGTGTGGCCTGTATAACTTGCTGTCCTGGAAAGTATTTTGAGGAGCTTCTCAACTGATTCAGAAGGGTGGTGCTGGTGGCAGCAGTGGCGGTGGGAGGCAGCTGAGGCTCCCTCTCAGGGCAGAGAGGAGAGAAGCCCTTTCCTTCTGGATATAAACCCAAGTAGCTTCACCAGCTCTTTTCTCAAGGACAGTTTCTGGGCAGTCCTACTCTCCTGGGTGTGGGAGGAAAAGGCTAAGCTGATGGCAAACTTTGATGCTTTTAGTTTGTAATATAAGCCAACTCACATGCATCTGTGTGGCTTCTCATGTTGAGGACACACCTTGGTGTAAGAGCAATGCTGTTATTGCTGTAAGAGAAGAACAGAGATCATTTTCAGCAGAGGTATGAACCTGTGGCCTTCTCTACTCTGCTCTTCCATCTTACAGCGTGATAAGCATGATTGTGTGGGCTTACAGGACTTCAGGCCTTTGGCTATCCCATTTTTCCCATTCTGGTACTGGAAAAATGGGCTATTTCTAACGTACACCAGTTGCTCTTGGGCACTTTTATGTTCTGTGTACAACATACTCACAAATTCCACTTGTGTCCTCTTATAGCTTACCCCTTCACTGCCTTTTGCTTCTGACTGACACCTAAATTTTGCTAACGATGCTCCTGACTGCCATTCTTGAGCTATTTACTGAGTTTTAGACCTGCACTCTTCTGTTCAACATCTTTTTTTTTTTGGTATGTACCTGCAACATATCAGCTTGCCGCCCCACCCATATTAAACATGATCTTTCAGTGCAGTCCCTTGCAGGATGCACAATTTCTGGAAATTAGTGACTTACTCATTTAGTTACGCTATCATGAAATAGCTCCACACTGCTCCATTTCTCTACCAAAGGTGAGAACTGAGGAGTTCTGCGCCATGCAAGAGTCCCTGAGCACTGGGTAAGTGACGAGGATGATCTGGGAGCTGGGGCAGCAGCACTGCAATTGTCTGCAGTCTCATGGAGAGGTGTTGGAGGGTTTTGGACAGCTCTGCCAAAAACCCAGCACTGCTAGAAGGAGAGAGCCCTTTTTATTTCTGATAGTTGGGAACATTGGTGAAATTGCAGAATGTGTGTAAGCATGACCAGAGGTTGCCCTGCTGGTCATGTCGCACTAAAAGGAAAATATCATCGTTCAGGCTGAAGTAATTCAGGAGTATACTTTAATATTTAAGCAGCAAATCATTTCTGACACTTTCTTTCAGATTCATTTCCCAAGCTTTTAACCCTTTGACTATAAACTATCAGTTTAAAAGATATACTAGACTGATACACCTGAAATCACCGTGACTCATAAAAGGAAGGCAAAGCTTTAGGTCCATCTGCAGTTTCCACTGAAGATATGCATGTGCAGATACAGGTCTTTTAAGCCTCCCATTTCTGTATGGTTTAAAAATTGCTCAACACAGTACTTGATTCTCAAGCTGGGAGATCTGCAAGAACATTGTGTGCAGTCACTGCCCAATACAGGGCCACAAACAGGTATGTCACGTGCTGTGGGAGAGAAACCATTATCGATTCAAAGATAGCAGTCATGCAAAGCAAACTGGTGTAGTGCTTATTTAGTTTGTGTGTGTGTCCAGCTAAAAAGAAAAATCCCACAAAGCCAAACAGGAGTATATTTCTTCTCCTGAGCACATCGAAGACGTCTGAAATGCTCCAGTGCACGTGGAATCCATGTGTAATTCAGCCCTGTTCAGTTCAGCTGAGCCAAATGCAAATATTCCTACAAACACTGAAGCACTGCTGCCCTCTCCCTCTGCTTGTTGCCTTTATTTGCGTTTTCTTCCTCATAGTTGACCTCACTGTGGCCTCCATAAGAAAGCTGGATAAATAGTGGCCTCCCAGAAAAGTTTCTGCTAACTGGAAGCTCACCTCGACCTCACCAGCACCTAGGATGTTAAATATGTAAATTGACCACACAGAGAGGTTACACTGGTGGGAAAAGGGAGAAAGGGTGCTGCCTCTATGTTAGGTTGTGCAATGAGATATTAAATAATGAGTACATCTTTTGTGCTGCTTTGTGATTAGGTTGCTACAGCTTGTGTTCAGTCTCTGCTTACCAAACTTCAGACAAGATTAGTAGCTGAGCAATTACTTGGCAAATATCCAGCCCTGCAAGAGAAGTGAAGTGGCTAGTGGCATGAGGTGAAATCCGCAGTTCTGCCGGACTTTGTGAGAAAGAAGCTGTCAGGAAATAAGTCCTGAAATCCCCAGTGACCAGAGGTGAAGTGGGCCACATGATCCAAGGGCAATTGCTGGGGACTTGTGCTATTTGAGGCAGACGAGGTGTGGTCTCGAAAAAGATCTTATATAAGAAGATGAGTTGGGTGGCAGCGTAGCTATTACTAAAGCAGAAGAGGTCGTGCCTGCCTTCCATTTGGTTCAGGGTGGTGTTGCTTCACACAGCTGTGCAGGTCACCTGGGTGGCCTTTGCTTTTTACTCTGGGTATTGACAAAACCCTGCATCCAGTGAATAAACAGCCTTAAAGCTAGTGATCTAGGGGACTCTGCCAGAGCTGCTCCCGTACCCATGTGTTGTGTGGGAGCTTTCCAGCAGGAAGAAGCATCCCGAGGCCTCGGTGTTGTGACCTCAGCCCTCTCTACGCGGCCTGCGCGGGGCCCTCAGCCAGGGCAGGCCCTGGCCCGGCCTCACACAGCTTTCCAAAAACGGAGCTGGCCCCGAGCTTGCAAGCAAATGTTTCTCAAAATGAAAAAGAAAAAAAAAAAAAAAGAAGAAAAAAAAAAAGAACTCGTTGATGTTTAAGGTATTTATGAGGAAATGTCAGTCTCGGGAAAGGAGAGACCGGTTCCCAGGAAGGAACGCGGGGTTCAGCTGAGCCTGCCTCACCTCAGCACGAAGGAGAGGAGGAGCCGCGGTTCTCCAGCAGCGCGGCACACACAGGGCTCGGGGCCGCGTTACGGCCAGGGAATGGCGTGCAGGGAACGCAGGTGGACAGGAGCTGGCCGGCAGAGAGCGTAAGTCGGTCGTTTTTTAGTTTTAGTGCGTGGGTCCGGGACGGCCCTCTAGGGGCAGTGACGGGAGAAGAACGCTCTGGGCATCCCTGCAGAGCTCGGGCCTTGCCGGGCCTTTCTGGCCCTGCTACCGGTAGCCATTTCTGGCGTTGGAAATGGAAATGATCCGGAGAAAAGGATTTCACTTTAAAGTGAATCCGCGTCTATATTTTCAAGTGGAACTTTTATCTCTGTTACCTATTTCGAAGGATGGTTGTGTTTGGAAATGAGTGCAATCTGCCTTATAAAAAGACATTTTACAAGGTTTAAACCTAACCAAAGCTTGTGGCAAAGAAGGAGAGGGTATGGCTGGGGCGAGAGGACCCCAAAAGGTCAGCTTTTTATCCCACTTCCGAGCTGCTTCCCCCACGCAGACCTGCGGCTTTTCCTTCCCTGCCTGCACCGCCGTGGCCGGGGCTGCGCTGCCATCTGGCGGCGGCCGCCTTCCCTGCGGTAACAGAACGCACGGCAGAAGGAAATAAAGCATTAACGTAACACGTAAAAATAAAATAAACAAAACTGCGGGAAATGAGAAGTAAAAGCATCATAAAACAAAACACACACCAAAAAAAAAAAAAGCAAAAAAAAAAAAATGAAGCAAGGCTGGGAAATTTCCTCATTTGCAGGAGATTTTTATTAGATGTAATTATTAGATGTAATTATTAATCCTTTACTGTATATTACATATCTAATAAGATTGATCAGCTGGGATTTGAGCAGTGCTGCAGTGTCCTGTCCCTGCCCCTACCCATGTCCCTCTCCGTATCCCTATTCCTATGTGAGTCAGTGCGCTGCAGGTTTGGGGGGGGCCCGGTTTTGGATGCCTGTGTTGGCTGCAGATAGCCCTGCTTTGGTTCTGCTACTGGCAAACATGATGCCTTGCGGTCACTGCTACTTTGGGCCAGTAATGTTTTCTATATTGCTGATATGTTTGTGAAATAATTATAAAATTCCATATAGACTATAAGAACAAATAATTTAAGTGGAACTGTCTCTGTTATGTCCATGTTTTTATTACCTTTCTACCAAAGAATGCGTGTGACTCAGAAGACTGACTTTCTCACTAATTTCACATATTCAAATTAACTGTGTTGTGTGAGTCTCTGAGACTTACAGAATTAGGCCTTTGCTGACAGATGTAAAAATCACCACGGTTAATATGCCTGACTTTGGAGTTGAAGGCTGCTGAAAGTTGAGGATAATATTTATTTTTCCATAGTGAAATATGCAGTGACTCTCTTTTACAAATCTTGTAAACCTTGAGAATTCCAGCTTCTGGCTTCAGCTCTTGCTGGTTTCTGGGATGGTGCCACATCTCCAATGGGTGAACAAACCTTTTGCTGCCTGAGAAATCCTCACTGGGCTGTGCTCCTGAAAAATCCCAGCTCAGGGTGAACTCTAGGCCAGAAGGATGCAGCACAACCATCCTTAGGCAGCGAAAACTCTAGCTATTGCTCCTGTTTCCAGACTGCTTCACCCCAAATGTTCAGTGGGAGTCAGCCCTGCGCCTGACACCGATGACCAAGATATACTTGGTCACGTTGTAGTTTCCAGTGAGAGATCCGGCTGCTGCAAGGGAAGTTTAGGTCTAAATAATGCTGACTGAAGTCCTGCAAAATTAAAAAGCAAACATTTCTCTCTCCTCCAGCCCTGCCTGGCTTTTCTTCCTGGTGTGCTGGGGATATGCTCACAGATGCCTTTTTGCTAAAAGCCAGATAATACTGAGTGCTGTCTGTGACTGAGTACAAGGCAGCAATTCAGGCGGATGTTTCTGTTGCTGCCATGGAGCACAAAAGCACAATTCAAGTGGAGCAGCCGAGTCTCAGAGATGAAATTGCAGCCCTTGTATTGTGCTGAGTATGGGGTCTTGTTTTGCTAATCTATTACAGCTCTGGAGCGCTTTCAGTTTTAAATACACAGAAAAGAAGATCTGGATGTAAATGCAGTGTGAGCAGGGTTACTCATGACAAAGAAATGTGATACAAAAAGGTAGCCAGGCAGAGGTTTATTTTGTATAGGAGAGTCGCGTCCATTCCTGCATGCACAGAGGCAAACCTCCTATTTCTCTCAGTCTTAATCTGAGTGTGGTGCTGCCTCCTCCGGTAGGGTTGATGTAAAGGTACACAGGGTTGTGTCTCACCCCTTAGTTATGCTGGATTCTCACTCTAAGAGGTGTGTATGTGTTAAGCTGTATTGCCACCCTCCTCTTTTTTTTTTTCTTTTTTTTTCTTCTTTTTTTTCTGTTGAGGAATTTCTCAGCTTCCTAGGTGAGAAACAAGCATATTTTTTCGTTGTATTTTCTCTTGTGATCAGATGCAAAACAGAGTAGGCACTATTGAGAAGATAGTAAAATTGTGTGCAAAGTACTGAAGGATGGTCTCTGTTTCAAGGCTTTCATGCATTCCTTTCCTATGCCCTTACTTAGGAAAGATGCAAATGAGCTGTAGATTGGAAATCACTGTATGCTGCAAATAATATTTTGCTCCCGATAAATTAATACCCTAACCTCCTCAGGGTGGTTTTGAAGGTTGTTCAAAGCACTGCTGGCATTGTTGAATTGCTTTTCTGTGACATTAATCTCCAATCCTAAAAGATTCTGAGTTTAAAAAAGAAAAAAGTGAGCAGTACTTTAAAGGCTCAAGAAGAAATCTGTTTAGCTGGACCTTGCTCATGGTAAAGTCTTCAATCACAGAATGGCGTGGGTTGGAGGGGACTTTACAGACTGCCTAGTCCCAACCCTCTGCTATGGGTTTGTTGTCCCCCCACCAGCTCAGGCTGCCCAAGACCATCCAGCCTGGTCCTGAATACCTGCAGGGATGGGGCAGCCATAACCCCTCTGGGCAGCTGTGCCAGGACCTCACCACCTTCTGAGTAAAACATATCTTCATAACACTTAACCTAAATCTCCCCTCTTGTAGTTTAAAGTCATTCACCCTTGTCCTATCTCTGTCAGACCATGTGAATGTTGATCCCAGTCCTTGACAGCTCCCTTCGAGCACTGGAAGGCCACAGTGATATCTCCTCAGAGCCTTCTCTTCTCCAAGCTGAACAAGCCCACCTCCCTCAACCCGTGAGTATCGGTGAACACTTTATTTCTTAGACACACCCTCATCAAGAGCTATTATTTTGCACCAAAACATAGCTGCTCCAGTGTAGGGAATCAGCTGTGGGTGCTGACATGGACACAGCTTGCTCCATCTCTGCAGGCTGAGCAACATGGAGTGACTGCTGCTCTGCACATCTGGCAGGGCCAGACTGGGGCTGCCACACCTGGTGGCTCAGTCAGGTTCAGGCAGAAGCCGCGCTCCGTGCCTGGATCACAGCAGCCAGGATTGAGAGAGACTCTGTGAAATGGAGAGAATCTGCCATGAATAATCATTCTTCTGAGATTTCAGATGCATGTAAAGCCACAAAGCAGGGGCACAGTATTGCAGGTTTTATAGCTTAAACAGCACCTCAGGTCTCTTAACAGCAGAAATGAATCAGACGGTCACAGAAGTGAGGGATTTTAATTCTGTGTTCTTATTTTGATTTAACCCATGTACAAACCATCCTGCCATATCAGTGTGGTTTGTTTTGCGACAATTCCTGTGGCAGATGAGATTCCCCCAGAACACATTTCCTCCTAATTTTGTTTGCAAATGCATACTTTTGCTCTAGCATCGCTTTTTGTTTCAAACTTCATTAATACCGTGAGGTGCTAACCCATACCAGACTGTGCTACTCGACTGTAAAAGGAAAAATTATTGCAGAGAAGATTAAAACACATCCTAGGTACAGCCTGAGGTAGCTGGGGCTAGTTTCTATTCAGAAGAGTAGACAGCATAGAGGAAGAACAGCTTTGAGAAAATGCAGGCCCTAATTCTCCTGTGCAGCACTGTCCTGATGGCCTTGCTGGAGATATTCCTGCATTATAGCAGAGAAATCTGGGACTTTCTGAAGCAAAGTTGAGCTTCAAATTGTTTAGGTGTGGATGCTGTCTGTGCTTAATAAGTCTCAGCTCCTGAACTTTGTTACCTGCAGTGAAGATGCACAATGCCAGGCAACTGGTGTCTAAGTTTTTAAAAACTTTTAATAAATTTTGCATCGTCAGTTGGCATTTTAATAGGCTTTGGGCTGAAAAGCTTTTGGGCTGAAAGCTTGGACTGTAAAAGTGTAGAGGGGCTGATGGGTATAAATTGCAGAACGAAAGGCCTGTGAGGCTGGAGGATGCAGGAGAGACATTTCCATCGTCTATTCTGAGGAACTGGACTGTGAAATTAAGCATATGTTTTTGCAGCCCTGTTATTTTGCCTTTCATTTCTTGGAGCTCCATTGCTGTGGACATATTCAATTTATGAAGACACTCAAATAAATACAAAATCCTCAGTGACAAAGACAAAAAGCCAACAAGCAAACAAAAATGCTGTAGGAAGGAGGTTAGAGAGCACAAAAGTCTGGTATCGCTTTAGAAAAGCCCCCTCAAGAAATACAGATGTTATCCAAATGACATATAGAGTACTGCATCCTTTTCATCTTCAGGAAGGATAAATGTATGAAATATCCTCTTCTTAAATACAACGCAGGAAATGTTCCTCAACACATGTCAAATCTCATAGCTCAGTGTAATCCTACATGTACGGTGTTAGATTGAGTTGTGCCCCATTTTCTCAAGTTGTTCTGAGATACTGGCTTAAAGATTCTCTCCTTGGCTCTCTGTGGAGCTCTTTATCTCCTTCCTTGGCCTCAGACTTTTGTTGTTGCATGATGTAGGATCTGACAAAATTTTCCACGTGGGAAAAAGCATTGCTTTCACTGCACTCTACGAGCAGTGGAAGAGCTGGAAATGCAGCAGTGTGTTACCATTCCAGCCCCACTGCAAGGATGCTTACTGGGCTGCAGCACTGCCTGCCTCCCATCCTTCCCATCTGCAGCCTTCCTGCCCCTCCACCTGCAGGTTGTCCCTAGGGTCCCTTCCAGGGTGATCCACAGGGTTGAGTGAGGAATAATAGGCTTAATTTGCTGTAGGAGAGTCTGGCTAGGATACTGCATATTGACAAGGACATCAAGGCACTTCCGAGTCTTGCAGGGCTCTGGTGTCAGCAATTGCCTTCAGTTATTCAAGACAAATGGGTCAGGCACCTTTCTGTAGTGCCATGGTTGCAGTTGAACTTGGTCTGGGTCAAGAGGATGGACTAGGTGAACTTTTGCACTCCTTTTAAGCTTTTTTCTTTATTTCCTTGATGATGAGAGGAGGGATTCTATCTTCATGAAGTTCCTGCTAGAAGCTACTGTGCATCCCAATATCAAAGTTACTACATCTTCTGTAGTAAGGTACATGTCTGTAGCTTTCCCCTGCACAGGTGAGTTTCAAGTCTTTTCATTATTATCTCACTATATTAATGAGGAAACAATCTACTGTGTTTTTCTAATTATTCTATAAGCAAACAAAACAAAAATAATCTTGTTCTGCATTGCTTGTGACCCTTAGTTTTGATAACAGATAATCAAGATCCACAGTTCTAACTGAAGGAAGGCAAGGGGATAGCATGGGCAGAAGATAAGTGGACAGAGATCAATAAGATGCATTGCAGTTTGAGGAAGTCAGTCATGTATACTGAAGTAATGTAATTGTGGTGTTTTGTGGCTGTTGGTGTCCACAGAAAGCTAAACACTGTCAGGATGGCCAAATTTCTGCCTTGCCCTGCCAAGGTTATACTGTACCTTCTCAAATACTTCAGATGAGCAAACTTTGCTATCCTCTCTAGGAAAACGTGCCCTGTACAGGCTCTGAACTTTGGTTTAGTATTAATGTTGTATCAAAGTAAATGAGGTGTATAATAAACAGTGATGCGTGGAGGCTTTTCTGGTCATTACTCTCAGCTAGGAGAACAGTCTGCCTTACGCTACCTGCCTGAAACCCTGATGGCTTACATAAACTTCCTGGCTGAAGGATGTGAAAAGAAAAAAAAGTCAAATTTCTGATTATGGCAAAGAGGTAAAATAGTCAGCACTTACACATTACAGGAGTAATTTCAATCACTCTTCTTCTACAAAATGAGCAGTCAAAAAGACAGTTGACGTATAATTAAATAAAAAAAAATCCACAAAACCTCAGATTTCATGTTTCTTGTGAAACAGAACCTTGTGGCACTCACAGCAGAGGCACATGGGGGGGAATAAAGAAATTTTCTGACTTTTTTTTTATAATATCCCAATGCACAAGATGTTCTGCCCCATCTTGGAGATGAACCAAGTAGATTATAAAGAAAAGGTTCATTTACTCTGGATGGATGGCACTTTCTAAAATAAAATGTCATCAGATAGATTTTCTCTGACACAGAAGCTGCCTTGTAGACAAGGTCTTCAGGATGGATGAATCTGGAGCTCTAAGCCCGAGCAATTTGGCAGGTCTCCCAAGATGACTGGAATTGCGCACACTGTGGCTATTTTCTTTGTGTTTTGTGTGTAGTGCAGCTGTGCTGCATGAGCATGTATGCAACATGAGTTTGCTCCTGGGGCCTGGTGGTCTTGGGGTCTGTTTGGGGCAATTTGCTGAAGATGTGGTCTTGTAGAGATAATGCTAAACTTCCAAACTCTGTGGAAGTTTGGGTAGTATTCTTGCAGCTGACCGTGACTGGTGGCACTGCACTGCAGGTCAATGGAGGGCTCATCAAGAAAAGGCCAGAGCACTGGAAAAGGGTTAGTTGGGTGGCATTTATTGCAACTTTAGTTCTATTAATGACTAAGAGAAAAACTAACAACTCCCTTTTTTTGGGGGGGGGGAGGGGAGGGAAGGGGGGCGGGGAGTAAAGGAATGGAGACTGAGGGGGAAGGGGCTATTCCAGTGGTACTTCCTTAATAATCCCATCCTCAGTTATGCACTGAATGAAAACCCCAAGAAAGTGCAGAAGATATGTGCACTTGTGAATCTGTAAGACATTTAAAGACCAAATGATGAAGGAAGATAAGGTGGAAATAGAGTGGGAATAGAGCACAACTGACGAAGAATGAACTTGACCAAAATCATAGACTCATTTGAGCCGGAAGGGCGCTGTAAAGGTCATCCAGTCCCACTCCCTTGCAATAAACAGGGACCCTTGCAGCTCCATCAGGTGCTCAGAACCCCTCCAGCCTGACCTCGAGTGTCTCCAGGGATGGGGCATCCACCACCTCTCTGGGCAATTGAAACCATTTCCCCTTGTCCTGTCACAGCAGACCCTGCTAAAGACTCTGTCTCCTTCTTTCTTATTGCCTGCCTTCATATCCTGAAAGGAAAATGTCTTTTCAGGAGCAAAACTTCTAAGCTTGTTTAAGATTTATGTGAGTTCTGAGTTGTTGTTGTTTTAAAAAAGGCATTGCACACTGCTGGGATTTAAACTGACTATCTGATTGACAATAAGGAGTGACATCTGGTGAGTGAGTTTAGTCAGTGGCTTTATTCACAGAGAAATTAAGCCCTCAAAAACATGAGTCAAAATTCATACGTATAAATGAGGATGCACGTGCTCAGTGCACCGACCACCTCACGGTTCATTCCCCAGCTTGCCACTATCTGCTGGAGTGCCATCAGATGCATCCTGCTCTCCTGAATCATTGCCTACAAAATGGAGACACTTCTGATATGGATAATAAACCCATATGGAAGATCTGGGGATTTGCTGTCAGACAAAAATAGGCCGATGCCAATAGTGGGGAGTGAAAGCTGTACTTTTCATCTGATTCTTGATTCCACAGAGACAGCTGACAGAATGGTGATAGAAAGATGACAGTTTTTGTTATTGCAAGGGGCTACTGCTCTGCAGCAAGCCAGAAAAATGAAAAATGCAAAGTGAGCAAGAGATTGTCTGCAGGACGTTTCCTACTGTTTTCACTTTATGGCATGTTTACTTGTCAAGAGCCCCACAGGTGGTATAATGAAACCTTGTCAAATTATTCTTCTGTAGTAGCTGGGGACATGGAAGCAAGAATGCCCTAATTGCAGAAATCACTTCTCATGGCAGAAGCCTGGCTAATACCTGTGAAAGTGCTCCCACAGCTCTAGGAACAGCAAGCACCAACCAGGCCACCCTGGTACAAATCTGACGAGAGCTGACAGATTTGTTATGCTTGTTAACCTGAAGCTGGTCATCTGAACTGCTAAGGACATTTGCAACCAGATCGTGACCCAAATTCTTAACATCCTTCTTGGAGCTAACAGAAGAGAACATTATGGCTCCAAAGAGCAAATAGGTTGTTCAGTCATGCATTATGAAGATAAATGGGGCCGGAGGGGTGAACCTATGAAATCACCAACCAGAGGATGCTGTTTCATATAAACTGAGCACATGGGATTGCTCTGGCCAGACCTGGTGCCTGATTCCCAGTAGAAGAGTTGAAGTATCTTCTTTCACTATTCCAGCTCTGAAGAGGGATACAAATTTGATTTTTTTTTTTAAACTGTGTCTGCACAGGTAGAGGAATCAACAATTTATTTTTCTAATGGATCACCAAATCACTATTTGCACAAATAAATATTTACAGAAATTATCTAACAGATAATTACAAAACACATGCTAAATGTAAAATAAAATGTATAAATATTTGCAAAACGAATTCCTGTGGATTGCCAGTGTAGCAGATGCAAAAATTTGTTAAAATGTTTTTTTTTCATTTCTCTCTCTCTATATATATAATGAACATATTGAAATGCTTAACTTAGGTTACTTTTTCTTTCTTTTCTTTGCCTGTGTGTCTTAAGATTTAAATCAGAATCAATCTTTGTATTTGAATGCAATCCCAAAGAAGCATAATACTAAGTAGGCTTGGATCTGCATTATGGAAAACATGTTTAAAGTCACATATTTTGAAAAATTACCTAACTTTTATGAAAAGAATGAATAACCTTGTTTATTCATTGTCTGAAGCATAATATAGCGACAGAGAGATTTATAATAAAGTACACAGGCAGCTATACAGTATTACACTCTCAGTCCAGTTTAAATATGAAGCTACATTAGTTTGCTTTGTTGATCTTTGAACTGCACTGTAGAAAACTAGGCAGGTGGGAAGGAAACATTGCATGGTCTGTGATGGCCAGAAGAACTTGTGGCATCTGCAGTGAGTTCATAGTCACTTGACAATGGATGCAAAGAGAAGCAAATCCGCTTGTCATCAAGTAGTTTATGGGAATTAGGGAACAAAACCCATTTTTGCAGATTAGTCATGTGGGGAAGAAATAACCTGAAATAAGATTAAGGAGTCAATTGCCAAAAACCCAATTCATCCAGCTGTGGCTGAGAGATGCACTTGCCACCAGAGGACTGTCCTCTGAGTTTGCAGAGAGTTCAGCCTGGCCTAGCAATTGATAGAAGGCATCTAACTTCACAAGGGCAATCTGCAGAGCTATGGTGAAGTAAGGTCCCTCTGCTTCTTCTGCCTTTTTGTACTGGAAGAGGCAAAGTGGGCACCCATGAATGAAACCCTGGCATTTCTTATTCTCCAGAGGTTATGGGACTTCTTTGATCTCTACATACCTCTGGGTTCCTCACCCTGAGCTGGTCTGGGTCCCAGGAGCCGTCTCACATATCCATCCTGGGTGCTGTGGAGCCCACAGTGAGTGATGGGGACACATAAGCAGGATGGAGAGCTCAACTCTTTCCAAAACTAAATTCCTTTCCAAAATACAGATTGAAACTGGATGTTGTATGGGGTTTGCATTCCTGTTCTCTGCAGACCGTGTGACACACACTGTACATGTCTATGAGGAGTGGCTGGCTGGGCAACTCACTAATATTATGACTTTGAAGCTATCATTTTGTTTTCCGCTGCTGATGTTCTCTTGCTCTGAGGAAGTCCCATGGTGGCAGAATCAGAGCTGATCAGATGCTGTTGAAGCTTTGTTAGGTTTAACCCGTGTTCTTCTGTGCTACTGAGATTTCACTGGATTTCTTTTCAAGGTTTAGTTTATCATTCTGTAGAAAATGCACAGATGTCCTTTCTTAAGAGTTTCTGGGTAATGATCTGCTGTATAGATTTAATACTCTTAACAGTTAGATGAAGACTACAAAAAAGGGAAAAAAAAAATATGTCTTGCCTAAACCTAGGAAGATTTCCTACAATGCTTTACAGGCAGTGTATTAGTCCATTTCTGATACTAAAGCCTTGCAAAAAACAAAACAAAACAAAAAAACAAAACAAAACAAAACAAAAAAAAGCAACCAGTATTTCTCCTGGGTGGCCATGAATGGCAGTAAAGGGAACAACCCTCACTCTCAGTCTTGTGATGTGGCTCAGAGACCGCATGTCAGCTGTATTCTCATCCCCACACAGTCCTAAGCATTTCTTCCCTTTCTGGAGCAGGACCTACGTTCCTATGGACACTAGAGAGCCCTACCTTTCAGAAGCAATAGGATTGAAATAGAGTTTGTGCCAATCACCCAATGGAGTACTGTTTTTGCCCTGCTCAGGGAACTCTCCTACTTAGTTCTGGCTGAACCTCATAAACTCTGGAAGATGACTGGAAACTGGCATGGCTGTGGGTTTTGTACCTTCTGTAAATGCAGTGAAGGAACGAAGTGTGTTAAATCCATGGGGCTGTAATTCTGAGCATCTGTCGCTGATCTCCTTGTGATTTCACAGCTCTGTAAAGCCTTCAGTTAGCCTCTAAATAGCCTCACTTTGGTTTAGGCTGATCCTTTACTATGAATCGTTCTAAAAAAGATGGAAAACAAAAGCCAGAGGAAAAAAAGAGGCAAAGAACAATGTGATTCTCCTTGAGAAGAACTTCAAAATGTATCTTAAATTAATGGAGGAATTCCAGCAAGGATCGACACCTCATCTGATTACACAACCTGCACTGATGCCATTTATCTGCCTCAGTATGAGAACTCTTTATGTTAGAAGAGTAATTTTGCCAGTGCAGTCACTGAAGTCTCTTACATAAAATGACAAATACTTTTATATCTCTCATGCCTGTACCTCTGCTGTAGAAGTCTTCATTTCACCACACAAACTGAAATTAGGAAAAGCCATGGCTTTACCTGATAAGTGAAGCTTTTGAGTTTGTGTCTCTCTCTGCTTTTTATTTCCACATCCTCCTGGAGGGGCTGTTCTATCTATAAAAGGAAATTGCTTAATGTGTTTCAAATAATCTCCAAATTAGAAGCTGAGTGGGAAATGTTCCTGCAAATGTTCCTTGGAATTCGTGAAATCTGGACATCAAAAATTATGAAATTATTTGAGGTTTTTGTCTCTGCAGCTAGAACAACACAAGATAAACCAGAGAAAACAACATAATGTCTTCCAAGTGTGTGGATCCAAAGCTTTTGCGATTCTATTTGCATCTGTATACCAGAGACCATCTCTACTTCCCTTTCATTCATATGCAGATTTTTCTCTCAGTACGCTGAGAAACTAACACATCTGATATTTAGCGAGTAAACATTTACAGAACAAAGAAACATAGTTCCCAAAATAATTCAAAAATTGGCCTGGCTGCAAATTACTTTGAGTGATGATCACCTGCCATCCCGACTGGATGCAATCAATGTACCCCAAAGTCAGTGGCGCAGTGAGCAGCAGGGCTGGGCAAGGAGCTGATCCCTTGCAAGCAGCATCCATTTGGAAGCAGCATCCATTTGAGAGCATTGCCTCTTTTGGAAGCAGAGCCCATTGGGGAGTGGCGTCCACTTGGGATGGTGGTGGCTGGATTTGTTGCTCAGGAAGCAGCTGCTTGATAAACTGGAAACAACATAGATAAGAGACAAAGCGTTTGTCATTGGAAGTGGTGATATCAGTTCTGTTTAGAGTTATTCAAGAGACAGTGTGCCCTTCCATCTTAATAGCTACCCTCCCAGACAGCTATGATGTGAGGATGTGAGAGTCTGCTCCCATTAACTGCAAACAGCAATGGCCAGTTTTTGCCAATCACAAAGCAAGGTAACTTTACTTTTGAGTAATTTAGGCTTTTGTTTCTGAAACATAGTTCAGTTATTTTCAGACTTTCGTAACTTTTCCTTGCTGGAATGTTACTGGAATGAAACGATAAGGTTGGCTATTCAGTGTTCTCTGCTGGTGGAGACTTTGGCAAAAATAAGATTTCAATAGTTTATATCAGGGTTCTGAAATCCCCCAGATTAAGGAAGCCCAATTAGAAATTAAGAAGCCTCTTTTTAAGGGAGGGTTTTATGAGGTGGCAGGATATTTATGAGTATAGTGGATGCTAAGCTGTTCTCCTAAGCCATGGCAAAGGCAGATGGTGTTTGGATCAGGATGGAAGCCGGGAGCCCTGGGGCTGTGTGGACGGTTCTGTTTTGGCTGTAAATCTCTCAGTGCTTGTCTTCATGCTATCACTCCTATAATTCACATGTACTGCTAGGCTGTCAGTACATTTCTTCTTGTTAATAATAAGTCTAAAAGGGGTTTTATTTTTCATTTCTCAGAGTGGAAGATTGCAGATGATGATAAAAAAACAGGTCGTGACATTTTCCTCACAGGACACCAGACATTGTAATTTTGTATTACAGAGACACATAAGGGGAGAGAGAATTAATTACAAGGAAATTAACTGTGAAAACACGTATCTTTTTAAGAAAGTCATCTTTATTTTCCATATGAGACCAAGATTCAGGTAGGCATTTAACCATCTGTCCAAAATTTAAGGTCAGGAACATTCCAGTGTCACATATTGTCTTGCTGTAAGCTATACATGTCCTTCTATGTGCCTTGTTTTGCAAAATGGAGCTAAAACTTATATGGCTGACTGTGCACAGACAAAAAGGTCAGGTTGAAGATGTAAGGCCAAAGCCAAGCTTAGGACTCACTGATCTCAAGAGAAAATGTGCTCCCCTGTAACGGTGAACAGTTGGGCTCTTTCTAGAAGAGCCATCTTCAACAAGAGAAAAGAGTAGTAGTGTGCCCAGGTTTCTTGCAAACTACCATCCCAAACTGAAGGCAAAATTCTGCTTAGAAATCTCGTTTTTCAAATGGACCCTTCATGGGTTCACTTTCTTTTAAGAGAGCAATGCCCATTCAGCAGTACAAACGCATTCCTGAAAATTGCTTGGACTGGGCTGTATGGCAGCAGCTGCTTGGGACAGAGAAGTCATGGCACCCACCAGCACACTGCTGTGTGCTCTGAGAACTGCTGCCACCTGTGGGAATTGGTACAGGGAACTGTGAGGGGTGTGAAGCTCATAACTCACAGAAGAAAGGAAGGAAAAAAAAAAAAAAAAAAAGGAGCAGTAGAGTTCAGGGCAATTCTGTTGACCACTTATTAAGTTACATCCATTGTATGATTTGAAAGGATTCCTCCTTTTATCTGGACAGCCATCAGGATCGAAACAGTAATAAAACTCTGCTGACAAGTGACACAAAGGTGACTTTGTTTCCACAGCCTCTCTTAAATTTTGGCTTGAGCAGAGAACAATTAAACCCCATGAGGTTCTCACTGAGCAATTTTAGGAAAAGAAGAGTGTTCATTTTAGTTTTGGCTGAAACTCTGCTGGAAGACAAAGGTGGTGCTTTAATAGCAGATTATGTGTATATGTTAAGTCTGTGAGAGACAGAAGTTGAGGCGGAGAGGGTGATGTACTGGTGACAACTTCATGCAGATGACTCACAGGCTCAGGCTGTTCAGCTGGTGCTGTTGAACTCTACTGTTATTTATGCTTCCTTGGGCAAACAACATCAAATTCCTAGTGGGGCATGTGGGTGTGGGAGTGCTGCCTGAAGCCAAGTGAATGCCAAGCAGAGAAGAGGAACAGCCCTGTTCACTCCCTGCCCAGCCCTGATGGCAGAAGGCACTGTGATTGCACTAGGAAATGCAGTCTTCATGGGCGTTTTTGGGTAAGCATAACAGGACTTCAGGAGGCTGTGCATGAGAGTGTACTTCTTCTCCCATCTCTGTGGGGAGGGAAGATGGTCTTATTCCAGAGCCTGAGGCTCAGCCCACTGTGATGGCTGCAGTGCCACGAAAACACATAGAATCATACAATCCTTAGAGTTGGAAGGGCCCTTAAAAAGACACCTAGTCCAACTTCCCTGCAATGAACAGGGACACCTACTGCACCACCAGGTGCTCAGAGCCCCTCCAGCCCGACCTTGAATGTCTCCAGGGATAGGGCATCCACCACCTCTCTGGGCAATCTGTTCCAGTGCCTCGCCACCCTTATTGTAAAACAACTTCTCCCTGATACCAGCCTAACCATTTTCCCTTGTCCTATCACAACAGACCCTGCTAAAGAATCTGTCCCGTTCTTTCTTACAGTCCCTCTTTAGATACTGATAAATGCCCTCTCTATGGCTGGATGAAGTCATTGGATAGTTCATCACATTTTTGGACTCAGTACAAAATATTTTATAACCAGACTGGTAGGTGGCTCTACAAGAGCAAACCCTCCCACCTGGCAGCTTGTAATTAATACATAAAAAATAAAGCCAAGTTCTCTCTATGGCAGCTTGTAAGTATTCTAGGCATCACAGTGTTAAATGCTTTATGACAGCTTTGATCTTAAGGAATAAAAAATCCATGTTCAAGAATTTAATTTGAAGCATTTAGAGATCATAAACATCCAGAGTGGGGTTTTCTGATTTCTTGTGCAGTGTCTGCCAGAAGCAGATCTCTGTCCCTGCCTGCCCTCAATGCATGGGGATGAATGCCCACCTCCAAATTAGGGCCTGAATTCAGATTAATTAGTGTAAATGTAGAATAAGTACAGACACACCAGGAGAAGAGCAGGACAACCAAGCTCTGCAGTTTTATGCAACACAATGGGAAAGGTCTGCCAGGCACCGGGAGAAGGGTCCTGACTGTGATGATTGCAGCACCAGAAGATTTCCTAGGTCAGTGGCTTCCTGAACTGCCTTTGAAAACTTCCCACTGGAAGGCCCAGTGTGACCTTTTGTGACAGTTTTGCAGGGAGGAAGTTCTATCATCCCATTCCTACACGGTTGGTCACCAGCCAGGGATCCAGGCCTGTGCACGCAGGAGGTTGCTGTGAGTCAGTAGGTGCCAACAACAGAAATTTCACTTGGATTTATGCCTTAACATTGAATGATTGTTTTTTTCTCCTTTTTAATGCTGACTCCTACATATTTGGAGCAGAGATTTGGCTGAAGATTTGGAGTGGTCACAGATGGCCCTGTCTCCCCTACTCTTGACACAGATCTGTGTAAAGGGTGTTTTAATGGCTGGGCTTTGGTAGGGCTCTACGCAGCTCTCCAAACCAACCTAACTAGTAACCTGTGGTAGCTCCACACCAAGACATGAGATGCTCTACTGTACTGCACTGGCTTGCTGGAAAAGATTGAGAATTTTCAGACACAAAGCTTTAGAAATTGAACACATTGGACTGAAGACGTGTGATTCCCTGTGCAGATCAGAGCTAGCTCTTACCCTTGTAAGCTCTGTGAGTTATATGTTTATTTGTTAACCACAAACCACCAGTAAAACAAGGCAAGATTTTATTGCTCAATTTGTGGGTAGATAATGAGTACATGGATACATTTGTAGTCCTCAGGACATGTACTAAGAGCTCTTAACTATCCTGAAGTTCACAAATTTAACACCATATTAAATTTATTAAATAAGTTTCAAGATTTTATGACCTTCCGACTTGTGGAATTTTTTTAAAGGGCATAAAAAAGATAGCAATCTTCTCTAGCATTGCCCCAGAGGGCTGACCTTCCTGTAAAGAGAGCAGTCTTTCAGAGGGAAATGTTTGGGCATGTTTCTCCTGCCCTTCAAATTGATTCTGTTCAGCACATCCTTGCAGTCTCAAAGCAAGAACAGATTGTTGCTATTAACCTCATGATGAAACTTGATATTAACACATGTATAAGTAGTATATAAATGATTAACAGATGTTAGAAGTCTGTAGTGCCTACAGAGTCTGGAATATATGCACACTGTGGCATATATTTGGAAATCAATTTGGCTGGCCAGCCTGCTAAAAGGACCAGGCACAGCACTGTGCTGGTATTACCAGTCAGCCATCCTTACTACTGGGAGCTCCCGATCCTGTTACTTATCCTGAAACCATCCCCTCTGTGCATTTGTGAGACTTTTTATTTAGCTCAGCATACATTTCCTGGCCCGGGGGAATTGTATTTATCAAGGCCTTTACTTCATCATGCCACACATGCTAGTTTGTTGTTTTGCACCTGCTCACAATTTGTCAAAGTCCCTTTTAAATGAATTGGAAGGTGTGAAAGGCAGAAGCTGTTTAGCACCTTCTGGATAATCGGAGGTATGTCAGGCACCTAATAATAATGTATGCACCACATTCCTCAGTGTGATTTGCAATGCAAACTGCAAGTGTAAGGGCAATTTTCCAGAGTGATTCAAAAATTTATGAATTCGTTCAGTGCTTTTGTCAGCCTGAGCAGCCAGTACAATGGCTGTACACACATTGAGTGTGAGGAGTAACAGCACTGCTGCCCCCATGCTCCTGTGTTTCCCCAAATCCAGGTTGGTGATGTTTATGTTTTCCTATCCTATTCTTCCACTGGGAGCTCCCTGCTAGATGTGCCACAATAAGCTCTGCCACTGACACAAACAGGACAGGTAGAAAATGGCAGCCCTCTCTACCAGTAAACCAGAAATGCATTGCAGAAGTTACAGAAACTTTAGTTATCAGTGCACTGACCATTTGATTCATATGTGTATTTATTCTACATGGATGCAACATATGTTAAAAAATAGTGGAGATTAACAAGTCCTGCGCTGGAAACCTTATCTGGAATGCTGTGTCCAGATGTGGAGTCCTCAGTACAAAAGAGACATGGACCTGTTGGAGCATGTCCAGAGAAGGGCTACAAAAACAGGGAGAGCCAAGGGATTAAACACCTCTATGAGGATAGGCTGAGAGAGCTGGGACTCTTTCTGCTTGGAGAAGAGAAGGCTCCGAGGAGACCTGAGAGCAGCCTTTCAGTATCTAAAGGGGAGCTGTAAGAAAGAACGGGACAGATTCTTTAGCAGGGTCTGTTGTGATAGGACAAGGGAAAATGGTTTCAAACTAAAAGAGAGAAGATTTAGGCTGGGTATCAGGGAGGGGTTGTTCTACAATAAGGGGAGGCATTGGAACAGATTGCCCAGAGAGGTGGTGGATGCCCTATCCCTGGAGACATTCAAGGTCGGGCTGGAGGGGCTCTGAGCACCTGGTGGTGCAGTAGGTGTCCCTGTTCATTGCAGGGAAGTTGGACTAGGTGTCTTTTTAAGGGCCATTCCAACTCTAAGGATTGTATGATTCTAAGTCAAAAAAGAGAACTGAGGAAGTTTGGGATCAAAAGTTACTGACCAATGTGTGGTGGTTTCCTTACTGATTGCATGGTGTTCAATGAAGATTTCACTGTAGGGCTTTTATCCTGACATCTCCAGTGCCCTGAAGGAACAGGGCCCCTCACCTGGGTGCCTGTGTCCATTTGCTGGAAACAGAATTATTTCCCTGGAGGCTTCCCTGTGCTGTATGTACTCCAATGTGCAACACTGCACTATGCTAACTGAAGTGCCACAGAAGTATGCGAGTTCTCTCACAAGTAACTTGTGCTTTATATACTAACAACTTCTATTTTACAGAAGCTATTATTATTTCCTACAAATGGGTAAGAAATCAAGTCAGAATGGGCTGATTCATTCTGAATACCAAGCAGGGGTTTCGTTTTCTAGAGTATTTTCCTTCATGCATCTCCCTCCATAATTCACGAAGATCTGCAGGTGCTCATGCTGCAGGAAAGGCTCAGAGGTGGGCCACTGGGCTAGGAGAGAAGACAGGGAGAAGACAGCTCAGAGCAAGGTGCTCTAAAGCTGCAATAGGGACATCAACCCTTCCATCTGAACAAAGATGCAAATTGCAATGGTAATTCACAGTTTTTGTGAATAGAATGACTACAGCATTTATTTCAAACATCTCTCCTCCCACTGCGAACGAGTTTTGGATAAAAGCCTGCTGGGGAAAATTTCTATGCTAATGCAAAAGCCTGGTGACCTCCTCTATATGCCACCCCTCTAGCCCTACCTGTAATAAAGAATATAACCAATGTTGTTGCTCTTCTGGCTGGATTAGGAAGGATATTCCAATTTGAGATATTCTGTGATTCTATGAGTCTATAATATCATCACAGGAATAATAACTAAGACAATGGGCATTTCTGCTTTGATTACAACCCCTTTCTAAAGCTGCTATTCACACTGTCAGAAATAGCATAAGATTTTACTTCCAAAGCCCTCCATACTTCATGTTGTAGTTTTTAGTAAAAGCTTTTGTAGAAGCTATATATATATTTCTGTTCATTATTTTGATTTGGAATTAGTTGACTCCAGATCTGAAGGTATATTGCTGGGTATCTCAAATTTGCAATTAGAAATGTTAAGAAGACTGTCATGGTTCTATGTTTTTTTGTTGTTGTTGTTTTTGATTTTTGTTTTTGGGTTTCAGTATTCCACATCAAAACATCATGTAGTGTACGGGGCATTAAAGTGTCACTGCCCCAATTCCAAGTACCTATCCCTGTACATTACAGCAGTCACGGGATCTGACCCTTCCGGGTGGGGGGGGCGCTCTCTTACTGCCTTGCAGTGGGTGCTGGAGGGTGCTTTCCTAGCCGTTCCAAGCTTTTCAGGTTTGAATCGGTCCCGGGAACTCTCTCTCTCTCATCTTGTCTGATTTATTAATCTCAATTTCAATTAAATTGTATATATTGTGTTATTTTGTATTCTGATATTATAGTAAAATAAGTTTTCCTCCATAGATTGTTGCCGCTGCTCTTTTCCTCCCTTCCTTCCTTCCCATTTTTGTGGGACTGGGGTGGGGGGGGGGAGGGCAGAGGCCTGTCGCCCCTGTCACGGACATAGATTGATCTGGTCAACTCTGTGACAAAGACATGTTTATTTTTTACTGAAAGTGTTGTAGTTTGGAGTTCAAGTTCAGAGTCTGCTTTTAAGATATAAAGAGTGGTGTATGGATGCAAATTTTGTGATCACACGCGTATAGGTGCAAGAAATTTTATTACAGAATTTACCTTTCAGCTTTAGGGGTTTTTTTTGGTAATGATAAATGTTTTATAAGGGTTGAGGGTTCTTTTTCTTCCTAAGGTGTAACAGAGTCAGGCAAACATGGAAAATTTTGCTGATATTTGAAATGAAACTGCAAAGTGACACCAACAGCTTCAGAGAAGGCTCATGGAAAGCTTTCCACATGGAAAGCAAGTTGTTAGCACCCCACAGAGCGACAGTGCTATGTTGATCTCTTTTGTATTAAGTTCTGAATACCCAAATTAGGGTGTGAGGTTTTGTTCACCATTCAGATTGCTCTAATGCATAGATGATACTGACAACATTATTTTTCCCCCTTTCTATCTGCTGAAATGCTGCATATGTGATATTTAAAATTAATAAGGCTGGAAATTCTGAATACCAGACAAGACATATGCAAGCGCTATGACCACTGCTTCTTTCATAGCCATGAAAACAATACCCTGACCTTACAATTGCTGTGTATTTTCTTGTGTCTTGAAATAATGAGCAAAGAGGTCAACAGTGGTGTTGTGCATGATTTCATGTGCCAGATCATATGCTGTGGTGAAGGTTTAAACAAAGTCTGGAGGTCCATGCAAAGGTGATGGCCTTGCTTGTGTGACTGGTGGAGAATTTGGAAAATAAGCATGCATTCCTGCTATGCATCACTGCAGTGCTTGGTGCAGGCAGAAAACGCATTTCACTGGAGGCTGACAAAGTTAACTTTGGACACTGTCACCATCCCCTTCTACCCTCCAAAGCCTTATCCAATCCCATGTGATTATTTGAACCCAAAATAGTGGTTTTTTCTTTCTTACCATTCCCCACAAGATGGGATTGACGTGAAGGGGGATGCTGTCCTGCTGGCAGCCATACTGCCCATCTCCATCACTGATCTGAGGCCAGAGAGCCATTGCATTAAACAAATGGAAAAAAAAAAGAAAATCCATGTAATTGCAACTTTAAATTACAAGTCTGAATCAGTAGATCTTGCCCACTCTTCTTAAGCTTGAGGTTACCCTTATTTGAAACTTGGCATAGACTCTACCCTGAGTAGATAACCCTGCTGCTTCATGCCCTACAAAACACACAGCAGACATAGATCTCATCCCCAGAAATTCTAGATAGTGAAAGAGGTGCAAAACACCAAGGGTCTTATTTGGCCAGTGAGGAAGTTGATGACTGGGCTGGTTTTCTTTTTGTCTTGGCAACCCCAGCTTAATTTATATCTGAAGATAAACCCTTTGCCCCTCTGCAGCTTTAATTCTGGCTGCCTGCTGTTCCTGAATCACATCAAGAATGGCTATGAACAGCATGGGATGTCAGTTAAAACTTGAGGTATGCCAGGACCAGTGACAACAAATGTATGAAGGCAATAGCATGGAGAGTGCACTCTTGAAACTTAAAGCTTAAATTGGTTGTCCTGTTGGTTTTCCTCAGTGTGGCTGGGATATCAAGATTAGAAAGATTTAGAAATGATTGAGAGGGAAAAGTTGGAGAAAATGAATTGATTTTGTCAGGCAAGGGGCAAAGAGCTGGGTGAAAGGAGAAAGCTGGAAGGGGTAACACTATGCAAAAAACTACAATAAAATGGGAAAGAAATCAGCTGTTTTCCACAGATGCTAGAGATCACTAAGATGTCATGAGCTCATTTACTGAGAAATGAACTGGTGGCACAGGGCTAACAGGCCAGGTCAGAGCCATGGAGCACCAAGAGCAATAAGGCAGGGAGAGGGCTGCTGAGCTTCCTTGCAGGAGGCTTAAAAGAGAAGGATCGGACTGACCTCCGCTAGTATAAACCTGTGTAGTCCTGCTGCTGCTTCTCTGATCACATGTGTGAAGGCTCAGTGACATTTTAATAGGTTTTTTTTTGTTCTGCAGTGCATACTGCTCCCCCATTAAGCTATTTGTAATATCTGTATTATTGTTTTCCATGGCCCCACTCTAAATGTGAGTGGTGTTGTCTCTCACGTCTCTGTATTGCTGAAAACCCATGCTAGGCAATTCTGGATATGTTAATATGTAAGAGCTGAAATGAAATTGTTACTAGGAGTCCCATATAAAACCGGGGAATTCAATGAATATAATAAATGCTGCACTCAATAAATCCAGTAAGCTCCACTGTGCTGTTTCTGCTCATAAATGCCATACTGAATAGGTATTTGGAGCGCTGCTGAATTATACATCACTGCTTCAGCATCCTGCACAGAGCTCTGATGCAGCTCCTCGTGGGCATGGCTTTGTGTTTCTGTGCAAACTGGACCTAAATCCTGCACCACTCTCCTGTGACACCTTGGAAATTTGTCTTTTTCCGTATTCTTTATAAGAATGAATAACACAGCTTGACTTGTAATTACTTCAGTGTCCTGTTTTACTTTGCTGGGTTTCAATGTTAAATTAGTTGCTGTTTCCACTTCCCAGGTTTTCATGCAGCTTATGGCTGCAGGTAGAGACAGTCAGAGCAAAGGAAGCTTTGCAGACTGTGGGGAGGTGGGCTGTGTAACACAAGTCCATGAACCACCACATCTCACACCTAGAAAGGACACGGAGCCTACCCAAAAAGATTTTAGGTCACAAACTGTGCTGCTCTCCCCTGTTCCTTCAATGGATAGAAACACCATACTTTGCAGGTCTTGGAAGAGTCTCCTTTGTATTTCTTCCCTCTCTTCTCACAGGTCAACACAGCTGAAAAAAATATGTGTGCCTGTAAAAAGGGACATAATTAGCTGATTGTAGCATCTGAAGAAGAATTTGTAATACTGGGACAGCTCCTAGTTCGTTCCTAATTCGTTCCCTGATTTGGAGATTGTGGTCTGCAGTAGGGTTGGTTGCTACTGGAAAGGAAACTGTTGTTTTTGTTTTTTATATAATATGGAGAATGAAGAATGCATGAAGAAAATACAGGTGTTATTTGAAAGGCATGGTTGTTTCTGAAGGTTGCTGCAACTACTCTAGGAAGGGTAGATCCCATTTAGAGTTTAAGAGAGTGGAGCTGTGTATTCAGGGTGCTTCTAGGGGAAAGTAAGACAGATCAGCCAACAGAAGCTGTAGCAAGGGTTGAACAATAGCAATGTTATTAAGAGGATCATTAATAAGAGAGTTAGTGTTGTATGAGTCTACTGCTACAGAGTGCTGCAGGCACCCTCCGAAATGATGAAGATTTAGCTAACTGAAAGCCCATAGATTTAAAAAGGAGCAAAGCTTTTCTATCAGTGTTGTGTTGCTTATATCATGTGTGTAGATACTTATAATTAAGACATCAAAAGGAAAAGGATGACATCGCATTGCCTTCTGCTAGGGTGGTTCTTATATACATATTGGCTAAAGGCAAAGTGGAATACAGCGCCTACAGAAAGCTTACAAGCTCATGGAAAACAGCAGCAGGCACTTCCATAAATAATATGGGGATAAGCAGTGTGCTTGGACAGCAGTGCAGGCACACAGTGAAACCTGAGCAAAACACTTGGTACTTCATGATGCACAGGCCTGTGTGGATTTATGTAAGCTTGCACTAGGTGCTTTCATGCTGCACTGTTATTGTGGTGGAGTCTTCTGCAGCAAAGATGAGTGCATTGGTTTCCAAGGGTTCTAATATATGTTTTATCTTATGCAGATTTTGAAGGAAGAAGTCCAGGTAACATCTGCATACTCACGAATGAACCACGTCTTTTAGTACAGAACTGTCAGTATTATTCTGTGGGGAGAAGAGAGGGTTTTTTATTCCCCACTGTCAGAGACAGAATGAATCTCACCATCCAAACAAAGCTTGAGAGAGCTGACTGAATACCAAACAGATTTTTTCTAAAATGAGCCATGCTATTTATTCCCAGGCTGTGTTCTCCCTAAATATCAGACCCCTGTAGTTATCAAAGGTTCTTCCAACTAAGGAATCGTGCCTTTGACATAAACAAAGGACAGGCACCAAGAGATCATTCTTCTGAAACAGTTTTATAGCTAGTTAATCAATACATCGCCACAGACATATCGCCTTTCATTTTCTGTTTATACACCACCCTAGATCCTTGTATATAGTGTTGATGCTAGCACAAGGATACACAACCTTAGAGATCAATATGCAACCCTTCCTCAGATATATTGATTGCCAGCTGCTATGAGAAGGATGATGAAGAATTCCTGTGGATTTCCTTTCTGCCCATTAAACCTTCATCCCATAACTGAGCTGTGACAGATGCTTATGCCCACAGTAGCACTACCCAAGGACATAGTAGGTGGTGTGGAACCAGAAGCAGGGGCTTCACATGCCCCCAGGAACTCACCTCTCCTGCTTGCTGAAAGGTTTAGGAACAACTTTGAGACTGGCAGCTTCTTGGTGTGAGAATCTGGGCTCTGAAGGGTGATGCTGCTGGGCAATTCCTAAGCAGGTGTTCTCAGGGAATGTCCCTGGGTAGGTGGGTTCAGCTGGCTTGGGGACATCACCCTGTCCTTCTTAACACCATAAATACCTAAATAATGTAATTACTTTTTCCACACTCCCTGTGCAGGAGGGAGGATGAATCAGCACAAACACCCATACTGGTTAGCTGAGGATGGCTAGCTCTGTGCTGTGTCCCGGACGCTTGGCAATTGTCCCTATCACTGTATTCTGACTCTGCAGGCAAGCATCCAATTAATCACAGTCTGATCACAGTGGGACAAGGATCTCACTGCTCAAATAACAGTGAGGCAATGCTATGCTGGTGGTGTAAATTATGCAGTCCAATCTCAGGAAGGCTGCAGGAAAGACAGTCTATCAAAATGCCATTACGTGGTGTGCACAACTTGCCGCCGGTGTCTGGGCAGGCAGGTAGCAGTGGACTCTGTTTAATGACAAATTTAATGATGGACTCCTGAAGAATTACTGTCGATTACTCTTCTCATATACATTCAGCCTTTCTCCCTGTGGACACACAGTGAATGCATTTCAAATTGCCCTCCCTGGCCCTGTGAACAACTCTGAGTGCCAGCTGGGAGTGGTCAGATGTGGCTCTGAGGAAAAAATCTGTATTTCAAGGGCACAGATCCTCCTGCAGGAGGTAGGGGTGCATATGGGCTGCAAGGTGGGCTAAGAACACCTGGGGGGTATAGAGGCGAACGTTGTCACTCTGAGCCCTGGTGCCCTGACTGGGAATACCACCAGGAGACTTCACTATTCTGAGATGGTCACTTCGGATCTCTACCCTGTATGGAGGAGAAGCTGCTGTGCCAAAACCCCACATCTTTGTTCCAAGTACTCTGCTTATCAAGCAGTCCCTCAACTTGTCTTTGCAGAAACACAGCTCTTGGTGGTAGTCTTGGCCTAGGCTCTCATCCAAAGTATGCATGTGAGTGAGACTGCTGGCTTGGAGGGACACCAGGCCATTTGTTTGGTTCTGGATATGTAATAAAGAAGCTCCTATATGCGAGTATGTGAGATAATGGCATCCACAGAATCATGTCCACGAGAGAAAGATGAACTTGTGCCATTATGCTTTATATGGCTAAAAACTAAAGCTCTGTTGAACTCTTCAGAATAGCAAATATTTTTCCATCTCATTGGAGAATCTTCTCCAAAAGCTGAATGAGGGTTCTGTCTGCTTTGTGCTTTATATGGGGACAGCATTTGGTGAGAAATGAACAGCAATAGAACCTTAACCTTAACTTTTTCTCACTCCCTTGCAAAAAAAAAAAGGGATATAAAAATGTGTATTTTGTCAAGATAGTAAGATTAGAAAAGGAGCTGGATCTGCAGTGCAGACCACTTGAAATAACATTATCTTGTATCATGGATGCCTCCTTGAAACTTTATTATCTCTGTTCCCAGTGCAGTGTGTTGCTCTTTCATGGCCTCTTCGTATTCCCCAATCTGACCAATTCAGCAACTAAAAATAAATTGTCTGTTTTATCAGGGAATAAAAGCAGCTGAAGTATCCTGGGAGCTGTTTCTGCTCAGAAAAGCATAAAGTTAGAAACTACCTTTTTACAGACATTCATATTTTTGTTACAATGCATTTTGGACTATGTATTCATTAATCTTTTTCCAGCAGTGGCCATAATTAAACTTTACAGTCAAAGTAGTCTCAGGAAAAAGATCATGACTATGTTTCCTCAAAAAGTAAAAGTAGACAATAAAAGGTGAACACAAGGAAATAATATTCAAATTTAATCCCCGTGGTCTGTGCACTAACCTTTACCTTATCTCTGTACTATGCAGTATTAGCTATTCCTTTTTTATTTTGGTTCCCTGGTTCTATTAGCTGATAACTGTATCACAAGGCTGAAGATATGTGAGTTGAATGTTTGTGACTGACTGTGAGATGGTTTCATGCATGGCTTATTGAAGACAAAGATGTTCTTACACAGAATCTGGCCCATACTGGTGCCCACTGCAATGATAGTAGCCTCTTGGAAGCAGAGGAGGCAAAACATTTATGCAGGGGTGGTCAGGAAGACGAGTGAAATTATGGTGGATCCTAATTGGTGTTGCAGATCACGGCAGTACTAAAACACGTGCATGAACCTGTCTCTCCTGTTTAACTGTATTTTAAGACTGACTGCAAGTCCTAAGAGTATCTGTAAGTAGTGGAATGGGGGACGGGGTGGGAACGTTTGAGATGGAGGGCTGTAATCACTTTCTCACAGAAGTCTAACTCAGGATGTGGAAGGGCAGAGCTGGACATGAAAAGGATTCATGGTGGGTTTGACCCAGTGTCAGCAGTTTTATTGACTTAAAGCAGACTTTGAATGAGGTCTGGGAGCCTACATGTCACTGAATCAGGCCAATCAGAATGATTTGTAAATGGAGATGAATGAATTCAAGCAAAGTTGTGCTTCTTTCTTCTGTTCTCTAATGCTGGTACACTGAGATTATTAAAACACACATACAAATATAGATTTAAAAATAGTATCTTCATGAATGCTGTCAGATTTTGCATTTTTTTATGTGTGAGGAACAGGCTTTTGCTCTAATGTTCATTTATAGTTTTTTTTATAGATTTTTTTGCTCACTTTTTATTTTCTTAATGATTTACGAATGGCTTTGTAATCATTTCATTCCTTCTCAAAAAGCTTTTCTTTTTTTGAAGAAGCTGCAGTGTGTCAGATTAAAGTGCAAATACCCACTTGAAGACTCTTAGTGTCACAGAACTTGTTAGAGCCTTTGATTTCTGCATTTAATTATGTCTCATTGGATTATAATAATCTTATTCCTCCTTGTTTCTTGAACTCAGTTTTCCATACTTGTCTTGCACTTAATTAAAAGTGCCTCCTTTACTGCTAGGCTGGTAGTGAGATTAAGGCTGACACTCGAGGGAACTTTGCATCTGGAGGAATCTTATTTTTAACCTCTCCAGCTCAGCACCTGTAAGGCTCCTGGCAGGTGAACTTTATTCTAACATTGTGAAATCAACCTCTCCAGCTCAGCACCTCCGAGGCTCCTGGCAGGTGAACTTTATTCTAACACTGTGAAATGTGCCAAGAGAGTAGTCCCATCTGCATTGCAGGAAGACTGGAAAAAGCTCCTTTGAGACCTGTGTCAGATGGTGCTGCCTTCCAAAATGGTTTACAATTAGTGCTGTACATTTGGCCTGGTTTCACTCTTCAGACCTATCACTTGAGGTGCATCTGAGAATTCAACATGGGTAAGTTGACTCCAATGAAGAAGAGCCAGAGGCTGACAGGGCACTTGAGTGGCAGAGCTGGGTATCCTGGTAGTGCCTTCTGAAGAAGCCAGATGTGATGGGGTGCTCTTTGCTGGCTGTGGTTCCCATTATGGTTTGGGTGGTTAAATGCTTGCGAGGCTGTAGGATCATATCCTTTACCAGATGGACCCAGGAAGCAAGGGTTTGCAGTGTTACCAATCAAAAAGAAGTCTTGTTTCTTCATTTTCTTCCCATAAATTTAATCTATTTCATATTGTTTGTTATGACAATAACAGCCAGCAGTAGTATACAACAATATGGGCACAATCAATCATCTCAAAAGTGTCTTCTTACAGCCCATTTCGTAAGGTAGAGCTGATTTTCTTTCTTCCTCTTCAGTAGTACATGAACTGCTTAAGAAATGCCCCTCTCAAAATTGCAATAGTTGAAATTCAAAAATTTGCATTTTTCTATTTTTATTTTTTGTGCAACCAGATTTTCAAAAGTTTAGGAAGCCTGCAGCTACTCTCATATAAACATAAGGACTATCTTGTGTTTGGCTCCCTATTTTTGATTTTTGAGAGCAAAAAAATGTATTCTAGTTTCCATTCTTTCCTTATGTATAGAACAAATCATCACAGATCTAAAAAAAATGATAAGTTATTCTGGAAATCTGCTGTCAAACATTTGTGATATATTCAGAAGTGAAAAGAAAACAACTTCAATGTTCTTTCAAAACAACCCCCTAGACTAGGCTGCCCAAAGCCACATCCAGCCTGGCCCTGAATGCCTTCAGGGATGGGGCATCTACAACCTTCTTGGGCAGCCTGTTCCAGTGTGTCATCACCCTTTGTGTGGAAAAAACTTCCTCTTAATATCTAACCTAAACCTCCTCAGTCTCAGTTTAAAACCATTCTCTCTTGTCCTATCACGATCCACCCTCGTAAACAGACGTACTCCCTCCTGTTTATATTCTCCTTTCAAATATTGGAAGGCCACAGTGAGGTCTCACTGGAGCCTTCTCTTCTCCAAGCTAAACAAGCCCGGTTCCCTCAACCTTTCTTCATAGGTTTGACAATAATGCTTTGCAAAAGGTGAAATCCATGGCATTAAGTGCATCTAAAGATGTTAGTTATCTCATTTGTGTGCCTCTTAAATGCAGAGCTTCCATTGCTTTTTGTCCACCTAATGTTCAGCGTATGTGAATGCATCAGAAAAAGTATACAGATTTTTAGAGAGATTGTGCATTTATTTCACAAACATACTAAAATGTTCACAGTGCTTTCTCGAGAAAAATGGTAGCTAATGCAGTGTAGAAAGGAGTGCAGGTCAAGTATTTTCAAGGAATTTTTGCCAGAGCTGTGCGCTAGATAGCATTCTATTAGGCTAAGTCAATTATACAATTAGAGTCTGGTTCGTTTATTATCCACCTGCAAGAAATGCTGCAAGGGAACAAAGTAAAGAACGTGCTTTTTGGCATTGTATATGTAATTGTGGCTGCTTTGTGAGACACAATACTCACTTTGTGCTATTTGTTTTTAACTTACTATCCAATAACTTTTAGCTCAGGTAGCTGACAAAATTCCTTGCTGTTCCAAGTACATGCACTTGTTTTTGGTTCTGATTGCCTTATTTTCCACTTATTCCATTCAGCTCTATTCAGCTGAATGGATTTTTCTACATGGCCTGTGACTTAAGACCCTTGAGTCATGCAGCTTCATGGGATCAGCCAAAGGATTTCAGTGCATTAACACTAAAGTGGTGAATTGATATTTTTGTGAATTAATGCAGCTTTTTCCTTTGATCCTTGTTTTCTCCTTCCTGTGCTAGAGATGCAGAACTGATCATGGTCCTCCTCCACCCCAACTGTACCCACAGGTATCCAGCAGGCCCCTCCAAGGCATTTCCAACTGAGTCTGACTGCTATGCTGCAGGGATCTGGTTGTTATGCTGGCTTTAATCTTTCTTCTGGTGGCTCAGAGAGAGCTTAAACTCTGCCACTGTAATGGGATTATGCTTTTATATCCTGAATGATTCCAGCTTCAGAGAAACGCTTCTGAAATCAGATTTGGATTCCCATGGGCTTTGCTTGTTTTGGGAAGCTGATGAGTGATAGTGCATTGAGCTAATTGAGGAACGGCATAAGTAGCACAGGTTTCACGCTGGTCAGAGTGAAGCTTGCTGGAGAAAATAAGTTTTGACTTTCCCAGTAAATCTGTAATCACTTCTGCAAGCTTGTGTCCCCTCCTTGCCAGGTGTTGCATGCTGCCATCCCTGAGGGCTTTGTGCTGCAAGCAAAATCTCTCGTAAAATTTGGTCTTGGTTTTGCTTCCAGCAGGCTGCATCGGGTCCAGGATTAGTTACCCCTTAAATGCTGCCAGAGCATCAAACAATATGGAGTATTTAAAATGGCAGATGCTCTCTGGTCCTGTCACTGTAGAAGTCCTTCTTAAGATACAGCATCAAACTTGACTGCCACTGAGTTCTCTTTAAGGAGTTCTACTTTCTGCTCTCACCTGCTGAAATAATAATTCCTTGCCTCTGCTGAGTTGGACACACTTAACACTCTAATAAAGTTCACAATGGATAGACTTGCAGTGAGGAGAGACTTCGATATGCTTGACTTCTTTTTCTTCGTTTGGGAAACACCACATGTTGCAGGTCTTGTAAGCTGACTTGAACATAGCAATTGTGGGGCTTGGTTTTAATGAAATGTTTTGCTGGAATTCATGAAGTTTTCTTTGCCATATATTAAATCTTCTCCTAGAAGGGCTTTCTATTTCAGGATGTTGGTCACTTCTCCTTTGTTATGTTTTTCAAATGCTTCCTGCTGTCATTATGGTCTCTTCATTAACACATGTTTTACAGTGGTGATTATTATAGTGATGCAGGAAATGGAGCAACTAGCTCAAACTGAATCTTCTAGTTTACTTACTCTCCTGCAGTGTTTAGCCTCTGCAAGTAAAACTGTCTGGTAGCAACTTAGCCACTGTAGGAGAGATTTCTGTAACACAGACACACAAAACAACAGCATTTTCCTCTGCTCATTTATTACAGAGAAGAAAGATTAATGTCTGTCCCAGAATTCAACTTGCTTTTTGTTGGAAAAATAAGAAAGTTATGAAGGAATAAATTTTTAAGATATCAAGTGGCAAAAGGAAAAGGCAGCCAAAATGAACTGGAGTTATCTATGGAGAAATGAATAATTTTAATTTGGCTCTAAGTTCTGTAATCAAAAAGTCAAGATTGGAAAAAAATTGCACTGGAAGAAAACCAGAAAATGGATATATTCAGGGTTAAACATCTATGAAAGTAGTTTTATTGCACATTACGGAATTTTAGTGTCTTCATTGTGTCACTATTAAGTATCCAGAATTCTTATTTTTTAATGAGTAAAATAAAAATGTGCTTAATGTGCCAGTATTAAATAGGGCCATGAAAAAGACAAGTCTGAAAAGGATAATTCTACTTTAATACTCAGCATTTGGTCAATTGTCTTACAGAAAACAAGGAAATACAGAATGAAGAGTGGGCTTTTGGTAGATGCTTCACTTAGCTCTTAGAGATTAATATTCTGGGGGCCAAAAATCAATTTTATACAGGAAGAGTGTAAGAACTGCAACAAATATGGCATGGAGAGGTCTATGTCTTAGGGGTCTTTGTAGTGTCTAAGACACATGAAGAGAAATTGTGATCGAAACCATCCAGACTGTTTACAACATCTGTTCCAAATAAGGACTAGAAACCCTGAGAACCTTCAGACGTATTGGCAAATTCTGACTGCAGAGAGAAGGGTGAGAGATCTCGTAGCATGTAGTTTCCTGTCTATTTCTAACAGATCTAGTTTTCAGACAAGTTAGAAGTGTAAAACTAATAACATTTTTGCACAAATTTTATTAACGCAACTGAAGATTAGAAAATATACAACTGTCTCTTAAGTATTTTCCTTTAAATCTTTTTCTGAATCACTAAATAACTCTGAGCATTTCTCTAATTTACACTTTTGCTCTAGATTCACTTACTGAATCAATGTGTTACCAGCAGTGATGTAGTGAGACACCAGCTGAAGGGAATATAACTTGACACCAGTGCCGTATGAGCCAGTCCATGGTGTGAAGGTGGTCGTTTTGGGGTTCAGTGGATGTGTGCTTTCTCACACTGGTTGCAGCAGAAGAGCAAGTTCAGCCACCATCCTTTTCTGTGGGATGGTGGCTGCTTGCTGTGCATGCACTTCCTATGCACTTGGTCTGGATGTGACCATTACCTCTGTGTGACCATAAAGATGAAATGGCCATGTTCCCTATGCCAAAGGCAGCCCAATGATGAAATATCAGCCCACTGAGGAGCTGCGTGCCAAACACTTTGGAAAAGTGGAGATTTTCCATTTGTTACTGGAGAGGTTGGTTCATTTTGGATGCTTTGGACACTTGACTTTATTCCGTGATGGGTAGTTCACTTCATTACACAAATATGCAGAAACTTTAGCAAAAGTACACAGAGCAATGCTGGAAAAAAATAAAAAAAAAGCTACAGCACTACGGAAGTGGTGATTTAGGATCTGCACTAAAACTTTCAGCTGCTGAGCAGGCTTCTGTAGTCATAAATATCCTCCTTCATTTATAAGTTTTCCATGTCAGAGGAAAAAAATGCTGTTGCAAGATGTCATCAATATAAAACATGTTTGTAAAAAAAATATATATATATATCAGCTACCCTGTGTGTAAGGGGATTGCTTCTAATAAAGTGGGGTTTAGAAACACCAACAACATGGTTGTTGTTCTAGCACTTACAGTTTCTCACAATGATCCAGGCAAAACCTGAAATCTCATCTTCAACCGGATGATGTAACAAGAGGGGAAAGAAGAGGTGGCTTCCTGGCTGTGCATTTAACCCTTGGTAAAATGAGTTTTAGTGTTAAACAAGGGTGTTATCCATTCTGATTGTCCCAGCTGCTTTGGATTGCTTCCCTATATCTCCCTAAGCTGAAAATATTTTTATCTTGAGTTATTGAATCATATCTTTTAAGAAGATTGAAGGGAATTAAGTCTCCAAGCTCAACTCTCTCCTCTTCCAAGCAGCTGAAAAATTTGAGTATGTTCAGCGTTGCAGTTACTGGAAATAGATGAAGTCTGCAGAGGATGAACTGGGATCCATAAAAATGTTCTTCCTGCTTATGATGACAGTTTATAATTTAACTTCAGCTCCCAACTTAATGATGGCAGATTTACACATGGTGCCATCCAACGCTGTCTTGCTTTATAGCTGAGTAGCTCCCTGAATCGGAGCTGGGCACTTGAAAGAAGTGTAGGAATAAAGCAGAAAACTAGCAATATCTAAGAAAACCTCATCACACTCCTAGTACGTGTTACGTCAGTTAATGAGGTTATTCAAAAGTAATTAAAATGCATATAGTTTATGAAATGGAAGATGGCGCCTACTTGTGAATTATCTTTTTCCCCAGTGAATGCTAGGAACATAAGAAATTGGTACAGGAAAACATGGTTGCTATTGAAATATTACAGGCAGAACAGCAGATATTGATGTTGAGATGCAGCCCCAAGGAAGATGGATAGAGAGAAAGAAACAGTGAAAGCATACTACAGTACAGCAATGAAGCTGTCCTTTAGCAGGAGAAGGAACAAGATATACCCGAGACAGAAAACCTACGATATTCATAAGCCCTGTATATCCATACAATAAACAAATAAGTGAAGACAATACATATTTTTATTTTCCTGTATAAAACACCTTTGCTACAGTTTATGCTGGGTTTTACTGCACGTGGTACAGAAATCTCTTGCAGTAGTAGGTGTGGTACCTTGATAGGATTCCACCATCCTTCTTAGGCCTGCTGAGCTGATTGGAGGTTCCGGTGTCTCTTGGAAGGGAACTCAAGTTCAATTCATGGATTTAGGTGCAAGTGACAAGCAACTGCTTGTTACATGTGGGTACCACATGGGGGGTAATCACTTGGTAACGTAGACCAAAACTGCTGAATGCATCTGAAGGGATAAAAGCAGAACCTCTTAAACTGTGGGTTTGTGGTGTGCAGCTGGAGGTGTGCCTTAGGTCACTGGGAAGCATGGGCTTCCTCACTAGCTGTGAATCTTAGCAGTAGCAAGTTTGGCTCTGGTGCTCAAATTGAACTGCCTGGTTATGTAATGCATGGAGAATTTCATGTCAGTAAAATCAGGGTTTTTTTCCAGCCCTTAGTCATTATGGGGTAACTGAAAGGCTTTTTATGTAGCCAAGATTGCTTATAAAATCTTAAAAGCTTCATGCTGCAGAACAACTTTTGTTTGCTTACTTTGTGTGATTACACAAAGCTCTGAAGGAAGATGTGCTGTTACTATAATATTGTTAAACAACATTTTCTGTTGGTGAGTCTAATTTCTCCTTTATGAGAATATCAAATCATCATCGATGTTACTGGGAACTATGTCTTTGGAGGGCATGCAGATTAACACAGAGATGATTCCTTGGCCGGGGCAAACACAGTGAAGCAAAAAATATTAAAGGAAATGTCTATAAATAACTGACTTGCAGGAAGTTCTGTAAGAACTCATCCCTCAGATATCCAGCTCTTTCTCGTAATTTAAATCATAGTATGGAAGGAAGTTAAATTACTCAGAAGGGAATGTGGCTTACAGATAAGTTCTGCGAGGCAGCAGAGTTAGAGAAGTAGTAAGTACAAAGTCAATTGAATGGCAAGCAATTATCTCCCGAATTAGAGAGCTTTTCTGAACCCCCCATAGCATTTTTATGGAATTGCAAGTTAGACAGATTAAGGAATCCCCCTCCACCCACCGCTGACCTTCCTCTGGCTGAAAATAACCTCTGAAAAAAAACACAGGATAATTCTAACTACCAGCTCATAAACCTAGTTGACCTTCCGTGGTGAAAACAGATTTGTGTATTAACATGTTACAGTCCTCTTCCAGAAGAAGGAGGTCTATAAAACCAGCCCATATTTGATTAGACTTAGCTGCATCAGGAAGAAATGGCTTTGTAAACAAAAAGTGGAATGTATGAGTTTATTTAGATATTTAAAATGGTTTTTTTTCCCCCAACCTAACAGCTGCAGCAGACTGAAATGCAAGTGTCAATCTGGTTTCTGTTGGAAATTGTTAATTCTTCATGAATTTGATGATAAATTACATCTAGAATTAATTTCTGTAATTTTATAAATCAGTTTCTAACTGGAATGTGGTTATTTACATGCATGAAGAAAATGGCCTTCTACATTTCTCATGAACTGTGTTTAGAAAGAACCTGAGCTGAGAGCTTTTAACGCTTCCAGATTTCTCTTTGTCTGGGAGGGAATAACGTGATTCCAAAATCTGGAAGGGGAAATGCAAGCATTAATGAATGTAATGGAAATAGGGCTTTTATTGGAAGAACCCCTCTATACTAAATAAGCTTTTTCTTTTAGGTAAAACTACAGGTGCTGTTCAGATTTGTTGCTGGGTTTTGGCAGTGATTTCCACAGGGCTTCGTTTCCCCACTGGGAAATAAATAGGAAAAATAAGAGGTGATTAGGAAAGAACCGAATGATAGGAAAAAATAGCTACATTTGTTCAGTAATCTCTTCATTTAGATGTATAAAGGCATTTGGGATCCAAAGAAGCAGACAGGCGAATGTCTGTGCAGGCTTTCGAAAGAGCCTGGCTGTCTGATTCAATTGCTAACAAATAATTACAATAGAAAGCCAATCACTCGGTTTCTGAGGGCCTGAAAGTCATTTTTGAAAAGCTGACTTGAAGCCCGAAAATATTTTGAAAACTTTACCTACTACATCTCCCTTGTCTGAAAGCATCAACCAGATCCAGAAAGAAGCCAGACTGGTATTAAGATCTGGTCTGCAGTGTCACTCCCAATTCACTTAACCAAAAAAAGCTCTAGTGAGACATAATCTCTTTAAGGTTTGCACTAGGAATTCTTGGCTGTAATGTGATTTAACCTCATTCTTTCTGACATAGATCTATAAAACAAATGAATATTGTATAATAAAAAATAGAAGCATCATGATATTTTAGGGGGGAAAAAAGACCCTTGATGACCCCAGACTTGACTTAGTTAATACTGCCTGCCAGGAGGGAGGCAGCTGATGGGGAACTGTGTGTCCCAGTGTGTCCAGGCTGCTGAGGGAGAAGGTGCTGAGTCAGTGTGCAACACCAAATACACCGCTGAGGCCATTAAAGAGCAGATTTTAGCTCAGAAAGTGCGAGAGAGGAAATAAAAGCTCTCAGTACAATATACCATTAGAAGTGTTTATTCTGCAGAGGTGAGAAAACTAATAATAAGGTGTATTCACATCAATTATTTAAAACAATTCCAGCAAATATTGACTTTGACCTCCCTTACCACCCCCCAACAAAAATATTTTGAGTGATTAAAATGCATTTTGATTTCTTTTTCTTCAACACCAAGTACTTGTTTATCTGGATTTGCTGTCGTCACATGGGGCAAGAAGGAAAAAAACAAAGAAAAGGCTTGGGCAAGACTGTGAAGTTTTTCCTCAACTCTATCAAGAGAATGTCTTTTGTTTTAAATACTACAGAAATGATATTAAGTCTTAGAAAAGTTATCCAGTCACTAGAACATTGATCACTTCAGAATCTGTGTTGTTTGCAAGTCCTCGTTTGGTTTTAGTAGCTTTTCTAGATAGGATAGTGATGGAGACAAATCCATAGGCAGGTCCACACCTTTGCAGTTGCACTAAGAGGATGAACTGGAAGAAAAAAGAGAAAATAAGGACAATATAGGAATTTTCCTGCAAGAAAGCTTTTCTTAAAATAAAATCTTTCAAGCAACAGTTCCAGAGATATTTGAGCTAATACAGTGATGGATAGACTAACATTTAAAGCTAATTTTCATGTTCTGATACTGATGAGGACAAATCTAGTGAGGTGCCTGTATGAGTTTTTAGCCTTTTCAAGAGAGAGAGTATCTACTGATAAGAGAGAGAGTGACTACTTTAATGTGAGAGCTGAAATGGCAAAGTTAAATAGCATGTGCAAACAAAGCTGCTCACGACAGCAGTAGTGAACTTAAACTTACTTAAATACAGTAAAATTGGACACTTAATCTCTGCTGATTTATATACCTACGTTGCACCTGTTTGAATGGTATTTTGCTTACCTATTATAAACATCAATTTTATACCCATTATAAAAATAATTTGCTACTGTTGGAAACTAAATAATGAGTTGGGAGTTGAGGTCTATCTTTAAGGTGGCCCAGCTCAGCTGAAGCAAGCTCCTTGCACCCCATTCTTTCTTGGCTGATGGATCAGGAGATGGGCAGTATTCCATCTTCTCACAGGCTCTGCCTGTCATGTAATTTTCATGCACTACTCTGGTTCAAAAGTTAACATAAGCATGGAGGAAGGAGAAGGGAAAATATTCAGCTCTTGCCTTCATATTCAGGGCATGTCCTTGCTGCCTTATCGCATCAGAGAGCCTCAACCCATCGGTGCTTTCATTATTCCACATTTTCCTCCCCCAAGAATTTATAATGTCACTATCTTAATTTGTTTTGGGGACACTTGGCAGTCTGATTCCATATCAGAGAGAAAATTTGTTTTATTAGAAAACATCTATAAGCAGTTAATCTGGCAACTTTATTCCAGACCTTGAGAGGTCAATACATAATTTAGAAGTTTTTGGATGCCGCTCTAATTGCTTCTTACTCGAAAAGAACCTCAATTACACAGACTTGGTTTTCTGAGGGCTGAAGTCCTACTTCAGTTATCAAAACTGCTGTAGTAGACCCTGACACCCACATCGGCCTCTGAGGTATTCGATTTGTCATGGTCAGAGATGGAGGAGATGGGAGCAGATAGAGACCTGTGCTGTGGGAGGACACACAGATCACCCTGTGGGGTGCTGGGGTGGGGGATGGTGCACAGCTGGTGGCAGTGACATGACAAGGCTGGCAGCAAGTCAGGAAGCCCCAGCTATGCCACAGCCATGATCAACTAACAGGATAGGAAGAAATTGCACTCCGTAATAGAAATCAAGCTAATGTTGGCTTTCCAGCAGTGATAGGGTGGAGTGAAACTACAGTCATGCAGACTGTGCTTGACAAAACCAGACCCTGGCCAGCCAGGGTCTCCTGGAATTAATGAGAAGACTCCTACTTGAGAAGACTCGTCCCAATGGGCAGGAGGTCAGGTTCTTAGTGCAGCAATACTACTTCAAACCTATATAGGAATCAGTATTTCTAGGGCAATGGGAGATAACTGCAGCCCTCAAGGCCTTTGGGATGTGAAACTCAGCGTGATTTACAGCTTGCACCTCATGGAAGTATTGCAGAGACAAAACCTGCAGCTTATGAATAGGAACGAAGGCCCAGAATTATCTTTCAGAGCTACAGCCCCCTTGCCATGAATAAATGTTTCATTTTTATTGCATTTGTTTTGCTGGTCTTTAAGAATTCCAACAATTACATGGTCAGAGATATCAAAGGCATAAAAGAAATCGAGATTATTTACAGCTAGTTCACAAAGGCTCCTCTATAATGTGCTGATCTGGAGAAATTCTGTGTTGATGGGTCCTATTACAAGTGGAAGGAATGAAACTTTGAAATGCTGTTATTTCATCTTTATGTGACACATAATGAAGTCACTTCAAATGTCAGTTTTCAATGGAACACGAGATCTCTGGGTAATGCAGAGCCCATTCAAACCAAAAAAATAACGATGAGATATAAAAAAAGTCCTATGCGTTTTAAGGACATGATGCTATTACAGAATTGAGAGTTGAAAAGATTAAATCCTTTTTTCCTTTTTTTTTTTTTTTTCCTAGATGAAAAGCTAAAAACAAAAAAGAATGTTCTGGATTTTATGACATTTGCCTCATTTCCTTGAAAAAATCCTGAAACTTTTTTCATGTTTCTTCAGCTTGTAATTTGAGGACTAATTACGAATTCATCTTTTCAATGATGATGAGTCACTTTTAGATGTTTTATATTTTACTTTACATTTTACATTTCAGCTCACCTCGCTTTATACTTCTTCATCTGGACTCTCCTTCTGAACAAGTTGCCTTTAGCAATCATTGACGAGGAAGAGGCAAGATTAATCTCACTATTTAAGAAATCTACTTTGAGATTAAGTGAAATGAGTCCTAGAAATGTTATTTCCCTCTATCACCTGTAAAGTGAAGTCTCACTTGTGGGACATGAATATCATTTCAGTATTTGAAAGCAAATATGAGATTAGACAACATTTGCCTTTCAGGCTTTCCTGTATATTCATGCCTTCCTCTATGCGTGTAGGCATTGGATTGGTGATGTTGGATAAGTTGTACCCTGTGGCAGCAGGAGATGCCTGACCCTGTGCCTTTCCCTGCTGTGCTGTGAGTTCTTGTGCAGAAAATGTGAGGCTTGAGGTGGAGATGAGGAGCACAAGGGGCTGTACAGAGACTTGGTGCTGGTGGCACCTCATCTGCTTCCCCATGCAACTCCACGGGCTGTGTGTGGAACCAAGGAGGGCAGGGCTGGCTCCTGGCTCCTCATGTGAGATAGGGACCTAGACCAGGGTGTCATTGAGACTGATTAAAGAGCTGAAGGGACACGAAAGAAAGTCAGGTGAAGATTGTTGGGCAATGGTGGAGGAAAGCAAAGGACACGTGAGAGGAAAACATGTCAGCAGGTGGTGCCAGAGGACACTTGTGAGAAGTACCATCACTATCTTGCCTTTGCTGCGGGCAAAATGCAATAAAAAGATAGCTGTGGGAACCCCTGGGCTTATCGATGCAAAAAATCGTAGAAAAAATGGTGTTGTGATGCATCACCTGAAAGGGCTTGTGTTTAGAAACTATCACAAGGAAATCTGAATAAAGAACGTGTAGCAAAACTTTTGTTTCTTTGAGAAAAAGTTGTTACAAGACTAATGCGCCCAAATATTATTTTTTTACCCAGCTCAAGTTTCTCAGTGAATTTTTGCTCAGCCTTGTCAACCCTGCCCACACAGATCTGACAAGAAAATGTAGTACATAATATTATATTTTTAGTAACAAATTCTTTCATTTCCTTATGGGCACAAAAAACCACAAGTATTTGGAACTAAGTGTATACCTCATCTAGATACATGCAATATGTGGAAATGTAGGCATAAAAACATATTCATCATAAATGTGTCTGTGATACACAGTGGATATACCTGTACATTCAACACTATTAAGATCTACAGGAATACTCTGTTCTTCAATGGTCTTTGTAGATTTTTTCAAAAACTTAATAAATAGCTTGGGTCATTAGAGGTTTTTTTCTGTAATAGTTTTCAGATTGCGACCTGATAAATGACTAACCCATCCTCTTCTTTTGAAGGCTTCAGAGCAAAAACTTTCCTTTCCAGTTAAAATCAAAATTGACAACATTAGGTTGTTGTCAGTACATTTCTCTAATGGCCTGTTCAGCTTTTAAATGGTTTTGATAATGTTTTAAAGAGTCCCATGGCATTATGAAAGAAATATTTAATATAACTTCAGATCTCAGAGCTCTATCACAGCTGCTATAGGAACTGAGCAGATTTGATGAATAGGGAGGCAAAGCAGTCCCATCAAGATGAAAGTGAACGGATTGCGTTCAGATCTAAGAGGAGAGCCACCTATCTGAGCTGTACACCAACAATACTTGTAACTAAGTAAATAAGGATATATCTTCTTGTGAAGCAGGAAAGTGTGCAACAGAAGTAAGAACACAGACTGTTGTGAGTTATGACAGGAAATCCAGAAGAATAGAATCATAGAATCATAGAATCATAGAATCACCAAGGTTGGAAAAGACCTAAGAGATCATCCAGTCCAACCGTTCACCTATTCCCAATAGCTCCCACTAAACCATGTCCCTCAGCACAACATCCAGCCTTTCCTTGAACACCTCCAGGCTCGGTGACTCCACCACCTCCCTGGGCAGTCCATTCCAGTGCCTGACCACCCTTTCTGAAAAGTAATACTTCCTAATGTCCAGCCTGAATCTCCCCTGCCGTAGCTTGAAACCATTCCCTCTGGTCCTATCACTAATGACATGAGAGAAGAGGCCGACCCCCAGCTCACTACAACCTCCCTTCAGGAAATTATAGAGAGCAATGAGGTCTCCCCTGAGCCTCCTCTTCTCCAGGCTGAACATTCCCAGCTCCTTCAGCCTCTCCTCATATGGCCTGTGTTCCAGACCCCTCACCAGCTTTGTTGCCCTCCTTTGAACACTTTCCAGGGCCTCAATATCTTTCTTGCAGTGAGGGGCCCAAAACTGGACACAGTACTCGAGGTGCGGCCTCACTAGTGCTGAATATAGGGGAACAATCCCCTCTCTGCTCCTGCTTGCAACACTGTTTTTGATGCAAGCCAGGATGCCATTGGCCTTCTTGGCCACCTGGGCACACTGTTGGCTCATGTTCAGCCGAGCATCAATCAATACCCCCAGGTCCGTTTCCTCTACGCAGTCCTCCAGCCACACCGCCCCAAGTCTGTAGCGTCGCCTGGGGTTGTTGTAGCCGAAGTGCAGGACCCAGCATTTGGCCTTGTTGAAACTCATCCCATTGGCTTCAGCACAGCTCTCCAGCCTGTCCAGATCCCTCTGTAGGGCCTCGCTACCCCCAGGCAGATCCACACTTCCAGCCAATTTGGTGTCATCTGCGAATTTACTGAGGGTGCACTCGATGCCCTCATCAAGGTCATCAGTAAAGATATTGAAGAGGACAGGCCCCAGCACCGACCCCTGGGGAACACCACTCACGACCGGTCGCCAGCTGGATTTGACTCCATTCACCACCACTCTCTGTGCCCGGCCTCCAGCCAGCTCCTCACCCAGCCAAGAGTGTACCCATCCAAGCCTCGGGCTGCCAGCTTCTGCAGGAGAATGCTGTGGGAGACAGTGTCAAAGGCTTTGCTGAAGTCTAGGTAGACCACATCAACAGCCTTTCCCTCATCCACCAGATGGGTCACTAGATCATAGAAGGAGGTCAGGTTGGTCAAGCAGGACCTGCCCTTCACGAACCCATGCTGGCTAGGCCTGATCCCCCGCTCATCCCGCACATGCCGCATGATCTCCCTCAAGACAATCTGCTCCATAACCTTCCCTGGCACCGAGGTCAGGCTGACAGGCCTGTAGTTCCCCGGATCCTCCTTACGACCTTTCTTGTAAATGGGAGTCACATTGGCAAGCCTCCAGTCTTCTGGGACCTCACCAGTCAACAAGGAGCGCTGACAGATGGTGGAAAGCGGCTCGGCTATCACCTCCGCCAGTTCCCTCAGCACTCTCGGGTAGATCTCATCTGGCCCCATCGACTTGTGACAGTCCAGTTGGAGCAGTAGGTCTCTGACTGTTTCTTTCAGAATCACAGGGGGGTTAGTGTGCTCCCCAGCTGAGATTACCAGGTCATAGGTAAATGACTTACTTGCAATAGGTACAAGTAACATCATTTTGTCCAACCATCAGCCCGTTGAAGCAAGAGGTAAGAAGAAAGAGAAAGGACAAAAAGCTAGTCTACCTCATTTAGTGGCAAAAATAACAATAGTATGTTAATCCTGCATATATCATAAACACGAGGGACTCAGGCTGCATAGTGCTCAATTCCCCAGTGAAATATTAGGAAAACTTGGAGTGCGATTGAATGGGAAAAAAACAACAGGAGTCGACCAACCTCACAATCCAGCGAGAGATGTTCCCATCCTTTGACTGTGTCCTGACAGACTGCAATTTGTCATACACACTGAAGTCAATCTGTCCTACACACAGTTTCTGGTACTTTCTGGTGAACACAGGGACTAGACTATGCACGAATCCTGTTCTGGGTAAAGAGTGATGCCACATAGCTCCATAATATTTCCTGGAAGCTGACAAAAAGGGTTGATGCTAATAACTGTCAGCACGTGCATATAAACACTTGTTGGTTTTTTTATTCTTTTCTATTGTTGTTTTTTTGTTTGTTTGTTTGTTTTTTGTTTTTTAAAAAAGAAAGAGCATTATTCACGAGGTCCTCTACTGACGATCACAGGTGAGTCGGAGAAGCAGGGGTTTCACGGTGAAGGAAATGATCCTTGGCTGGACCCCTGCTCGCGTGTGCTACCTGACCTTCTGCAGCTCCTGTCTCAGCCAGGAAGGCAGGGGCTGCCCCAGCCTGTGCAGCAGCTTAGACAGCTCCACGTTGTGCTCTCGGTAGTAGCTTGACAGGAAATCTCGGGACTGTGAGGGGGGAAACAACACAAACAGTCAGACAAGGAGGCAGAAAATGGTGGCTTTTGTGCTGCCGTGCAATGGGGTGCCTGGGAGCTATGCTTGCCTCCTAGGGAGAGCCTCTTCTAGGGGTTCCTACTATTCAGAGATCATTGACAAATTTTGGTTTTTAGGAATACAAAGCCAGTGATTTTATTTTATTATTTTATTATTTATTTTATTATATTATTTTATTATTACTGTTTTTAAAGTGCTTGCTTTAGGATTCAAACATAGCACCTGTATTAAAAAAAAAAACATTAACTTAAATCTCTGTGAAGTCTTTACCTCTTGGTCCATGGGTGGGTATTTTCGACCTTTGCTTTTTCCCAGGCACTTTGTTTTCCCTCCTTCCAGTAGCTGGCACCAAAAGCCCTTCTGAGGGTCAAACCTATAAAAGATTATAATTATATGTAGGATTTAATTATGGAAGAATCTCACAGCTACTATAATATCAGAGTTAGCTAACAATTATGGCTGCACACATCTCTAGATGACATAAATAGTGAGAACAGAGTGGGAAATTGCTTTCCTCTCATGAAAACTTTGGGAATTTAATGTTTTCCCCCAATTCATTTTGAGAGTGGATCTAGGCAATAAGTTTTTCACACTGTACTTTACCTGTGCTTATTCTGCTAACCTAGCACATAGAGTACACGTTTCAAATGTAGAGCTATAGGACTCCATTGAAGGACAACCTCAGAGATCTTCCAGACTCTTACTCACATTTTGTAGTCTGTTTTTGTTCAGAGGTGTTATCCATGTCAAATGAACGGATCAGTGCTTACATTTTGATCAGTTGACAAAGAGCGAAGAAACCTTTGTTGGAGAATTACTGACCAACCCTTTTTGCTGGAAGTACGCACACTGAATAATATTATCATTTTGCTCTAGAAAAGTGCTCCAGATGGCCAGTAGGAGCTGATAATATTGTAGGTCAGTTCTGTGAAAGAGGTTAAAAAGAGCAATCTGATATATTTAGCAGACTTTGACAGACACAGACTCAATCCTTAAGTATATTTCTAAAGTAAAGTGTGTGATTGGATTATGAAATGATAATAAATCCAATATAAAAATGTTTTATGTTGATTTTTTGAGTGAAATAAATAGTACTTATGTTTTCTGATAGAATGTTGTTTTCTTGTTGTAATTGAGCTCCACCTGAGAACCTGGTTTGTTCCGTATCGTTAGGACTAAGCATCACTTCCATTCCAAAGAAGGGATTAAAATATAAACATTGTCTTAACAATATTATATGAAATATGCAATTTGATTTTGATGTCTAAAATTCAAAGATATAGGAATCTTAGATTAAGACATTAAAGCACATGCTCACTAAGGAATGAACAACAGTGCTGAGTTCTGAATTTATTGCAGTGGGACTTGCAGCATGCATAAGGCACTGAAACTGAAAAGTTTCTGCTATTCAGCAGATGTTTGAGAAGGATGAAGTATAATTGTCTGGAACATGGAGTTAATTAATTACAGACTACCTTTCTGCCCTGGATCTGTCCATATAACATGGGCATACCTGTGATTTGCTGCTGTACAGAACTAATTTCTGGAGAAGAGTGAACGTTCTTCACCTTTTTTTTCCTTGCCTAGCCTATTATTGCAAGCCTGACCCTTGTTTCCTAAATTGTTTCAGAAGCTGTATCAATTTAAAATAAATAAATCATTGATTAAATTGATATATTGATGATAGAATCCTTTCTACTTGGCTTTCTCCTTCTGCTCATTGCATACAGAAGCACGTTAGCTGGCTTGCATTAATTTCCCAAGAGGAGAAGTAATATGGTGTGTGACGTAAAAGTTAAACTGCAAAACTGTGCCCCAAACAATATTTCTGCCTCAGACTTAGCATACTGAATATTATTAAAAGAATGTATAAGTTTAGATAGGAGAAGAGAGGGCTTTTCTGGATAGAGGAAAAAGCATCTCAGACTTAATTCAACCTACTGTGTCCAGGTACTGCAAAAATCTCAGGGCTCCTGTAAACATAATTGAGTAGAATAGAAACAGGTGGGAACTTCATGAAACACCATGGACTTCTTTCCCTCTCCTAGCACTTTGCCTGTTGATCGCAGTGTTTTCCTACCAATGTTATGTGTTAAGTCCTTGCAATATTTGTTCATTTCCCATTTGGGTTTTACTACTTCAACAGGAAGAGCGTGTCCTGATGTATGGAAGAGATGGTGCTCCAGCTGGCAACCCAGTGTGATATGCACTTCCTTGCTCTGTTCACTCTGCAGCTTGAGAAGGGCTGGTTCTCTGGTCCTTTTATGAATATTACTTTCCCATGGGATGTTTATGTATTCATGATTGATAATGAACTTATTGCTCGCTAGCATTTGCAGGACTGGATCCTTAGGCTGCTGTGTGATAACTTTAAAACTGTGTGGTATGCAGTTATTAGGCAGCAATGACTGGGAATTATCCTATTGCGTTGACTGTTCTAAGATAAAGCCACTACATCATTTAATGCATTTTCATTTTCCATTCTAAATCCTTTCAGAGGTGTGGGCTTGCATCACACATTTGCATTCTCAGTGTCTCTAAATGGTAACTGCATAATTTTATAGAACTTTTTGCAATATATTTTTTTCTGCTCAAAAACATAGGAGATGGCATTTTTTCCTCTACATGTTACTTCTCTGACTTTAATTTAGTTACAGAAAGGAAGCCATATGCATGTAGGTGTGTATTACTAGAGCAAAGCAGAAGGCCCTGCAGATGTGTGGCAGCAGTTGTTTGCGCACCAGTAGTTCAGCTGTATTTCCTCTGCTTCAGAAACTTAACAACTTAAAAAATCACATTCTGAAATCCAATACTTCTCCTCTAGAAAAGAATTTTGGCAGTGCAATGTCCCTGAGAGTCAAAGAGCAGCAGACCTTCAGTTCTCACTTCATGACTGTAGTTTAAATAAGTATAACCCTCCCACCAGAGACAATACTGAAGGCAAATTATAGATGGAGAAGAAACTGTGTGGGGCCAGTGTGGCCTTGGTGGCCTCATTTTTCTGGCAGTTTTCCTGTTGTCAGTATGCAGGAAGGGAAGGCAGATGCTCTCCCTTGTGCCAACCCCTCTGTCATGGACTAGGAACAGCCTTGATCTGGGCACAAGGCTTCTCAGCCCACGAATGTGCCAGGATTCCTCCAGTGCAGCTCTGCTTATGATGACAGGATCCTTATACAGAGATGTTCAGTGCAAAAGCTTCTTACAATTTGCTGTCGGACTAGGAAGGTAGAGATAAATTCAGCCCACTCCCACCTCCACAAAGACTCTGCCTTCCTGCAGGGAATTGAAACATGTCAAAGAGAAAGTGCCACATAGGCCATTAATCCCCTATTCTGGGGAAAGTCTTATCCTCCGGGTGGCAAGGATGAGAAATATGATCTAGGCTCATCGTAGCTGCAGTCACTAGTTCCAAGCCAGAGGCTGCAGGCAGTCAATCACAAGGCTTCCACTCTGTGTAAGGACCTTGATTTGGGCTCCTGCAGAGCACCTCAAGTTGCAGCGCTGGTACCCCAGGCAACAAAGGGTTTCCAACTTCAGGTGAAAATCTGAGCTTCCCCCATATCCCAGGTTGAGGTCTGCATGTAGTGGTTCATAATTGCACCCAAATGGCAGCATACAGATGAGATCCACCCATGCCATGTGCCTGACTGCTGCCAGGGAAAAAGGCAACAGAACTGGCCCGACCACTTATGGAAAAAGGATTAGGGAATGATGTATTTGGTCTGCAATAAAAGCAAACTTTGTAAGCAGATGAATCCCACCATACTGAATGCTGTTCTCCTAATCTGCCATTAAACAGCTACATAAATGTGGTAAAAATGTTTAAACTAATCTTTTCAGACTTAACACTGGGGGTCTTCAGCTTCTGGAGGATAGCATAATGTTCAACAGTGTGATTTGCAAATGTGTGCTGGGCTTGTACATGCACAACTTACATCAACTGAATCCACATATTAATCACTGCAGCTAGGAAAGCAGCGCTAGAACCAGAGAAAACATCTTGGGCGTCTGTGGTGTAACACTCAAAGGTAGCAGACATTTTTTACATGAACATGGGCCTTCATTCTGTTCCTAATACAAAATACTGAGCAATCATTTGCTCTGTATGTTGTGTGAAATAGAATTTGCACATGGAAATGTATGCAACCTTGCAATTAAATTCTATAGTACATATATGCAAGTTAGGGGAAAACTGAATGCATCTTAAACACAACTTTAAAAAAAATGCTTTTTTCTTTGCAAAATTGTTTTTCTTGTGAGTTTTTCTTGTTGTTTGCAATTAACGATATACTAATCTGTAATTCCATAGAACAGATGATAAAGAAACAGACTCACGTTAGAGCTTCAGAGTAATTATAGTGAGGAGAGACTCCAAGAAACTTTTGCACTTCATCCATCACAGTAGCTGGGTCACTTCTTAACTGCTGTCCATCAATAATTAGCAACTGTAGGGATAAATATGCCAGTCTGTTAGAAACAGGCTGAGGTTAAAGAAAGGAATAACATTATTTCCTTCTTGTTCAGAGGAAGAGTTAGATCTCACAAACCTAACCCAAGTACCAAAGAATTCTGAGTCAGAGAGATAAGGAAGGAATGCAAAAATATTTCAGGGATTTACAGTGTGTCCATAGGAAGTCTGGCATGGAATAAGAAAAACGATAGAATGCTTGTGTCTTAGAATTAAATCTTCAGAAGCCAAACAATTAAATGTTCAAAAGTGATGTGGTAGTTTATTTCAGAATTACCATCAGTCTTGCAAAATTGTTAACAAAGGTGTCTCTCTCTCTCTCTTTTTTTTAAATTTAGAATTGTCATGATGTAAAGGTACATTGACCTGGACAAGCAAATGTTTAGAGTATGCATCAAAAGTCTCCTAGAACCAAGAAGCAATGCTAATAACTATTCTGGACAGACGTGTTTTATATTTATCATGAGGGCTTATTATGAATTATTAAGTTTTTGAGTGCTCAGGCTGAGTGAATGCACATTACTGACTACACATTAGTAAGCACTGTGAGTGCACTCTCTGCGCACCTTATTAAGAATGAGTGCATTTTGTTGTGCGTCTTGTAAAATTAATCACTACAGCTATGCAACATGAGTGGTTACCAGTTTTACAAGAAATATGTCAGTGTGCCCCTGCATGTTTAATAAGAGGTGTTCATTTGCTTTTTGCTGTTGTAGGAGAAGTAGAGAAATCTTCATGAGAGATGGCAGCAGCCCAGTCCAGAAGAAAAGAGAATAAGGAGCACAGGTAATGGGGCATGGGAGACTTGGTACCCTGTGCATGCTCCAGATTTCCCAGGACAGACATACTTATTCTTTAAATACCCTTTAATATTTTTTTCTTACAATAGGCAGATATAGTATGTAAGCAATGGACCATGTACACAGGTAAAGAATGCCCCGATGTGTAAGACTAAATCATTTTCTTTAGGTTTATATCACAAAACAATTGTTGTTTGGTAATAGGCATATTTCAGACCAGTTCTTCTCAGAGTACTCAGTCTCATGACTTGATGGGGAGCAGATTAAATCCCCCACGATAACTAAGGAAACAGAGATTCCACCTGGACTGTCACAAGTGCATGGGGCCAGGTGGAATCCACCAAAGGTGGAGGTGATTGCCAAGCTGCTTTGCACCATCTATCAGGAGTCCTGGTCAATTAGAGAGGTCCCAGAGGACTTGAAATTTGTCAGTGTGACTTCCATATTCACGAAGGCCCATAGGGAGTATCTGGGAAACGACAGGTTTGTCAACCTGACCTTGGTGCCAGGGAAGGTTATGGAGCGGATCATCTTGAGTGAGATCACACGGCATGTGTGGGACAGCCCAGAGATCAGGTGTAGCCAGCATGGGTTCACAAAAAGCAAGTCCTGCTTGATCAACCTGATCTCCTTCTATGATTGAGTGACCCACTCGGTGGATGAAGGAAATGCTGTTGACATAGTATACCTTGACTTCAGCTAAGCCTTTGGGTCTGTTTCCCACAGTATTCACTTGGAGAAGCTGTCAGCCTGGGCTGGACAGGTGCACTCTTTGCTGGGAAAAGAACTGGCTGGAGGGCTGGGCCCAGAGAATGCTGGTGAATGGAGTTAAATCCAGCTGGCGACTGGTCATGAGTGGTGTTCCCCAGGGGTCAGCATTGGAGCCTGTCCTATTAAATGCTTTTATTGATGACTTGGATGAGGGAACTAGTACAAACTCAGCATGATTGCAGACAACATCAAGGTGTAGTATCAATCTGCCTCAGGATAGGAGGGCTCTAGAATGCCACAGGAACATGTATAGATTGAATCAGTGAACTGAGGACAATGGGATGAAGTTCAACAAGACCAAGCGTTGAGTCCTGCACTTTGGTCACAACAATCCCATGTAACACTACAGGCTTGGGACAGAGTAGCTGGAAAGCTGTATGGAGGAAAAGGATCTGAGAGTGTTGGCTGATGTTCACCTGAACATCAGCCAGCAATGAGCCTAGGTGGTCAAGAAGGCCAATGGTATCCTGGTTTGTATCAGAAATAGTGCAGCCAGCAGAAGCAGGGAAGTTATTGTCCCTCAGTACTCAGCTCTGACCTGTGTTCAGTTTTGGGCGCCTCAGTGTCTTTCTTATAGTGAAAGAAAAAAGACTTTCTTGTCTTTCACTACAAGAAAGACAAGAAAGAAAGACTATCAGAAATAGTGCAGCCAGCAGAAGCAGGGAAGTTATTGTCCCTCAGTACTCAGCTCTGACCTGTGTTCAGTTTTGGGCGCCTCAGTGTCTTTCTTATAGTGAAAGAAAAAAGACTTTCTTGTCTTTCACTACAAGAAAGACACTGAGGCCCTGAAGCATGTCCAGAGAAGGGTAGCAAAACTGTGAAGGATCTCGAGCACAAGTCTTACGGGGAGTGGCTAAGGAAATTGAGATTGCTGAGTCTGAAGAAGGGGAGGCTCAGGGGAGACTTTACCAATCTCTACAACTGTCAGAAAGGAGGTTGTGGTGAGGTGGATGTCAGCCTCTTCTCCCAGGTAACAGTGAAAGGACAAGAGGAAATGGCCTCAAGTTGTATGGGGAAGCTCAGCTTGGACATTTGGAAGAATTTCTTCTCAGAAAGAGTGGTCAGGCACTGGAACAGGATGCCCAGGGAGATGGTGAAGTCACCATCCCTGGAGATATTCAAGGAAAGGGTAGATGTAGCACTTAGGTACAGAGGTTAGTTGGCAATATTGGCGGTAGATGGACAGTTGGTTTAGATAGTTCAGATGATTCTATGATTGTATGATATTGCTTAGGCCTATATGTTTATGTTAAATGTTCATGGAAAGGTTTGTAAAAGACAATTCAATAAAACATCTGAAGGAAGATGGAGCCAAATATAGAATTTCTGCTCCATTACTGAGGAAGGCTAATTCCCTATCAGCCTCAAATAAATGTGAAATGAAATAAAGTGAGTGGGAGGGGTAATTGAATTTGTGTTTTGATAAAGCCTTGGCATTTTCTGGATGAATTTGGCAAAACTTCCTACAGTGTCTCATGCTACAAATGCTTGTTTCTTGAGACCCAGAAGCCTTGGCAATCCTGGAAGTAAGGTCCTAAGTCACTCATTGACTCCCTGTGGCTACAGGCCAAAGAGTTTTCCTGTTGCATCTTAACCAACAAAGAAAGAAAAATCAAAATATTTCTGGTAAATGCTCTGATATTGACAAATCTGCACTTCATAATGGCTAAGAATTCCAGTGGGAAGCATCCCGTTACCTCTATCAGTGAGGCCAGTACTCATTGCAGGACCTTCTGCAACCTTGGTGAACTAACAGATTGGAAGTTACCTGTGAAGCTGGGTAGTGAGTTAGCCATCGTTCAATGTGGACAGCATACCATCCAGGCATCAGACACCTCTTCTGGAGAGTCCTTGTCTCTGAGGGTGCCCAGGGGCTTGACGTAATGACTTCATAAAAATTGAATTTCAGAGCAGTGGGGTCCTCATGAGAGCGCTGATGCTAATGGGAGATATTTAGCCACACATCACTATGACTCTGAAGATTAAGCCATGATCAAAGAGAAAAAGAGGAACAAATTGCTCTGGTACTTCTAACTCCCACAAAGAGCAAAATCACGACTCCTTACAGCCTCCTTCCCAGTACATCCTATAACTCCCCATTCAGAAGGCACAGTTTAGATTTTGCAATGTGTGAGAGACAGAGGTTGTGCCTGCCCTTCTCTGCACCTTTGTCTACTCCGTGCTGGAGCCAGGGGTGAGAGAAGAGCTGAGGAGGTGCTCGGCCAAAGGAGATTTTACTGCTCCACATCTCACATCAGCATTTGTACAGATGCAAATTAGAAAGGGTGCAAATTGCAGGTGTAAGCCACAGTATCAGAAATATTGTACTTTATGCTTATTGCAACAATATCTGTATCCATTTTAACCTCGTTTTTAGTATTTTCTTCATTTCTGTAATCACACCATATTTTGCATACTAAAATATCTCTTTAAAAAAAACAGTGTACAGACTTTCTTATGGAAAGGTATGGACATGATAAAAAACATGAAAGAGCATCCTAGAGTTTCCTTAGAAAATTAATATGCTTTGTTTTATTTCCACAAAAAGAAAAAAACCCTCTACACTACTCTTCAGACACATCTCTTTTCAGCTAGGAGGAAACTTTAGAAGACATCACATATATTTGTACACTACTCCATGTTACTCAGCTTGCAAGACGGAGGACTAGATGAGGAACCAGATTCTCAGCATAAAAAGCTCTGATTTCTAGCTAGGCTATGCTCATTTTCCCCCGTGCATCTCCCTGGGCGAGGAACATTGCTTTTTCTCTATATAGTGTCAAATGTAATTGAGATTAATATGCTTGTTTACAGCTAGTGGCAGCTCTGTGCTGAGAAGTTTCATCATTTATGACACTGGTGTAACAGGTGCCAACTTGCAAAAGCTGGCATTCAGCATCCTTCCACTTTTACACAGTGCAAATAAATCCTGTTCTTGCTCAAGGGCACAAATTTTCCCCCACATAATGGTCATCATCCCCCGCTGTTGATTTCACTGTCTGTTTCTTGAAGGCAATGTCCATACCTGATACCAAGAATAGGCACGGTCAGATGGGTCGATGAGGATGGTGATGATCTTGGCCTTGGGGATAAGAGAAGCTGCTCGTTTAGGAGCTTCCTCAGAATGAAAATAGTTGGCACTTTTCTCAAAGAGAAGGTCGGTGGTGGTATTGGAAGGAGTGGGGAAGAAATCCATGTACCTGGGAGGTAAAGAAATTAATTAGAATTAAAAGGGTCATATGCATCTGCATCTCATTTCATGGTAGGTCAAAAAGTAGATTTTCAGACATAATTCATAACAAGCAAAATTAAATTTTTCAGCTCCAGAAATGGAATAGGGGGAACAGATTCTGGCTCTTGGATGGTACTGGTAATAGCTAAATCCTCCATGAAGTCAGATAATTAGGTTTTCCCTTTGATGGATGGGATTTTTCTAATAAGTTAAGTGTCACAAGGAAATTTTTTGCCAATTCAGTTTTAGCCAGAGAAAAAAAATGAGAGAAGCTTCAAAATGCAAACCATTTAGTTTTAACATTGTTGAAATATTTCATCTTTGAACTGACAAATCTTTTTGCCATTTTCAGAAAGCAAGATTTCAAGTTTTGGCTTTGATGATCTTTCCCATTGACATTTGATTTGAAGTAAAAATGAATAGCATAGGAAGTTTAATCCAAAGACTGGAGAATTCAGATGGAGGCATTTTTTGGTCTTATTCGTTTGGCTGAGTACTCCAGAAACTTCTGTTTTGATGTGGCAGGCTGTTTTTAAGAACTTTCTACTGAAACAAAGTGTGTAGGACCTTACTCTGTGTGCAAAACTCTACTGACATTTAAGCCTAGCAGCCAATCCCAGTGAAATGTGCCAGAAGAGGTCTCAGCAAGGCCAGCTTCTTTGTGTGCACAGTGCTGCAGAGGAGAGATTCACAATCTCACATGGTTCTTAGGGAATAAAGGCTGCTTCATGGGTATCCACAGCACTTCAGCCCTGCCATGCTGGGAGCCAAGCCCTGATCCACCAGCCTTGCTCATCCCACTCTTTCTCCTTCTTGTGTAGTATACCATATACTCTGTGATATCTATGTGTGAGCTCTTCGCTTACACACTATGAAAAATGAATGAGAAGTATTTCTTTCTCCTCCTTTTTCATGACAACTCGGAAAAGATTGATCTGTTTCTGTATAATGTGATGTTTGTCTTGTATTTTGGTTTTCGTATAAAGATGAGGAGTGTAATTCCCCATGGAAACAAAAGCCTTCCAAAATTTTTTTCTTCAGCAAAAACAATAAAAGCAATGTTTAAAATTTATGAGAGGAGAATCAGCTGAAAATCTTTATGGCGAGATTTTTTTCTTCTCATGAAAAGCCAATTTTTACTTAATTAAAAACACTGAAGAAAAAAAGTATAATTCATCCCTTTCAAAATACGTAGTTATGAGATCACAGAGATGTTATTCAGAAAACAACCATCATATCTGTGCTTGCTGTTGTGAATAGAATAAAAAAATTGTTACTGCAATACTCCTATGAAGAAAGGTTGAGGGAACTGGGCTTGTTTAGCTTGGAGAAGAGAAGGCTTTGGGGAGACCTCATTGTGGCCTTCAATATTTGAAAGGAGTGTAGAAACAGGAGGGGGTACATCTGTTTATGAGGGTGGATAGTGATAGGACAAGGGGGAATGGTTTTAAACTGAGACAGGGAAGCTTAGGTTAGATATTAGGAGTAGATTTTTCACACAGAGGGTAGTGAAGCACTGGAACAGGTTGCCCAAGGAGGTTGTGGATGCCCCATCCCTGGAGGCATTCAATATCAGGCTGGATATGGATCTGGGCAGCCTGGTCTGGTGGTTGGCGACACTGCACATAGCAGGGGGTTGAAACGAGATGATCTTTGTGGTCCTTTTTAACCCAGGCCATTCTCTGATTCTATGATTCTATGATTCTATGACGTGAATAAATGTCCTATCATTAGAAGCGAGATTCTCATTCTCTCTGATAATGCCAAGCATAACAAATTAGTCACTATTTATGTAGATGTCATACATGCTACTGTTATTGTGTCATTGTGACTCATCATGTTTTGATATTGAATACTGCATTTTTGTAATTTTTCTTACCAGTCAATTCCTTTGTGATAGTTGTTCCCATTAAAGAACTGAACTTCTTCAAAAGTTTTTGGGCTAGGGAGATTACTGATAATAGAAGGATGCATCAGAAGAAATAAATAAAGTGCTGTTGTTCCTACAAAAACGCAAAGAGATATCATTAGGATACATAAAAAAAACACCATTGAGTTAATTGATGTAAGAAAGTACTTCTGCCTCAGTTCATACTGAGATATACTGGAAAATTAGGAAGGTTTCCTTTGCCTATTTGTGAAAGAGGTATGTAGGCGCAAGCTACTTTCAGATGAAGTGGGGAATACTTGCAAATTTTTTCTGTGCTTCGTAAACTGTTCTCATTTCTGGATTCTGAATTCTGCTTTCAGAGGCAGTAATGATACTCTTGTTGGTGACATTGCTTTCTTGACTTTGTTAACCCAGTGACAAAATTTGGCCTGAACATGTTTGTTTTTAAATTGTTTGCTTGCACAAAAGTTTTCCAAAGTAGTAATTGTGTGATTGTGCTTCTCTTGCTCCCAGAACAGCACCTTTTTCCTCTGTGCATTTCTCCTGGGGGGAGTGTCTGCTATTGAGGAATAAAAAGTCTGTTAAGGAGGCATGGTGTATTTTATCTGTACTGTCTACCTGCCAACAAACCTACAAATAATAAGTGTACTTTAAAATCCTCATAATTTTTTGTTGTTATTTATTAGTTAAAAAAACAACAACAACAAAGAAACAGAAATGTAATTCAATACATAGTGAAATTTCTGGAGAATGTGTCTTCCAAATTACTCTTCAAAGATTTTATGCTATGCAAGCTATCATTGGACTATGAATCAAGACCTTCTGTCTCTTTGTCACTGTCACAGTATCTACATAATCTTGGATTATTCATTCATTTCCCTGCCTCAATATTCACTTTCTGTAGTATGTCAACAACAGTAACAGCTAGCTTGGGGGTGGGAATATGTGGCTCAATTTAAATAATGCTGAGACCCCCAGAGGAGGCCTGCAAAGAGGTAAATATGTTGATTGGCAATTAGGGTCTCAAACAGTGAGGAAACAATTTGTCAAAGAACTTAGTAACAAACTTAACTTACAGCATCCTGACAGCATATTTCTTTATGGTGAATGTTTACACTGCCTCCTCCTGCACTGTCTTATTACCAGTGGGTGGAAGTCAGCAGTGAAATTAGATGTGCACAGCCATCAAGTACCAGCTTTGAAAGTGCCACAACACTCTACTTCAACATCAGTGCACAAGGCAGGTGCACACATAGCTGCTTGTGGCTCAGAAGGGGCTGCCATCAGCATCTCTGTTTTCATGGGGATGCTGGGATTTCCACCCTTTGGCTGCCAGCAAGAGCCAGCTCTGGAGAGCATCTGAGCACTGAGCCAGTGCTGCCCAGTCCCTCCTGCAAATGGGGATGAGCTCATGCTTCTTCCCAAAAGCAAATCAACTAGAAGTATTGCCAAAATAATCTATCTTCACATCTTACAGTGTCTTCAGTTTTTGGAAAGAAAACCATAATTGAAGGCAACAAGTAAATTGTAGTCTGAGCCTTTCCTGTTTAAATAAATACAGTATTGGGAGAGATTAATAATACCCATTAGAATAGAGACTGCTGGGAAATTTTGGTGCTAATCCCATAGCAGACTTCTGGTAGCAGTGGCTAGTAGTGGAAAGAGAATGCAATATTACGATCCACTCCATTCCCCCTCTTTGTTAGTGGTGGAGGAGTTACTATCTGAATCCTATATGGATGAGGAATGCATTTTCTACAGCAGGTCATAGTTTACACACATAGATACAAATTTGGGATTTGGTTTAGATTAAAAATTCATGTTTCTTACCTGTTTTCTGGGGTCCTATCACAAGAAATTTGGGTAGATGGTCACAAGTTTTGTCTCTGGGCCAAATATCTCTGTGTCGTTTGTCATCACATGGATTCTGAAGAAGAACAGAATTGTGGCACATCATGCCAGAGACGTCCTAAACATTTTGCACACATATGAGACTTTGCAGAATCTAAATCTTACACACTAATACCAGAGCCTTACACAAAATAGTAAGAACCCAAGGTATTGCACTTGGATTGAAGCAGTCTCATATATGTGTAAAGACTGAAAGAAGAACTCATTGAGAGCAGTCCTGCTGAAAAGGACGTGAAAAGCTCTACAAGAACCAGCAATGCATGCTTGCAACCCAGAAAGCAAACTGTATTCTGGGCTGAAACAACAGAGGGGCGCTCAGAAGAGAAAGGGAGGTGATTGTCCCCCTCTATTCTGCTTTTGTGAGGCTACATCTGGAGTCTTGTGTCCAGAAATGTGGCTGCCAGTACAGAAAGGATGTGGAGCTGTTGGAGTTGGTGCAGAGGAGGGCCACAGAGATGGTCAATGGACTAGAGCAGCTATCCTATGAAGAATGGTTGAGGGAACTGGGCTAGTTCAGTCCAGAGAAAGAGAAGGCTCTGGGGAGACCTCATTGTAGCCTTCCAGTACTTAAAGGGAGCTCTCCAATACCAAAAGGGAAGATTTAGGTTAGATGTTAGGAGGAAATTCCTTATGCAGAAGGTGGTCACAGTCTGCCCAGAGAAGCTGTGGAATGCCCCATCCTTGAAGGTGCTCAAGGCCAGGTTGTAATGGGGCCCCAGCCAGCCTGATCAAGTGGGTGGCAGCCCTGCCCATGGCAGAGGGAGTTGGAAATAGATGGTCTCTGAGGTCCCTTCCAACATGATTCATTCTATGATTCTGTGATATTTCCCCATAAGAGTTTATTCTTCATAGATATTGAGGTAATTGGTAGGAATCCCTGGAAATCTGTTCATTGTACTGGGCACCAGAGTTTCCAGGTATACAGAGACTAAGTTCCTTGATACCATTCAGGACTGGTCCTTACAGGGGCCCCAGTGAAATCAGGAAAGCTGAGAAACTCTGTGAAAACTGGAAAGATTGGTTTCAAAAGCCACACCTTACAAGACTGCTGTGTTTCCCTCTATCCATTAGCCTGGTGCTTTTCATCAGCTCAGAGCCTATGGGCATTTAGGCAAGCATGTGTGTTGTCCCTTTTGACAAAAACTAAATGTGTGTATAATGGTCTTACATGACTGAGGATTAAGTTCAGTCATTAGAGAAAAAAAAAAAAGAAGAAGAAAAGAAATATTAAACCATTGATTTAATCAAGTTTTCATTTCAAGTTAAAATGGAAACCTCTGTTTGAATAGCTTTGAGGCATTACTTTCAAAGGTGATGAAATGGTTTCAGATGCATAGTACTCTTAGTACCAATTTTAAATTTACATAAGAACCCAAAAGGAAGGCAGAATAGAAATGTGGGATATTACTCATCATCTTCTTATCTTTTTACTGCCCATGAATGCAAAATAAAAATGTGTGACAAAAGACCCCACAAGAAAGGTTAGGACTTATCATATGGATCCTGCTTTTGCATAGTATTGGCCAGTAATAGAATATACAGTTTGCTAGAGAAAAAAAGTTAGCAAAATATAAAGGAGAAAATCATTAAATGATGTGAATCATTGCAGTTCCACTAAACTCAATGGGAATATTGTTGATTTATACTTCTTTTGCATCTGGGCCAAAAACAATAGCAAGATTTTCTGCTCCTTTGTATGAACATAAGCTTGATAAAACTGCTTGGATCTCAACTGCTTGGATCTTGGATTGTCACTCTGGATTTAAGCCTACATAGCTAAAAGCACAGTGTAGCATATCATATTCTGAATAAGAGAAGAGCCAGACAAGTACAACGATTGGGAAATTACAGCATAGGGATTATAAGCAGCACTGTCGTACATTTGCAACAGAGATAGAAAACAGCCATTTGTGGACTGTGTAGAAACCCTTTTCCTTTCCTAAAACAGCCCATTCTACAGCACTCACCCCTCTGTCCCTCCCTTCTTGTTTCTTTGGTGAAGGAGGTTCAAGTGGCATGAAAACCCTGTAGCTGCTTCCATTGATGGGCACAATGGACACGTGCTGTTTGCCTTGGGATAGCTCTTGCTATGGGCTGTCTGCACTCATCTTGCTGGTACTGTAACTAGTTAACACACTGTGATGCATCAGCAAACCTGCAGCTAACAGGGGAAGGAGCTTTCGCTCATGTTGTTGCTTTTAATATGCCTGATTTGAGGTGAGCTGAAAAATAACTTTTTAAAGTGAAGCAGGCACTTTACCTTTTTTAATTATTATTATTTTTACAGGAACAGATTCTTTTTTTGACAAGCAATGTAATCGGAGGCAGGGAGAGGTCAGGACATTACCTGCCAAAGGGGGTCTGTCTGCTCAGGGAAGAGCTCAAAGTATTTGTGTGCCAGCTGGATGGGTGGCAGTGTCTGTAGTTGCAGGTTGGTTGAACTCTTCACAAAGTTGGCCAGGTTTGAGAAGGTGTACAGCCCCAGGCGGTCATTCCCATAATTGGACAAATGGGTCATGAAGATGCTGATCTGGGAGAGCAGAGAAACCTTTCAGTCAGAGCAAGGGCAGGTATATGGCTTTGCCAAACTCTCTCACAGCCACTTAAAAACAACAGAAGAGGAAAATGTTAAGTCAATCCTAATTCCCCACCTCTCTGCCAGCTTCAGGTCTAGACGTAGTTGCATATGTGCCATGTCTTCAAAATCCCCCCTCTCACCTCAAAGACTGCCTGTCTCTGTTCAGGAAATGCGTTCAGGGGTTCTTTATTCCATTTTGATTTCTTTTGTCAAACTGCATCAAAGTTGTTTCTTGCACAACTCCTGCTTGCTTCCTCATCCCCACACGAGGGCCTGTGAGTTCAAGTCACACACATGGCTGGGCCCACCACCAGCTTCCTGGAGCACCAGCTGTTGCTTCTCAGAAAAGCATTAATTTCAGAGCTGCAGGACTAACACTGAAATCTGACTAATTTTCTGCCTCATTCAAACTGAGTCTAGCACTAACACTAAAATCTGACCAATAGACAGTCTCCTCCAACTGGGTTGGCCAGTTTGTTTTAAATGGTGTGACTGTAGAAAGATAAAAAAATTCTGAAATGTAAAACTTTCAAGCATTTATAGATTATAATATCTCAACTAAATATCAGTGCCATTGATTTCTTCTTAAAGGCAGTAAAACTTCTGTTTGTTTATCAGTCTTCTTATAGTTCTCCTTCACATGGAGAAATTTGCTTTTTAGATCTCATCATTTATTTCCCAAGGATAAAGAGAAGAATTTGTAAGAATAATGGGCAGAATATTTCCCAGTATTTTCTTTATACGAGGTGATTAAACTCTGTTTCCGTGCTGCAAAGGCCCAGTTTATCTGTAGATTGTGATTATTTAGCTTTCTGAAGATGCTGCCAAATAGGGTATTGTTACTCAAATGTTTTGCTCGGTACATTGGCCTCAGATATGGTGCACAGTGACAACAGAATTTAATTACACCGTCATGGAGAAAGAGCATCATATTGATAACTAGTGTATATGTGTATATATATGCATATATATATATATGTAAAAGCCTTATATATATATATATATATATATATATATATATATATATATATAACCGCATCATACTTTAAGGAGGCCTTAATGTGAAGTAAAAGTTAGAGTTATAATGACAGTTTACAACAAACCTCAAAAGATATGGTGGTGGAGGAAAATGGCATTTTGCCATCCTAACTCAATGCAAGAATTTTGGGAAAGGTAAAATAGAGCACTGGCTTTGTGTGCTCAGTGGTCAGCTGGTAATGCATCCAGAGTCCATAAGAGTGTTTCACTTTTCCTCAAGTCTTGTGTATCTATCACAACTGCAACAGATGAAGAATTCATGCAAGGGCAATGTTTCCTTACGTATGAAGCTCTCCTTTATGTGAAGTTTAGAATATCTCCATATGAGATGTATTTATGGATGACCTTTAATGGGAGCACTTCTTTATGCTACACTGAACTCCTGAAGCCCATAAGCAAAACGTGGCCTGAGCCAGACCCCTAATGAAGAAAAAAAACAATGCTGGGCAGCAAATGTTAGCTTGTGAAAGGATCGGGTTCCCATCACCCTGACCATGTGTTCTGTTCTTGCTTTATACAGCCAGCTCACATGCACTCTACAGCTCACAAAGCATTTGCTTTCAGGTTGGTCTGGACTTAGAAGAGGGGCATAGGCTCAGCACTCCATTTCATAGCTCTTTTATTCCTCATGTTATGTTATGGAGCTGGGTTGTAAAGTCTTGGGGGTGTTTGGTTGAAGACTGATAAGAGAAATGACCAGTGTGCTAAATCTTTTAGGCTACCTGTGTTAGGCTAAGATGCAACTCTGTGTATGCATCTTGTGGGACCTTTTAGGTTTTGGATCACCAGAATTGGAAGAGATTAGTCACCGACAGTAGGGACTCCTGGTTCACAAGCTGTTTACTTTACTACTGGATACCTAAGGCCAGGTGAGTCTCTTTTTGTATGATTAGGAATGGGAACTGATAGCAAAGCTGAAGGCTCATGGCATTGGGTGTGAGCTTACAAAGTCCCATGTGGGCTATGAGAAGGAAGGGAATAGGTATGTTTTCCTCTTCTCAGAGCTGTAGTAGGAGATCTGGTATGCCCGGGTCAGTGAGATTTCTGTCTCTGTCTTGAAGGTGGGAATTGTTTGTGTAATATTTTTATGACCTGGGCATGGAAGAGAAGGATTGGGCTGCTATTGTTTGAGGTCAGCTTGAGCTTTGGCTCCATACACTGTGGCCATAGTGCTGTTCTGCCTTCCAAGATAACCACAGGACAACAAGCCACATACTTCCCACTTCTACCACTGTACTTTGCTACCCTGGTGCTTTTTAAGTGGCAGACCACAATGTTTAAAAACCTACCCATTAATGTGTTCTATTATTTATGAGGATTTTAGTACTTCTCTAAGGTGAAGATTAATGGAGCTTAAGAGAAGGTGTCCCTCGTGGCCTATTTGCAGTGTGTTTGTGCAGTGCTTGCTCTACTCCATGCAAGGCAACTTATTCTTTGCTCATATTCTGTTCTGAGCCATCTTTGAGAAAAAATTGGATTACTGCCTTTCCTTCCACCTGATTTGGTGGAGTTCAGTGCCTATGTATCATGTGACTGAAAATGTTTAACAAAGCCAAACAACAAAACTGCCCCAGACCTCATGCTTTCCCATATGCTGTACCCAAGAAACTTATAAACAAGATGGTCTGTCTTTTCCTTTGAATTCCCAGTCTGCTGACCCTTTTCCCCCTGCTTCCCTATCCCCAGTACAGACAAAAACAACAACAAAACAACATACAAGTGTGTCTTTTCTGGTTTACACTTGTGTTCCTATAAATGTGATAAGTGCTTCATACGAACAATTTAGTAGTGATGAAAAGGCAAATCCTTATAGGAAATCTTGATAGAGAAGATCATCTTGTCTTTAAGTGGTTTGTTTTTTTTTTAAGTGTCAAAGTGTCTGTAAATGGCATTTAATATTATTACAGCAATTTAATGTTATTGCAGCAAATAATGTAGGCACATAAATCTATAATTGTTATTTTGTTTATTTATACTTGAATGTGTGTGTGTAGCAGTATGCTTAGAAGATGGATTTCAGCTTTTTTTGTTATTTAGTCTCATTAGGCTTCTGTCCAGTCTAGAAGATTCTAGTATCACTCTTTATGGTGGCAAGATACCTTAGATACCTCTTGATTTCTTTTGCTCCACTGATATTACTTGAAGTGGATGTGAATGTGATGTATTGTGCACTGATGAAACCATATCTGATTCTTTGCTATCTGTTTCCAAATATTTTGAGACAAATGTGGATGGTTATTAACTGTTCATATTTAGAGCATGGATGGACACAAAGCTGTGTTTTCCTGCTGATGCATCAATACAGATAAATGTGCTGAGCAAGCACAGTGCTGCTGTATGCTTTGGGGTGGCACTGTGCTGCACAACACGGTTGCACTGCTTTGCTGGCTTTGCTGCGCTGTTTTGATCGACACAGGAGGGATAAGGAATCAGTCTTGTGGGCAGCAGTGAGGAAACCAGTGAAAACTGCTTAATATCTCTTCTCATAGTGCTCAGAGCAAAACTGGCGAATAAAAGAGAAAAGACCATGTTTCTGCACTCTCCATGACAAAAAGCAAGATACAACACAGGCTGACAACAACCAGCAGCTAGTACTTCATCATGATGGGGTAATGCTTTTCAGAGGGAGGTATGATACTGCTTGTGCAGCAGTGCAGTATAAAGGCAATAAATTACTTCAGATTCCTGGGGGCTTTGGGAAAGGACCTGGCTGCATGGCATTACTCTTAGGGTTAAACTAGCATAAGCAATGTGTATCAGACAAATGTGCAGAGAAGAGCTGAGTACAAGCTCTTGCTACTGACATACAATCTATTGACACCAAGATATGTGAGACAGGATTGGTTGTAAATTACTTTGCTGGTTGTTTTCCTCTGTGCTGTGCTAGAGCACAGACACGTGGAGAGCAATGCTCAAATGATTCTGTAGTTTGTACCAATGCAATATCTCTTTAGCTTTGGCAGTTCACCTCTCTCTTTGCTCCTGTAACTGGGATCACTAACAATTTGAGATCTGAAAGGGAGAGAATGCTGAAAGTTTAAGTCAAAAAAGTTTTTTTCCTCTTTCTGCCATCCACTCTCTGACTAGGTCTTGCTTGCTGCCTACCTCTCGTGCTCCACAATGCATTTTTCTAAAAATCACTTTCCTTCCTCTTTAGTCAGGGCCCTTTTTTTAATTGAAACATTGCCTTTATTTTTTAATCTCCCATTTTATTGTATGCAGATAAGAAATTTCTACAGCTTGTTAGCTGAAAGTTATGGCTTTCAAAATCTTTCATCGGAAAAGGGTATGCTGAGATTTATATTTTGCTGGTGGAAAAAAATTAAGATACAGAGGGGGTGGTATGATTTGCAAAGAATTAATTGGGAGGCTAATGAAAGATTTGGAATGGGAAACCAGATAACCTTTGATCCACCTCCATATCTGCTGGACAGAAAGATGGACACTGTCTCTTTTGAAGAAGAGGACTGCTATCAGGTTCATTTTGAAAGGCTGGATTTCTCTGTATATATCTAAGTAACATATACCTGGGGTCAGCATTTCAAAGTCAATGAGAATGCTTTTAAACCTGTCCTCCATTTAGGGAGAAATGAGTTAACATGCAGTCCTCTTTCCCAGGAGCTGCTTTAAGGGCGGTTCATGACAATAACTTTAGCTTCTATGCATATATATAAAATATGCAATCTTTAGTCCTGCTTTTTGTTGTTCAATACTGTTGCTGTTCAAATAGATGCAGGACCAGTTGGCCCCATCTGAGATGCTGGAGCTACCACCCAACAGTGAGGCAAGAGCAGCTGCTGGGAATGCTACAACTTACTGGTCCCTCTGTGTAAGGCGACCCACACATATCTTCCAAGAGCATCCCATTTATACTGTGTTAAATGGGAATGAATGGAGAGATGTAGGCTACAGTCTGGATGGAAGTTATGATTGGGATTGCTTCTTCTGGAGAAGAGGAGGCTCACTGGAGATCATACATCTCCCTGTAAGGAGGTTGTGGTGAGTTGGATGTCAGTATCTTCTCCCAGGTAATACTGGTAGAATGAGAGGGAACAGCATCAAGTTGTGCCAGGGGAAGTTCAGGTTGGATATTTGGAAAAGGCTTGCCTGAAAGAGTGGTTGGGAATTGGAATAGGCTGCCTGAGGAGGTGGTGGAATCATTGTCCCTGGGAGCATTCAAGAACTGTGTAGATGTAGTGCTAGGTGGTTTACTGAGCAATATTGGTGGTAATTGGGTGGTTGGTGAAATGATGGTGTTTTCCAACCTTGGTGATTCCATGATTCTATTTTACATTTGTTGGAATTCTTTTTCCTCTTATTTTCTGTTACCCAGTCTGTTAACAATTCAAGTAGATTGTAACTGTTCTGTAAGAAAGATGTTTGAGGATAACAGGGGTCCTAATTTTTTCAGACTGTGTAGTTAATGTGCAATTCTAGTGGGTAAATCATGGTTTTATTCTGCTAGACTGGGTGGGGAGATGGAAAAAGAATGCTTATAGACTCATTAAGGTTGGAAAGACCAATAAGAGCATCTTGTCCAACTGTCAACCTATGCCTATGTCTGCTCTAGTCCACGTTGCTCAGTGCAACATCTATTTTCTTGAGCACCTCCAGGTATGGTGACTCCACTATCTCCTTGGACAGCCTATTCCAGAGCCTGACCACCCTTTCTCAGAAGAAATTATTCCTAATATCCAACCTGAGCCTCCTCAGCACAACTTATGGCCGCTCCGTCCTGTCCTGTTGCTGTTCACTGGAAGAAGAGACTCCTTTCAGTGAGTTGTTGAGGACAATAAGGTCTCCCTTGACTTCCTCTTCTCCAAACTAAACAATTCCAGTTAAGATTGCTAACAATAAATGAAGATTCTTTTGAGTACTTCTTTGGGGAGCAGATGGGGTCCAAGGGAAAGCAGAAGCAGAGCTGGTGGATCATTTTTCTGTGCCTCTGATGGATTCTCTACTTTTGGCAGTGCTCTTAATTCAATAGATGCAGGTTTTACTTCATTTGGTTCACTGGGACACAGATGCTTTACTTTGTTCTCCACTGTTGTTTGGGAGCAGTGGAATGGGTAATTTAAAATCAGTATCAACTTCAACTAGAATAGTTAATGGCAGAAAAATTACCACACAGAACTGTTGAGAATGTTTTACATCTCCATATGACATGATCCAACAGTATCTACATCTGGTTATTTACCAGCTTCTCTGTTTCTAAGTCATAATATTTGGTTAGTCTGTTATTAACAAACCTGAACTGTTGTGACCTGCGACAGCTGAGCATGTGAGCTGCTTCTCCAGAGCAGAGAAGCTGTCAGCAGCTCTCAAGCAGTTCCTGGCTTCTCCAGCAGGGAACAGGCGGCTCCTGCTGTATTTCCAAGCGCAGTCAGGTGACAACACACTTTTCTTCCCTTGGAGAGCTGGCCAGGCTAATTAAAAAGGCACAATCTCACAAGCAATGGGGTAATCAGTGTGAGTGTAGACCTCTAGTGGAGCACTTTGGGAAAGGAGTGTAAAGTGGTATCTGGATTAGCTAGTAGGGCGAGAAGCTTGTTTCAAAATTATTAAATAGAAACTCATGCTTTGAGTGCACAGAAACTGCATTCTGTACTTCAAGTTAATGCCCTTTGTCCGTAAGTACAGCCCATGTGCCTATTTATGTATAATCTGGACGTTTATTTACTTTTATAAGGGCAAAACTTAGTGGAGTCTTAACAAAAAGCACTCACAGCTATGTTACAATGTACCTGAGTAACACACGTTGGTAATGAATTATTAGCAATATGCAAACTCATGGTAATACTCAGTTATGTATTTGATTGCTGGATAAATCTTCCAGTTTATACTGCAAGGGTATAAAGATGATTAGATTTAGAAGCTTTACCCTTTTAACTCAACATCAACAGGAGCTTACGCTAAGCACCATGGTAAAGCATCACAGGAAAGTCTGTCCACAGTAGCATACCTGGATATGGGAATTGAGGTGTGTTTTTTGCTACAGATACAAACAGCATCAGGTATACTGAAAAAATACACAGCCTAAGCTATAAGAACTCAGTCCTGTCACCTTGTGTTCAGGCTTGTGTCCAGGATCCTTATTGTGACTCCGTACTGCTGTAATGCCAGAAAAATTGCAGTATCTTGATAGGAAATGGTTGCAGCAGAGTTCATGTGTTTGGCCTGCTTTCTTGGCTGCAGGTTTTTGAGCGATGGCTGCTTACCTGTCTCTAGAGGGCACTAGGATGCTGGTCTGTTCTAAGCCAGCAATTTATATTTGCCTTTTTGGGAGGATCAACCCAGAGAACTGTGAACTGCTGTCGGTTTTGCAGTGTAGATGCAACTTAAAGGAGAAGTTTGCAAAAGATGCAGAACTCTAGTGGGACTTTTATCCTGGCTGAGCGATCCACATCATGCTCGTAACATCCAGGTAGCTATGAAAATCCCATTAGCTTTATTTTCAGGGACTTAAATTCCTCAGTATATAAGACATCAGGAATGTGAATTTCCTGAATGTCAAAGGGCAAAGAGACTTCCTAAAGCAGAGCCCAGTTGCTTTCTGACTGCTGTCCTTAGTGTGCGTTTGTTTACTACAGGATTTTGTTCACCCTAAACAAGCAGCTTTGAGTTCAGGAATGTTTGATGTTTCCCTTTAAATCTGCACCTTTAGGGGGTGAGGATGAGTCCTGCCCTCAGCTGGTTTAAATCTCTCACCCTGACTGAAGACTGCAGCTGTGCTGTTTGTACAGGAGCTGATATTAAACAAGGCTTCTTTCTGCATGTTTCCTAGAAGCTTTGTGTTCCACAGCCACTCAGGTCCTTGCTATCTTTATTTCATAGTAATATCTATCATAAAGTTTGCTTTCTGCTTGAGAATAATATGCCCACATCTAGAACAAATTCCTGGAAAATGGGCTGTTAGTGCTCCAGTGTCCAGCTAAAGTGTCCCCAGCCAACCTCCCTGGTATTGCAGCACATTGGGAATTAAGTATCCATAGGATCATTAAGGTTGGAAAAGACCACAAAGAAAAGATCTAGTCCAAACAATCGATTGCCATCATGCCCAGTGAACTATGTCCCAAAATGCCACACTGTCTGTCTTTATGCAAATACTTGAAACAGTGCCTATCCATAAAGCCATGCTTCTTGTGGTGAAAATAATTTACAAAACTTGTGTACAAATTATGTGCTCTGTCTCATCTTAAAAGACAGTCAGTAATAAGTAGAAGCAATTTTTCCTCTCAGGTTACTTCCTCCTGCTTTTGCTGGTGCATTACCCCTCTGCTGGGAAGCCCAGGGGTCAAGATAGGTCTTGCACAGGTATCCTCTATGAAAAACTTGTTTTGCACCATCTTAAGTAGCTTTCCCTCTTACTTACGTGACTCTTAAATGAAATTTAGCAAGATGGAGTGAATTTGTGTAAAATAAACTAGGTTCAACACTGTGCATTGGGAAATGAGTGGTGCAAGCATCCTTTCCTGTAGAAAGTTGGTAATGTTTACTGCCCTTCTCTGTTCCTCTTGCATGAATGTTTCCCAGAAAAATGAATTTTGCTTTCTGTCTTTTCCTATTGTGCTTGGAAAATACTATGCAGTTGCTCCAAGAGCAAGCTCTCATAATTGGATCTAGATGGTAGCATGTTGTATTTCTGAATGTATAAATGGTATGTCATGGCTGAGAAATGCAAAACTGTCAAGTGTCCATTTACTAATACGAAGTAGCTCTATGCTAGACTGACCACAGAAATACCTCTTTCAATTTCAAGTGTTCAATGTTTCAATTTCACATCCTGACAGCCTCCTGTTATGAATTGTAGACTTTTCTTGTACCTTATGAGCCAGAGCTCCATTCACTGATAATGAATCCCAGAATGCTGGGCCCTTAATGCAGCTGTTTGTGCAATAGCACAAAAAGGAAGCTGGAACTGAGACTTTTGTGTTGACAAAGCACTAATTTTAATAATGACAAATTGTTTCTCTAGAATTCAGCACTATTCATATTCATGGCTCTTCTGCTACTAAGCAAAGTCATCCACATGCTTGAAAATCATTTAAATAATTTTTTTTTTAAAACAATTTCTATGCTATTTCCCCGTCTCACATCTCTTTCTTTTAGCATTCCTCACAGGATAATCAAATATTTTCCAAACGTGATAGCTCTAAAGGGAGCAACAAAAACAGTGTTTGGCAAGTAGCATTTTTCCCCTTGAAAGGAAAACAAAAATGTTGAATGGCACTTTATTTCCCATGCCCCTATTTATTACCGTGGCGTGTATATGTGTATATATATATATGTATATATGTATATGTATATATATGTATGTATATATATATATATATATATATATATATATATATATATTAGGGTGGTTATATTCCACCCTTAGTGTTTCCAGTGATAGGTCAGCAGGCTGTTGTTGGTCAGTGGTAGTACGTGGCTTTGGTAGAACTGTACAAATGCTGTAGTGTTTCTATGTTGTTCTAAAATTCCCTATTCAAAAAGTAAAATTATTTTTTACCCAGGAATGCTTTCTGCTTTTCCATTATTTAGTTGATATGGTTGCATAAATTATTAACAGAAAATTCATGTCCTTTCCTATTCTATTCCCTATGCAAGCAAAGTTGCTATGCTTGTTTCTTATTTTAATCTTCTAATATCTACTGAGTGTCGTTTCTTACTTAAAGATTAATCATGATCATATTTCAATACAACAGCCATCTCCTGTGTTATATATATTTTTGATACTCCCAGTGCCTGTAGTCCTAGATGAAGGAATCTAGTTAGGTGGTTCCACTCCATTATTTTGCAACTCCTATCATTATTTTTCACTACTTTTTCAGGTTCTGACAGTATGCCCTTAAAAAAAAGCCCCACCAAAAATGGGGGGAGGGAAATAGCCCTAATGCTTTCGACTTTATGCAATCAGTGCAGAGCTGTATTAGAGTGGAAAAAGTAAATGGATTTCTTTTTTTGTTCATTTGTCACACTTGTATAAGTGATCAGCAGTACATCTAATTGTGGCTGAAGTCCAATGAAATCTGTGCACATGTGATGCTACAAGTTACATCTGTGGGCTCTGTGAAGCCTTAGCAGAAGTCTAGAGCAATAAATCCTTCTGTTGTAAGAAAATATTTACATTTTTAGGTGAACTACATGATATGGGGATTTTCTTTGTTGCCATCTATGTTTTCTTATTGAAAATGTTTCCTTAAGCTATAAACTTCCTCTCTGAAAGAAAAATCTATTCAGATTAGGCTCAAGAATAAACCCGACTTCAAATTTAAAAAATGAACCAGATGAAAAAGGATGTGGGCTATTGTCTCAAGTCAGATTTGTACACCAAGACTTTCCGAAGGAATAATGAAAGTGTCATTGTAGAAACAGCTCCAAAATCTCTGACAGTTTTAGTCTTCAGATTTCAGAGATGATCAAAGAGTTTGTATAAGGAGATAGATATCAATTTCTCATTTCCTTGCCTGTGTACTTTGTGTGTTCTTTAACTCCTATCAAGCAACAGCATAATGCTAGTTGAGGCTGTCATCTCCTTAGTTATAATCCTCTGCAGATGAAAATCAGTATAGCTTCAATTATTTTGTGCCAATTAATTTGAATATTCCTTGGCATCAAGAATGCCTAACTATATCCCATGCTGACTGGCTTTATTTACAGCAAAATGTGAAGTTCTTCCTATTACTGCACTGAGGTAAGGATAGACCTTCCTTACTGTTAGTAATGCTCCAGCTCTCTCCTGATGCATTGTCATGGCAGAAGGGTTGATCTGAGCCAGCAGGTGAATGGCCATCCTGGGTCAGCATTAGCCTGAGTTCTTTTCAGTGCCTTGGAGTGGAGGGCTGTAGGCAGCATTAAATAGTGCTCTTACAAGCTCTGCATTCACCACAGCATGTCTGAAAATTTTAAATAATTGTAAATAATTCCCTTATTTTGTATTATAAAGGAAAAAGAGAAGAAGTATTGGGTCAGCCTTGTTCTTCACGAAGCAGAATGGGCTGAAAAGGGCTGCAGATAGAGGAAAGCCTTATGTTAGCCAGCTTGTTGGGCCTTGATTAGTCCTCTGTTTGGGCAGGTGAGGGGGACAGCTCTGCCCAACTCTGTGGAGATGATGAAGTGGCATCATCTAACCCTGGGCTACTGTCTACTTCTTTGTCTGAAGTCTATGCGTTTGTTTCTCAACCGGTGTTAGCTGGTGAAAGGGACTGTGCACAGAGCCTTAAGACCTGCATTCTGCTCTGCAACGTGGAGCAGGGCTGCAGAGGACAACACATATCCAGGCAAGTGTTGGTGGTGTTAAAGACTCACTGGTTTAATTAATTGGTGGATTTGATATTAATGAATACATTTAGAGCAGCTTTGCGTGCCCATGTATGGGAAGATACATACATTCAGATGAACCTCAATGCTTAATCTGGAGCCATGAGTGCCAGCCAGCCTGGGTGCCAGCCGTTAAGCTTTTTTACTCTACCCTTACTAAGTTTTCCCACTGCTTAGCCTTATTTCTACAAAGGCATCAGTTTTGCCTTTTGTTTGTGTATGGTTGTTCTTAAATGCCTGATAGCTAATTAAATAATGACATATTTTAGTAGCATGTAGATATTGCAGACAATCCAGGAGGGATCACTTTTTAGCGTGGATTTAATATCTTTGCAATGAAACTAATTATTTCTGAAATTTGGAGAATATCTTATGGGGCTTCTTAACTTTTGAGTTGAAAAGAGTCAGAACATTTATTCCTGTTTGGCTTTTTATTTTAATGGAAATAAACTGCTCTTCCATTACCTTGAAGAAATTTAAATGCAATGCTTACATTTTAAGCAATGTAAAACCTCAGTTATGTAGACCCCAAAGGATATGATATGTAATTAAGAGACTGTTTGCTCTACCCATGTAATACTTGCATGGTTATGATTCTTGGATAAGAAGAGCAGACTGCCACTCAGGAATCTGTGTAAATAACTGGATGGCATTCAATGAAAGGAGCCAGCAGTGGCCAGGCTGCCAAATAACTAATAACAGAGGTAATAAATATTTATGAGCACTGTGTTTGAGCCTAGTGTTTTGCACAGGCCAATCTATGCGTTTGACTCTGATCTTTCCACTTGCTGTATGTCATCTGGGGATGCTCCATCAAATATTCTCTGCAATGGCCTGGGGTTAAATCTTGTCATCCTATGCCCTGGAGGTGTTCCCAAACATCTCAGTTTCTAGGGAAGAGTATTTCTAGGCAGAATGAAACTGTTAACTGAGTAACTGTGGATATTTTTAAGGTTCACAGGCAGGCCTCTTTAAGAAGAGAAGCACTCACATGAGCACTGAAAGTGCACTGTGTATAACCCATAAGTTCAGCATATGGTGTCTTTAATACATGAGGAGAAAGGTCAGTATTTCCCAGATCACAATTCAGTACAGTGGGCAAAGATGCGAACAACCCTATCCTAAACCTATCCAGCTATGGCTGGGTTCAGTAAATTCAGAGCTGATCTAGTAACAGAGCTGCTTTTTTTTTTTTTTTTTTTTTTTGACTGTATCTACAGCCATCTTTCCCTGTTTATCTTTCTGATCAGTGCGTTAAAACATAATCCTCCAAGGCAGCTGAGCTTCAGGAGGAATATTGCTCATCTATCTGCTGATAGTAAATAATGGTCACAGTGATCACTGGTTTGGATAACTGCCCATAAATGACTGTTTCTCTGAAATTTCTCTTTGTAAATGTTTAAATAGATATTTTCCTAATTGTATTTTGAATGATGGAATTAATCTGTAATCATTAATGTGACACATCATACTCTCCAAGGAGAGGAAGGTAAAAATCTCTGAGCAAGAGTGAATTTCCCTATGAAAATATCTGTCCAGGACCCTGTCTAGCACGGGAACAACTGTAAATCATCCTGTTTAAACTGAGTCCTCTTATAAAAACTGAGTCAGTATTTTTACTGGAATATTTTCTTTCAAACTACAGAGGGATAAATGTCATGTCAGTTGATATAGAATGGAGATGCAAGAAATTTATCATTTGTTTTTATAACTGTTCTACTGTCATGTTGCTATTCTTGCAGTTTTATGAAGAGCTGACTGTGTTATAGAGTATTCATAAATGATGATTAATTAATCTATTTTGGTGGCCTACTACAAGCAAACAAACCTCAGAGTTAATTTAATTCTCTACTCTTGGTTTCAGAGGGAAAAAAAAAATACAACATTTTCAGTTCACTAGAGGATATAATATTCTCAAATCAGCCACTTTTCAATTAATTTTAAATGACGAATAGAGCAAGCAAATTTTGTTCTTGTCCATTTACTTCTATTAAGGATTCATTTTCAATAATCAGAGAATTCTGAGTCAGCTCATTCTTACCTTAAAGGTTTGCTTCTGATACTAACAAATTATTGTATGGTGTGTGCTTGAAGGCAACAGATTCTTTTTCTTTTTTTTTTTTTTCCCCAATAACCCTCTTGTTGACACACAGCCATTTATTACTATTTCTGCCATCACCTAGCTTGCTGAGAAGTAATTCTGATAAAGTACCCAAACGTATGGTGTGGAGTATCAACTGTCATAAAGAAGGAAAATGTCATAAAAGAAAAAGAGAAAGAAAGATCATGTGTTATCCTAGAAACATTTTCTTTATGCTCTCAATTTCCAGCTAATTAGTTTCTAAATATGCTGCTGAAGGCCTGAGTTTCCATAGGATAATATTTTCCTACACCAGCTCTTTCCAGCTGGTATGACAGTGTAGGATGAAGAAAGAATTATTTTTAACGGAGAAAAAGGATTGAAAAGTCTGAGCAAGGTTGAAATGGATGTAATCATACACCTGAAGTTGAATGATAAAAGTGGTTTCAACTTCAATGTTTGTATTATAGTATTTCTATCATATTATCAGTGCTTACAGGGCTACTAGCTACAAAAGAAATGTCTGTTGGGGAAGGGGTGACTGTGGTAGATAGAGGCACTTTTGTAGCATGTTGTTCTTCAGTATTAATGCACGTTGGTTAAACTGAGCCTCGCTATGGACTGTGGCAGGAGGACAGAAGGTGTCTGCAATTCTGAATGTGCATGGGATACAAGCGTCTTTCTGAATAAAGAAGAGATACGGCTCATATCTTCAGGGAAATGTTACTGCTTCATGCAGTGACACTGCCCATATAGGTGGCTTTGGCTAGTGTGCTATTGGGGTGGAGTCTCATGGTCCTCTGAATTGGAACAAGCATCTGCTCACTCCTGTGCTTCACTGCAATGTCCACTTACACACAGTAAAACAGGTCTTTACATTGTCCATGCTGGTCAGAGGGCTGCAGTACAAAGAATAAGAACTGACTATATTTGTGTATATTAACTTGGTTTGATGTGTTTGTAACCATTAAAACAAATTCTGACATAGCTGGTTAATAATAAAGCTCCCTTTTATGTTGGTAGACAGAACATAATGTAATTAAAATAATAGGCACAGGCATGTCCCTCTCCCATATGCAGTAGGCTGCTAATGATGGCTCAACAAGTATTGACCTTTTCGTAGTGGGGAGGATTTTGTTTCTCCTGTTCCTGAAATATGCTGAGATTATTTATTCACATGGCCCTTATTAGAACAGTTATAAATTACTTATGGATCACATTGTATTTTCTACGAAGCCCAAGGTTATTTTTTATTCTTCCTGCAGTTATGCTCAATGAAACAAAGCAAATAAAAATATTATTAATGCTCAAGACGTTCCATAATAATACTCCCAGATCTCTTGTGGAAGGTAGGAATTAAACCCTCTTTGCATTTGCTTCTAATATTCTGAAGCAATAGTGTGATTCTCATCTACTCTTGTGAGGAGTTAAGGCAGGAAACAAGAACAAAGCATTTTGAGTATAGCACGTGGGAAATGTAGAATCTAGATTTAACAAACTAGAAATGAGCAGTAGCCTCTTTACACTTCCAAACACTCTCTGTAAATGCATTTAAGTGGCCATCAAAATTAAAAGCATCCCATGACACTTATGAAGAATTTGCCTTTCTGTGGTGTGCAGTCATGTTTCGTTTGCAGTTAGAATAATGATGTGGCTTATTTAGGATTAGTCTGCAGCTTCTCGTGAGTTGAGTTCAAAGTTTCCTTTCAGTCACAGGTCTTATTTCACTCTCAACAACCTACAAAAAAAGCTAATTTTCCTGAATTCATACATTACTTTTCATCTCAGGTTAAACTTTCTTGGAGTTGTTTGATTGATAAGAAGAGCTTAAAATAAATGTTCAATTTATTAGGTGTTTAACTTTCCCTTTTTTTATACTTTTCTCAACATTAAAAATTGGGTTGGTCTGTCAGTTGCCAGTATTTTGTTTTAATTTTGAGCACAAAACATACTTTTGCAAAGTGTGCTTGTGACTCGGGGCACTTTGTGGTGATGCAGATATAAATCTATAATTATATTTATAGTGGAACTATGAAAAAGGAAGCATCAGAGGACTGAATACCTTGCAATAATAAGAAAAAAGTTAGCCCGGTGTACTTCATCTCCATACCAGGGAGAAATATTGAGAAAGAATTGGAAGAGAGGAGCATCTTCTGAATTAAGGCACCAGATATATGGAATAATCTTCTTGATACAGACCTTCAATTTAACAATCTCTCTAAGGGATATTCTAGTTTAGGCTGCATAAAATCTTCAGTCATTGCAGTCAACATTGACTGGACAAAGATGGGAAAGCTTTAAGATTGTAGGTTCCCATTTTGTTTCATTTTCTGAAATCTTTTCTGCTTTTTGAAGGTAGCCTTGTGTACATACGTTGTGAAAATCATTGTCATGCTTGCAGCATGGTCTATAGCTATTTCTTCTGTTCAACTTAACTTGATACTATCTCTGAGGTGGGGTTGGTGGCTTTGGACCTGAGGCAGGTTTATAAGTGAACAGAAATTAGGAAGGATGCTGCGGTAAAAGAGATGATGGTGTTAAGGTTTATCCATCATCTTTTTAAGGTCAACAAGTAATGAGAGCAATATGCACCAGACTGGCATGTAAATCCAATTAACTGACTTTCTGTTTGAGCTAGTTGGTCTTGCTGAGGCTTTTCAAAGCCCGGTATACTTATTCTTGCTTTAGTGTTGGACTGAGGTGCCTCTTGTGCCATTACTTGCTGACTTAATAAAAAGCTGTCTGTTTAAAGAGAATTTTTAGAAGAAATGACTCTTGCTCTTGTTTGTAATGGTGATAATATTTAGGGCTGTATTTATTAGCTTATCTTGGCTGTTCAACATTTATGACTGTACTTTATCGTCTGTGAAGCAGGGAAGTAAAGGAGATGAACTAGAAAAAAGATACTGAAGACCTTGCCGATACTGCCGATGTGATATACAGGTTGCTGTAGATGTGATATACAGAACAATTTGTAAGAGTGGGCTTTAAATATGCCTCAGCATTTCTCAGGAGACTGAAGAAGGGTAATGGTCAGAGAACATGGACTGAACTACTTAGTTCTGAGGCTGACACGCAGATCTGGAAAAACCTCCAGAAATTTAAATTCCAGTGGAGTTCCGTAAGCTCTGTAGTGAGAAACCCACTTTTCTGGTGCTGAAAGTATTTCATTTTGGGAACAGTATACTATGAAGATTATTTTTTTAATTATAAATCTGCATGGACTGGCATTTTGAAGCAAAGTAGGTTTGCTCTGTTCTTCCAGCTTCCTCACTGCATTCATGCTCTGTGCTTGTTCATGTTAGCTTATGATAGAAGCAGCTGTGAGCATGCCTTAAAAATGTTACTCCAACTTTAAAGCTCTTTGAGGAGGAACTGCCTCAGTGCAGGATGAATTTAACACCAGTATACTTGTCTTCTCTTTGGACCAGGCACTTTGAGTACAGAAGTGCATGAATAGTTGGTTGACAACTGAAGGGAAGCAATTAAAAAAACAAAAAAGCCATGTGGAGCAGAGCCGGGGACAAACAACGATGGAGGGGGATCTAAAAAGGTATCCTATAAAGAAAGTTTCTTTTCCTAAGGAGAAATTAAGCTGGATAAATATTGAGAATTAGAATAACATATTAAAAAAAACACAACACAACAAAACACAACAAAACAAAACAAAACAAAAAAAACTGTCTGAAAATGACTGGAATGTTGAACTCTTTGAAATAAAATCTCCCTTGCATTTTTTATAATTACAGGAAACAATAAAGTCAACACTGAGAAAATAATACTTTGAAAGTACCTCAAAGAACTGCAAAATATTTCTAAGGAACTGGCAAGGCTTAGGAAAGGAGAAAAGGAAATTTGTGTTTGCTTAAAAAAGGAAGAACACAAAAAATAATCTTCACAACAATAAAAAACAAAACAAAACAAAACAAAAAAACTTACCCACCATGCAATCAAAACTTTAAGCTGACTTTGTTTTTGTGTTGAAGCTGTGGAATGCTCTACACAGGCAGAAATGTTTTTGTTTTTTTTTTGCAAAGGATCAGGCTTCTATGAGGCTGAGACCAGATAATTTTCTATCATGTTAAGTACATGGGCAGCGTTAGATTCAGATGTTAAGGCTGTGGTATTTCTCTCGCCTAGTGCTCTAAAGAAAAATCAGAACAAGTAGGCTGAAACAAACATTTCCTAATGGTTCTGGTGCTCTTTGACTTGGGATGCTGTGTTTGCATGTTGCCGGCTAATGCTGCTGTGCGTTCTCTGTGGGATGCACACCCTCCAAAGGACTTGGGTGTTCTCATATGGAAAGTTTGCATGAGATCAGAAATGACCAGAAATAAGCTTTCATTGCTGGGAAGGAAGCAGCCAGGCAATGCAGGAATGCACTCTGGTGGGTAATTCTTTAGTTACTGACTTGAAAGTGTCTTGAGTAGCAATGTATATCTGTTTTGTGTTCTAGATGCAAATAATACAAGTATGTATGCTTGGTGCATGGTGCAGAGATAAGAACTGTAATTCCTAGGAGGAAAGTTTTAATTTTGCTATCAAAATGAGATTAGGTACAAAAGAAGTTTTTACAAAACATTTTTGTATTTTTGACCAATTGATGTTTCTTCTTTTTTTTTCTTCCCTTCCTTATTTCTATTTGATTATGGTGGTTTTACTGTTTTCTCAGTGCTGGCATGAAAATGCTGACACTGCCTGTGTCCTAATTAGAATTTTTAGATTAACTGATTTTTGATGTCACTGTCAAATCACAGTAGCATTGTCAAACAAACAGCATTAATGATAATAACACAGCACTGATTGAACTGCTAGCTTTGGTCCAGAAAAGGAGATAAAATATCCTATTTGAATTTTTCATTGCTTTTTTTTTTTTTTTTTTTTTTTTTTTTGGTATGAAACAGTAACAGAAAACTCTTCATAGCCACAGTAAAGTCCCATTTTCAATCCTAAATTGTATGTGTGTTTCTAATTTTTAAATACATCTGAAGCTCCTTGTTATGTTTTAAGCCTTCAAATGAATGAAACTGTTCAGAGGGGAGCTAGATGGAAAACCTTTTGAAAGAATTGCCCTATGTAGATTTATTTCAAACCCAGTCTGTTCACTGAGGCTTTTCCTGCTACCTTTAATGAGCTTTGCTTTGAAGTGTTTATGCAAAGAATAAGTACCCCAAACTCTAGACTCAAGCAGCCTTCTGCATTAGCTGGGTCCTGGAAAGGTCTGGCTGGTATTCTTATAACCCTCATTAAAACTCAAAGGAAAGTTGGTTTGATTTCTGTCTGTTGGTGGAATTTATCCCTCCTGTGCATACCACTAAATCATCTCTGCCAGACGTGACTCATCCCTAGGATTCATAAATTAGAGAGTGAAAATATATATCTGAGCCACAGAGTATTCAGTAGAAACCATTTAAAAAAATCCATCAGAAGATCCTGTTGACAGTTTCTCAAGAAACTACCCTAATGCAGTGTCACTTGGGCATTTTCTAATTTAACTACTTTTTGAGGCATTTCTTTACAAAAGTGCAAACATTTTTGGTATATGAGCTTAATATGTATTTGTAATACATTTGCTGAAATTGCTTCATTTTGTGTAATGATCAGGGTTTCTGTATTCCCACATGCTTCTCAAGATTCAGGAGAGAAAAACAGAGAATTTTCCAGTAGCCTTCATTGGAGGTGCTTGAATATCAGGAAAGGAGAGCAGACATCCAGTTCCTTCCCTTTCCAAAATGTAAATGTATTTTCTTTACCTCAAACAAGAACTTAATTATCTTCCACCCTCTCTTTTCTATAAAAGTTTCCTATCTGTTACATTATTCCTATTTTGTAAATTTGCTACCTCACATTTAATTAAATTTGAAATGTGCTTCAGTAATCAAACTAATTGAAAAAGTGTTTAATCAGCACTTGATTATTTAAGTAGTGTTTGTACTTGCACTTGTTCAGGGCGGGGGGGGGGGGGGAAATGAGGTGGAAACCTGCTTCCTTAGACTACTAGTGGGTGTTATGATGGCCATATGGGTATCACTGCAGAGAGGATGTATGGACAGTGATTCGGGGCTTGAAAACTGGGCACTCCTGCTGGAGGCCAACGCTGATTGCTTCCATTGAGCCTGGGCTGCTATTCATGCTAAACATCCCTCGTTCCCTCATCATGCATGTGTCTGCTCAGAATGGCTTATGCCACCTCTTGCTCACACATGTTCAGGTTTGTTTCTTTCACCTTGACTTGGTAAGCTTGGAAGCTGGGAGAACAGAAATAGCTGACTTCTAGTTTGATTTTAGACAAAGAAATAGCTGTATTCCACGGCAAATTCCACGGTGATATGCTGATTTTAATCAAGGGATTGCAATTATTCCTGAAATTCAGAACAGACTGAAAAAGACAATCTTAAGTTGTGTGAAGCAAACCTGTAATAATTCTGTTTACTGGAGAATAAAGTATGGATTTTCACTACTGGAAGCCTTGTCTCAGGGTAACAGTGGACATGAAGTGATTTCAGCTGTACTCTTGCCCTCTCCATCAGATGAATAAATGTGGCACTGCTTGGTGCCAAGGGGCAACTTGAGTTAGTGGGGTGATGAATTAATGCTGTGAAGGGAAAGGGGCTGTGCTGCACAGCGCCTCTTTGCTTGTTTTGCTGGTGCTATTAGTCTATTTCTAAGCAACAATTTCAACTATAGCCCTTTCCAACAAGGCAGACAAAAAGAGGTTTCACATCAATAGAGCCCCAGCAGCCCTGGTTGCTTCCAAGCCCCATCAGAAACTGGCGCCAGCAGTGCTGTGTATAGGTGTGGGTATGAAATGGGGAGAGTGCCACTATTCTGTGCCCACTTGAGGGGGAAGTTCATGCCTGCATAGCTCCTGCCAAATGACACTTCTGCACACGTGGCTCAATTGCAATAGTTGCTTGCATGTCTGCTTTTTAAGCTCAGGGTACTTGAAGGAGTGACTTAAAGCTGTATCATTGCTTTAAGGCCCTGGTTTTATGGATAGCCCAGGTAACGAGTTGCATATTCAAGGACATAAAGACATGAGGAAGATGTGAGAATTCAGAGTTTCCTGTGGGTGGTGTTGGAGGTCTGCAAGAGCCAAAACACTCTTGTCCAGGTTGGCTTCCAGGGACAGTCCTGGGACAAACCATGCTCCAAACTGGACCTGATTTGCTTTGGAAGAAACTGCATATTCTCTCTGATAGTGAAGCCAGGAGCAAATAGGCACTTACGTACCTTGTGGGATACCAGTCACCAGGTCCCAAATGTGAAATTGGAAACTATGCTAGCCAAAACTGATGCAATTATTAGTTTCTGTATATGTATTCTCCTCACCGGTAGAAGTCTGAGCTGTTGCTTTTAGATTAAAAGAAAAATGAAAGCAATGTCAACAGTTCAAAAATAAACAATGGTACAGACAGTTACTTTTGCTACAAAACTTAGTGGGGTAACTATAGTGATAGGTAAAGCAGCTTACATGGCACGGGATGCTGTGTTATGGTTAGGATTTTATTTTATGGAAATTATTTCTATCCGTGAACTACATTAGGCATTTCGTTAAATAAGATGGAAAAAAATATGATTTTTTAAAGAGTCTTTGCATTCCAGACAGTTGTTCATTTCCATAATCCATTCAGACAGCACACACTGGTTTATACCACACTGCACTTGGTAAAGCCCCCAGATGCATAGGTTAATATCCAAATGTTTTAAAAAAGCATACTTGTTAATGAACATAGGTGTGTGAAAGTCTTCTAGGGTATATGCTGGGAAATCTCTCATTGCTATTCTTATGGAAGTTTGGAGAGTAAATCACATTTGCGGCATATTTTTTTTTTCAGTGGAGTTTGGAATAGACATTCTTTTGATCCTGTTCAGAAGATACGATGGATTTTAGGATACTAATTTCTATTGTATTTCTAATTAACCACCAAAACTCTACACCTTTTCTTACTTGGAATAAAATCAGACCTCCCCATTTGTTTATTTGTGCACTGTCCAAACTTGGTATTTAAAAAAAATGGATGCATTTTGCTGATTTCATTTTATTCTTTCTTCCTACTCACATCAGTAGCCTTCTGAGATAAGGCTGGATTTTTTTTTATTCTCATCACCACATATTTCATAGGGTAGTGTACCAACCTGACTTGAATGATGGTGGAGTTTTGTGGTGTATCTTCAGCTCACACATGATTAAATTATATTTCTTCCTGTCTGAATAAGCACTATATTGGAGTAGATTCATACTTAACTCAGAGTTAGGGAAGTGCATGTCAGTATTTCACTTGTGTGGCTCAGCTCAATAAAATATCGGTTTTGATGAGGTAGAGATAGAAAATCATAAAAGTAGAGGGGGGAAAAATCAAACATTAACAGTATAGAAATAAAGCTGTTCTTTTGAAATGCCACCCAATAATATATATTGCGATCTCAAGTTATTGGAACATAGTTTGGTCAAAACAAGCTCAAGTACTGAGAAAAAAAAAATCAAATAACACCTTACTCCTCCCCCTTTTTATTTTTTATTTTTTGGAAGAAGTCTGTTTAACTCTGTTTGTGAACATCACTGTTGCACAGTTAAATCTGGAATGCTTCACACACCATGACATACCACCTCCCTAGGAAAAGTCTCATCTTTGCTGCTGCATCACCTCTGAAACCTCCTACCATTAATAAGCAAAGGGTAGAGCTGTTTTTCTGGAGTTTTCTGTTGTGTGCAGTGTAACAAGTGGGACATTTAGTATGCCTGCTTGGCTGTGAACTCCTTTAGGGAGAGATTTGGTTGTTCCTGGAAAAAGACCAGTTGGGGGAAGCTTCCTGCTAGAAGGAAGGAGATGCTCTAGTACATGTGAGGTTGGTCCTGCTCAGAAGCAGCTCAGAAATTCCAGAAGAGCACAGTGAGGAGACTATCATTAAGTGTTGGGATAAGCCTATCTGGTTTCATCCTGTTCAAGATGTAATGTTCAAGAAGTGATACTTCTTGACGTCTATTGGAAAATTGGAGGGTGCAAGAAGTATTTTGTAATTTAAGGAAAAGATGAAAATGTTGAAGAAATCAGGGTGGCCTGAGCATACTCAAAAACTTGGTTGTAGAATAGGCAATTGATGGAAGAAATGAGGATGTTCTGAGCATCCCTCTTCTTGGGAGGAGGGCATACACTGCTGCTGAGTGCTCACCTGTTTAAATCTGGGGAACACTTCAGTTAAGTCAAAGATAGCACAGTATCCAAGTATGTGAAAACTCACAATAAATTTCAGCAGCATCCCAAGCCAGGTTAAACTAAATAAGCTATGGGGAGAAAAGCATGTCAGAGAGGTAAACAGGATAAAAAACAGCCTTTTTATTTTCAAATTAGTATTCTAAAGTAGCTGTCACGTATGATATAGAAAAGCTCCTAATAGACATGTTCATTTTCTTTATGATCACTGAATTGCTTTGACTCAGGCACCAACTTAGTTCCCCAGCCAAAATTTTCACACACAATCATCTAATTATAGAATACTAAATTCTATACTTAGGTCTCTACATAAAAGCGACCTGGATTTGAGAACTAGCTTCAACTGAAGTTTCTGTACCTCTACAAAAAAGTCAATGCGTACCACAATTGAAAACCACTGAAAATTAGGCCACCTACCAAGACACAAGTCATTTGTCTTGTGAGTAGAATACCTTGTTTGAGTGGAACAGGTGGAAAGGAGGACAACAGCAAAAAATAATTTGTATGTTTTTTTGTCCTTCTTCCTCTAACCTCTAAGCTACTGTCTCAAATGGCACCAGGCTGTTGTTTACTTCAAAAAGCAGCACTTGCAGTCATATAGCTTTCCTCCTTGATAAGCATGATCGTATCTGTGTACCTACATACATTGTGTTGTCTCAACTGTGGGAGCACATGCATTTTAGCATGAAACAGTTCAGACTGTTTTATTGAGAGACAAAATTGGTCACTAGCTATGCAAATCATCCTAAAGAATATGATGCTCGTGATCAAACCATATGTATGTAGATTGTTTGTGCACATATACATTTACATACATATGCATTGGGTTATGGTTTGTGTAAACTTTGACAAAGAAAAGGTGCAGAACTGAACACAACATATTCTTGGATAATACTGTTCCTGGTGCTATTCTGCAAGGATTTTGTGAAATTATTACTTTCTTACCTGTATGCGCTTGCCTCATTAGTAATGTTCAGCCAATTTCATCTTTTTTCTATAACTGCTAGGTGATGTGTAGGCATTAGAAGGCTATATAGTGCCTGAGGGTATTTTTTTAGCTACGCAGGACCTATTTTTAAGAAGTGGTGGTAAGGGAATGATATCGGCCCTGAGCCCAGGAGTTTCGAACAAGTTCTCTTAGGAGTGTACAGAACCACGATTAGGGAAACAGAAAGGAAAGCAGAATAAGGTCACTCAGCTCTCTCTACCCTTGCTGTTTTCTTTCAGTATTGGTTAGATATGGCAATGTCCTTTTCTCTTACAAGGACTCAGCTTCAGGGTGAGAAAAAGCTTGAAAATGACAGAAATGCATTTGCTGCATACAATCAGAATGATTTTTTTTTTTTTTTTTTTTTTGCTAATTTCTGTTGCTTTTTGCTTCGTTCATCTTAAAATGTATATTCCCTCTGATCAAGTAATCTTCTTTTAAATTTCCCAATGTAGATCAAAGGAAAGTAATGCCTTTCCCTTCTTCCCATTACCGCCCCCCTTGCCATTACTCGGTGTGTCCAAAAGTAGCAAAAGTAGCAAAAGAAGGGTACCTACAGGATTCAGGAGAATGGTGAGGAAAAGTTCACCTCCTCGGATACTTTTGTCCAGCTCCTGAGGACCCCCTGGATATTCCTTGTAAAAAATAGTATGAGTGAAAAGGCCACAGGTCTGTCGAGGAAGCACCTGAGAACAAAATGACAGCACCATTGTAATATTAACTTATTTCTGCAAACTCACTCTAACATATTCACTGTAATACTTCCAGCAGCTTGAGCAAAGCTGCAGACCTTTCAGACTCTGTAACCCAGTGTGTTTATAGACTCTAGTGCACCTTCTGCACTCTCACTGTAAGCAAATTCCTGCAGATATGATTTCCAGATGCAAAGCTGCATCACACATGCAGACTGCTTTAGCCAGCTTATCCAGTAATAATTAAGGGCTTGTTTCCTGGTGTTTGGAAGAGAAAAAAAACAACCAAAAAGCTAAATATTTCTTCCTTTGGCAAGGTTAGTTTATTAAAGGATAAATAATGCTTCCTGGCCGTCTTCACTATTGCAGGTAATTAATGTTATAGGGACACTGAAATGAGTTGTTATTCAAGGCTGTGGACCTCAAATGAGTTTCAGATTTTCCTCAGTTTAACATAACGTATTGTATATTACATAGTGTCCGAAAATCACAGTGAACCCTTCTCCTCTCTGTCAAACCTTTCCAGGACTGGTGGAGCATGCACGTGAGAGTGATCTGAGGTCAGGCCTCTATTCCATCATTAATCAGGAGGCTGCATGTCAGAAACTTGCAAGCTAGCAGATGTGGGAAGTAAACTGATCTTGGAAAGTCAGATGTTTTAGTTACATTGCTACCTAGTTAAAATCAAAAGGCTCTGCTGCACCGAGTAAAGACAACAAATGTCAGAGTTTATAGATACTGCCTAACATATGCAGAGACATGATTCACCTGGGGAAGGCCTTTTGTTTCCCTGCAGTCAGTGCTTTCATTTTTCTACTCAGTTAAAAGACAAATAAACCTCGAGATCAGTGAAGCATTTTAATGTGTAAACGCGTTGCTGAATTCAAGTCTATGCCAATCATAATTGGACTTTGTGCAGTAACTTGTTGGTTTTGATTGAGACATATTGAAGGAATGGCATCAAGCTGTGCCGGGGAGTTTCAGTTTGGATGTTAGGAAAAACTACTCCATAAGGGTGGTTGGGAACAGGCTGCATAGAGAAGCAGTGGAGTCACCATCCCTGAAGGTGTTAAAGAAATGTGGAGAAGTGGTACTTAAGGACATGGTTTAGTGGGCAGTATTGGTGGTAGGTGGACGATTGGGCTGGATAATCTTAGAGGTCTTTTCCAACCTTAATGATTCTATGATGCCATGTTTCCTTTGTCAGAATGTTGATCTCCTAAATAAGATTTTACATGTGTAGGCAATATTAGCATCTGTTAGGGCTTTTCTATGGTTAAGGACCCAGCTTTGAAAAATGTATTTCTAACTTAGGTTTTACAGATATAAGTTTAGCAGTTGCCTGTTTCAGTCTCACAGTCTTGTCCATTCAAACTTTTTTCCTCCAAGCTGCTTGCTGGGAGGATGGGTCAAATAATTTTACACAATTGCCTGCCTTTCAAAAAGGTGAAATATGCATGTGAAGAGCCCTCTCCCTTCTCACCCAAATGTGGGGTGTAGAAGAATCAAGCATGTGCCCAGTCCAGAAGATTCAGGAGCACAGCTCAGAAAGAAACTTTGGCCTTAGAGAAGTGCCAGAGAAGATTACTTCTACATGTTCGTTTTCTCTAGTGTTGAGTTTCTAATCCTTTCATACACTGACATGAAGCAGACCTTGAAACATAGATCTTAAGCAGTTTAATGAATTTCAAAATATGCATTTATATTTTGATTGATGGTTGGTAGTAGATCGGGTTACAAATGCACTTAGTTTCTGAAGATTACATTAACAGTTGCCTGAGTTTGTGTGACTTTTTAAAATTGCATAATAAATGCACTCTTTTGGCATCTTTACAAATCCTCGATCACAGAGAATTTTAATGATTGCTGTAAAACTTGAAACATTTGGTAAAAATAGCAGACTTTTGAATCACTTAAAGTAATATTGCTATGAAGCATGGAAATGCAGTGTACCATGATGCCATTGTGGATGAAGCCCCGTCTGTACCGTGCAGGCTTCAGGTGTGGGTATTCTTCTGTGCTGGTCACTCGGATATGCCAGACCTTCTTCCAGGCCTCATACAGCTGGATGTGGACTGGGTAGACTCCAGAGTGGTGTGGAGCCACTGCGTACCCCATGTCAGTTGGTATGCCATGCTCCTGCGACACAGCAGAGAGAAGGATATATTTAGGAGCAGAAAAAGAACACGTAATTCTTCAAAGATTTTCTCCTGTGGATAACAGCTTTGGAGAAGCTGTTGTCCTTGCACAGCCTTGTATCTATTTGTATGTAGCACATGCTAAAAACAGGGGAGAGGTGGAGGGAGCTGGAATTAGTTTGATGTCTGTAGAGTGATAAATCCTCTTGGATTACACTGTGTTACTGTTTTGTAGAGAACAGGTTTATCTGCCTGTTCATTAGATGTTGCATGCTTTATAATATATGTTCTGTTTGGTTCTGTTTAAAGAATCTTGTAAATTATCAAATAGCATTAGAGCAGTAAGCAGAAAAACTTGTTGCTGTGACATCTGTGGCTTGTTCTTTCCTATTACTTGAATAATAAATAGTAAGATGTCTTGCTGATACAAAACAAACAAAAAAATAAGCATATGTTCCCTATAGCTTCTGAATATACTTATGTTTCCCAAAGTATTAGGGTAGTAGCAAAAAATCTGGACTGAAAGACATATTTTCTGTTTCATAAATATTTATTCTGTTTTTCTAAGGAATTACGTGCATTTTCATGAATATAATCTGTAGGCTATACTGAAAATATCTCCTGAAGGAACAATGAGGTGTTTATATGCAGGTAGACAGAATTAAGGAGCTAGAGTGTTAAGTGTACTAACGTGTGGAGCATGTTCCTTTACTCCTGAAGATTTCTTGCCTTTGTTCTGCTACTAATTGCACCCATAACCTCATGTGGTCTATCCGAAAAACTCATCTGATGGGATTATCTGATGGGGCCCCTTAACCTTTTCTGTAGACTGGGGTGTTTTTAAGAATGCATGTGATTTGATTGAGTGATTAGCTTTGTTGGGCTGAGTGATGTAAAGAAATGTACCCAGCATTTTGTCACCAACTACTGGTGACAGGAAGAAAGGTTATGTTCTGCCTCTTCTTCCTTATCCTCACACTCATTTTCAAGCCCTTCAATTTCTAAGTCCTTTTCAACTCCCATGGGAGATCTACAGGGGATCTTTTTCTATGCTCTGAGTGTTTACTGCATCTCTTTTGCTCCCAGTGCCATGTGATGTGGGACAGTGCCCATGGCCCCAGTTTCTCACCTTCTCTCCTCTTCTTCCCTAGATGTCAATAAAAGCACTTGCTTCTCCTGCTGAGAGAGCTGCCACATCAGCTATTTTCTGTTCATATATAATTGATACAGATGAAAATGGTTAAAATCTGAGCTGGTGTGCTTGCCCTTCATCTTGCCCATATTATCTAATAACTGTTGATTACTTCTGGGAGTGGCACCTTCTGTAGGGCATCTTTAAGTACTTTGCAATGAAAGGCTTTTGGTTCAATGAAAAAAAAAATAAACCAACGGGGAACTTGAGAAATTTAATTTGAGAAACACCATTTAATGCATCCACTTAAAATTATCTGTTTCTTACTAACAAATATTTTAGTTACCTGCTGATCTTGGGGGAGGTGGGGAGAATGTATAAAAAGAACACCAAACACACTCTTTCGCAATTTACTGACGGAAAAGTGTGACTTTCAGTTATTAATGTTATATACGTGAAAAGCATGAGTCAGTTTAATGATGAATAGAAGTACAGTTAGAAGTGTCACTCTTCTCTTTTCTCTTTTCTTTGAACATGAATAAAGGAATAGGTTATGTCTAAGGGTTTTTGAAAAATCTCACTATTTATTAACAGAATGTCTGAACAGTCTATGATGCTCACAGTCAGATGTACTGAATTACAATGTGCAATAACAAAACTTCACCAAAACCTGTTAGGAAGTTCACAGACACAAATATAAAGCAAAAGTGTCTTGATCTAGCTAATGACTGCTACTGTGAATGTGTCTGAAAGGAGGTATCTGGATGAATACAGGCAAAACCCTGTTTGTCTACTTACTATTTGCAGCTGGTATTGCTATAGTAACAGAACCTCAAAACGGTAATCTACCATTCACAAATAAAATAAGGCACCACTTTGCAAGTTCTCAATATAAGAAGATAATTAACCTCTGAATAGACCTGCATACTATGCAGTTCATCATTTAAGTACATGTCACTCAGACACCCAATATGATTTTAGAAAGATATAAGCAATCATATGTGACTAGTTCCATGTTCAATTTACTTGGGTAAATTAAACATTAGATGTCCTATTTTAGTGATTTCTTTTATTTTGTTTTTTGTATTTTTGTTATTAAATTTAGTTTAGTGTTGAGAATTAATGTGCTAAAGGAGAAGCAAATACTGAATCCAAGAAGGACTTGCTCCAAGTTGTCAGGCAAGATGGGAGGTGCCATTAGTGAGTACACTCTTTGCTCTAAGGAACAGTTTCCTTATTTCTACATTCAAGACTTTGTAGATGTGCATAGTTTGGAAAATTTCTTGACCTTTTTGGCACTACAAAGAACAGTATTACATTCTTGAGCATGCTTGAGCTGGGACAGGAATCCAAAATAGGAACTGGAAATGCTCAGTCCTGCCAGTGCAGCCTGGCTCATCTGCACAGCCTTACGAGAGCCATGTGCAGGACGGGTGCTTCTATGAGTGGTTTGAAAAGCTGAAGTAATCTGCTGTGGCTCCTTTCCTCACATAATTATCAGTTTCTTTCAAGCAAGTGAAGACCTTGCTATTTTTACAGAAATGAGCTGTATTCATGTCAGCATGTACTATATATATTCATTCATTCTACGTTTGCTAAACAGAAGACAGGTAATGGAGACTCAGTGATTCATTCCAGGGCTAGGTGTATTCTCAAAACATAAGTTTGAGTTCTGTTTTCTTCTGTGAGCAGATCCTGGAGATTTTAGTTTAAAAACAAAACAACAACAACAACAAAACAGTGACAGGAAAATTGGCTACTTATATTAGCAGGATGTTGTTTGAGAGAGACTCAGTTCCCGATTGCAACAAATACTGCATTTACTTGTTAAAGCACAATAAGGATTAAAATTATGCTATATGACAATACTAAATCTGGTTTTTAAAAATGACTATTGATTTATTTTACAGAAATATATAATATTGGCCATTACTGGGGACAGAATAAGAAAACCCAGATCTTTAATTCAACAAATCTTATGTCTACTGTGGATTTCCTCATACAATCAATTGAACTGCAATAGTACTTTATATAACTTTCTGTAACTAATTCTTAGATGAAGAAGTTAATATAACCTCAGGCATGTTTTCAAAAATGTTTTGACTTTGTCCAACAGTAGGTGATAGAGAAAATATGGAGATGTTACCTTCCAAAGTTGAGATTTACATAAGCTTTACATACTTTTAGTACTGGGATATATTTTTAATATTGCTGCAGGTAGATGAGATTTCCTATGAGATTATATGTTACTTTGCAAGTTTAAAATACTTATTAAAGTTTTTTTGTGTGTGTGGTTTTTTTTTTTTAATTTTAATTTGATAAATGAATTCACCACTTACTTGTCAGCAATCATAAAAATATGATTCTAGACTTCCTGGACACAAAATCTTGTTTATATTTCTGGATAATTTTACTGAATATATACTTCATCCTTTTAGTTCCATTCTGAACTTTTAAAATCACGTTTAAAAATTCTCTAGCTAGACAAAATGATTCAGCAAATAAGAAATTACTGTTAAGAGACAGGAGAAGTGCTAATGTGAATCTAGCTTATAATCAGGAAATTGAATCCAAGGAGCAATACAAGAGAGGATCTGAATTGATTTGTTTCGTAAAAGTGCATCTTACTTCATATCAGATCATAGTGATGTTTTTACAGCCTATGGTAATTTTTGCCCTCTTTCTACCATACATGGGTGTATGTGTTCACAAATGAGAGCAGAAAATAATTAGAGAGCAAATAAATCAAGGCAAAAAAAAAAAAAAAAAAAAGCTACAGGCTTTGGATTAAATATATCCTAGTTTTTGTAAGATAAGGATATACAAGAGGGAGAGGAAGAATATTTTATGATTAAAGGTTGGCAGTGAAAATCAGCAGAACTTGATTTGTTTTATTTTTGGAATATGGGCTAGCAGAGACATCTGCTTACATGATTTGTTTACCTCTGTATCAGTTATCTGGCCTATAAAGACATAAGAATAATAATATCTGAGATCTTATCAGTTTGCAAAGCTTAATCCATTAATGTCTGTAAAGGATTTGGGGATCCTCTGGTAGGAGAAGAGAATAAAACAACCCACAAAATATGATTGACAAAACAAATTAATAACCAAATAAATATCATTTTCCTTTCGCTGAGCTTTGAAATATACTATCCATATATACATAAATAATAAGACGTTAGAATAGCAAAGTTATGGTTAGTCTGCAACCTGCTTTACTGAAGTTAAAATCACTTGTTCTGGTGTCTACTTGTTGAAGCTTTCTGGTATAAGTCTTCCCCAAACGATAACAAACAGAGATAAAGACCAGAATCTAAAAAAAAGGACTTTGCTCTTTGTCTGTGAAAAGTGAGGGAAGGATGAAACACGAGCATACTGGGTGCATCAGCAGTGAGAGTGTGCGAGGCTTGGGTTTCCTCTCATCCCCATGCAAGGGAAATGTCCTCTGAAACAGCAGAAACATGGGAGGCTGCATGGAATCCTACCAGGTGTTTGTTTCCTATAGCTGTTATGCCCTGCTCTTAGAGCGTGAGGCTGAGGATGCCGTGAGTGCTTGGGAAGAGGTGTGGCAGGGATGGGCACAATGGGCACTGGCAGCACAGGCACGTGTGGGCAGGGATTTTGTTAAGCAGAACTTCCTTCACTTCATGATAGATCCAGGGCTACGGGGCACCAGTGTGTGAAGGATGTCAGAAAACAACTTCCTCTCGCTGTCTAGATGTGGAACTGCAGAAATGAGGAAAGATGTGCTCATATTAAAGGTGCTCTCATTTAATTCACAAGCGGTTTACAGGCAAAGGGAATTCTTTAAAGACTGTTGATTTTATAAAGCCCCAGAGGTTTACTTATTCACAGAGGTTTACTTATCTACAGTGAAATCAAGGTAATTGCGCACCTAATTAGCAATTAGTTGTATTTATACAAATTTATTTAGCTATCTGATTTCTACGAGTATTTTGTGATGTACCTTTTTGAAGCAGGCTGCAATTGTAACCTCTCTATTTATAGAGCCTAACTCTGAGGTGCAGACATACCAGTGTAGAACAGAGCAAGGTGTTTTATCCAGCTGCCGCTGTAACACCTGCATTTCTTGACTGTATCCAGCAGACTGTATTTATGCTCAAGCTTCTGCAAACCAAAGATTATACACTGTGTAAATGCAAGAGCCAATAAAAATTGTGCTTGTGTACATTTATAGCTCCATGTGATAATATCCATGAAATACTGTGTTTCAGATAAACTGGCTTATGTTTGTTAAGCTTGACTTTAATCCACAGCACTCAGAGAACATTCCTTTTATGAAACGTTTTCTCCCAGTGAACATCACCACTCCTGAGCCTCACGCTTCCTTGCATGAAGAAACTGCTGACTGTGAAGGGATTTAGATCTAGCCTTTAAGGTCCAGGTTTCCAGTCCGTGTGATGTTTCTTCCAAAATGAAAATGCCCTGAGGAACTGACAGGTCTTAATGAAGAGATTTTTTTGTTGTGGTGGTGTTTTTTGGGATGTTAAAGCAGCCTTGATTGCTCTTTTCTGATATAATTATTTGCTCTCCCATCTTGAAGAATTCATTTTGTTCTCACCGTCTTTAAAAAATGAACAAAGAAATACATCAGGTGAAGAATGAATGTGATCGTACTTCTGAATAATTACTGCAACTTCCCTTGCACAAACTGGCAAAGTGTTTACTTACAGTTAAAACAGGAGGTGGGCAGATACGGTCAATAAATAGGAAATGTGTGAGAAAATGGCATAAACGTCAAGCTGCATTCCCCTGAGTATGGTTCTAAATAAAGATAATAGAGCACAAATAAGATTTATAGCACTAAGCGGATTTACTGTTTACTGTTCTGGACCTATAATATAAATTTGGAAACACGGTGTGAAGTAAGAGAATAATAAAAAGGACTCGCTTTCATTTTGGAAGACTTAAAGAAGTGCGATTGTAGAAAAGGGAATTCCTTTCCCAAACAAGACATGAGTCTGAGAATGAGAAAGAAGAGCACAAGGCTATTCTGGAGTCATAGCTGGAAGCTCTGTTAAATATCACGAAAGCTGTCATATCAGGAAGACAAATTTCTACCCCAGAGTGGACTTCAAAGGAAGCCTTTTGAAAAGAAATGTTCTCATAAGTAAATTGCAGAGCTCGTATCGATTCAAGGTTGAGAGGTTGGTACAACCCCTGTCCAAATGCTAGCAGGAAATAAAGCTGTAATAACTGCAGCCTTTCCCTGACATCAGCCTCTTATTTATAGGCACCCAAAGGAGTCTCTACCCTTCAATGATGATAGGAAGATGGGCTTTCTGTAGCTGATGATCTTTCTGTAGCTGAAGTTGCAAACATTCTATTACAAGCTCTGTTTTCAAGCTGCATTATAGATTTTATTTCTGAAGGTGATTTGATCTAAAAGACATCATGTTACCTGAAAATACTAGGAAAATTTTCCTGCAGGTTTTGAAGATGAATGCATACTTGAGATAGGAATTACTTAAATTGTTCTTGCATTTAAAATCTCAACTATATATAGATTCCTTAGACTGTTATGCCAGGTCAAACAAAAGACATGAACAGGCCATGCCGGGAGTGACACTGTAACACTGTGTTGTAGAAGAGAAAAGTCATCCAAAACGCCTCTGCACTGATTTCCTACAAAGAAGCAGATGAAGGAGGTTATCTAGAGAGAAGAGTGAGCGGTTAAGCCATTTTTAATGAATTTGCTTTAGAGGTTGTTAGGAAAATATTTTCATAAACAAGGGAATAAATTGCTTCCAACTGTTTGTTAAGACATCTGCCTTGGCTTGGCTTCTTGATGCCTCTTGGCTCATGTGAGGGATGGGGAGCAGGGTTTGCTGCTGGCTGCCCTTTCTGAGCTGTGAGGGGCTGAACTTTGTGCTCCCTAAGCAGCAGAGAAAGCTTCGCTGCGTACTCTGTTCTTCTGAGTGGCACAGGTTATTTGGCATTTCTGTGCCTTGTCAAAGTCCACACAAGTGTCTTTTCTAAAGAGAGCATTTTCAGACTTCAGCTGTTTTTTGTGATGCTGCTTAGTAGAATTACCCTGAATGGACTCTAAGTGGTTTCCACGTGACCTCTGTGTGTAAGTGCTCTGAGCTCTGGGCAGTGCTAGTAGGATGGCTCTTGTAAGTTAACAACAGAAAAAAGCAAAAAGGAAATGTTATCTGTAAACATTACTAAAAGCTTAGCTATGTGAAAAAGCATATTTTCAGGTCATCTAAAAAAGCACTCTGAAGTCCCACAGCTTCACTTATTTACCTCATTAGCTTCAAGGTTTCTCACAAACCATGCACAACATTTCACAAAGTTGATTGAAGCTTTCACCCTTACTTCTGAAGCTGTTTGCACCAGACATCAAGGAGCTGATAACCTGTGTATTATTCCCTTCCTAAAGCTCAAAAGGCCAAATGACATCTGCCAAGAATTCCCTGCTTCTGATCCCTGTGGTCTTGCAAGACAAGGTCAATGGGCTGCTTCCTATCCAGTAAGCCTGTGCCAGAGAAAAAGGGAAAATTCAGCCCAAGTTTGAGTCAGTGTGTTTTTTTTAGGGCTGAGTTACCAATCTTGAAACCTTATTTTTATACCTATCTAAACATATGTATAATACAACTAATATAGCCGCGCTTTCCTTGCTGTATTTATATGCAAAGGTGATCCATCTGGTAACTCTTACTTACCAGTGCAAATTCTTTGTTGAGGATCATCTGCTCCACCAGTGACGACTCATTGTGGAAGAGATGAGGCTGCATGTGACTCCACATATGGGGAAACCACCAAAATTCATCCACAGACCTCAACAGCAGGTCATCACCTTCATCTTCCTCCTCAGTGCCTGCAAAAGATCAAAGAAGAAGAAAAAAAAATAATAGAAAAGTAAAGCAGAAAATGTCTATAATTACTTTGGTGGGAGTTTTCTTGTTTGTTTTCAAGATAGAGGCTGCTATAAAACCTCGTGTCTGGCTCTGATTTCTCACTGTGCTACGGGCACTCTCTAAAATATCACAGAAGAAATCAGACGAGTATGGGTGATAGTTCTCTCTTTCTATTCCTGACACCATGTTAATTTACCGTAGTTCTAACACAGTGTAAGTTTTAAGAGTGAATTGCTGTTCTATGTAATACACTAGAGGTTTTTAGAAGTTCAGGCTCCCTGTGAAGATGATGATTGGATGGACTGCCCATGGTGGTGGTTGCGTCACTTTTCCTCAAAGTGTTCAAGAAATGTGGAGATGTGGTACTAAGGAACATGGTTTAGTGGGCACTATTGATGGTAGGTGGACAGTTGGAATGGATGGTCACAGAGGTCTTTTCCAACCTTAATGATTCTATGACTTGTATCCACCTGCTTTGGTCCTGATTGACACTGCACAGCTGAGGCTGGTGTGGTGGCACTGCAGAGTGCTGTGTACCAGTATCTTGTTAAAACTTAGTTTTACTGCTACCTCTTGAACCTCAGCAAAGTGAAATCTGATACTTTCTGGTAAAAAATGAAAAAAAGTTTCAAAGATGGTGATAAACACAAAACTAATGACAAGAGTTTTATGTGTTGTTTACTATGGTTCAATATTCTATTCTTGCCATGTTCAATCTCTAAGTAAAAAGAATAAAAATTCCTATGTTAGTGAAGAATATCTGCGTCAGGCAGAAACATGTATGCTTATAACAAATCAAACCCCCCTATCTAAGAAATGATACAGTGCTACTTCCACAGTATGCAGACATAGGTCTCCAGTGCTTTTTTAATCTAGGAAGGAAAAGTTATGTTTCCACTAACTTTACCCTCAAATTACTGAACAACATTCAATTTATTGCACTTTCCTGTCTTGTTCCTTTATCATCTTAATTTAAATGCCTTTATTTAGCTTTGGTCAAAGAAATAATTGTCCAAATCAGTCTACTGATGCGAACATGGATTGCTTTCTCTCTCTGGGCCTTTCAATTTCTGCAAAAATCATTGAAACAAAATGTTCCATGGATGTCTCTGTTTACCTTTGTGATATGAAGCAGGGACACACAGAGATAGCTGCTCAGTGCATGCACTGCATCTCTTTACTTTTCACTTTTACAGGTCTGTTTTGAAGAATGCTACTACACAAAGGGAGCATTTATTTGAAACTTTTGCCTAGCATCACTGAATCAATTTATTTTCCTTTGTAGTACTCTGCAAGTTCTAAGAAAGCATGAAGTTGCTCCCGCTGATGGGAGCACTTCTGGAAAAGAGGAAAACAACCTTGTTTTTAGGTGACTTCTTCCTCAGACAAAGGGACTGATGGCTGCCCTGTCTGCTCCATTATCCAAAACTTCTCGATGGTGCATTTTTTAATGACTACTCTCTTGTTTCTTGGAATATATTGTTCATTTGCACCCTCCCAGGGAAATGCAATCAGAAGGGAGATAATTAACATAGACATTTCTGTGTGAAAGCAGGAAAAAGAGAAAAGGGTAAATATAATAAAGAACTGTGATTATTTGACATACAAATAATTTAGTCCAAATGATAGTTTATTGCCTTATTAAAGTATGGTTGTTTAGATAGACTATTTTATATCACATTTTATAGTGATTTGTTTATAAATTTAGATACAATTCATCAAAATTTGCACATATTTATTTTACCATAGCAAAGATCAAACAAGATAAAGCATAAAACTTCCTAGCTTATACAGACAAAGTGTCAGAGTTGGAACAGAAAGGCTTGAAGTTTAACACTTGGTGAAGTTTTCACTTTTTGGAGGACTATTTTCTTTATAGGCTACGAAAAGAATGTTTGATTTTTATGAAATATCAAATAGAGGTATTTTTAAAAAGTGAAAAGTTTAATGCAATATTTGCAAAGTGCTTATATATTTTGAATATTTTTTGCCCAACATCTTGTTTAAAGTATTGAAAGCAAAACAAGAAATCGGGAAGTTTTCCATTCTTGTGTAATCAGTGTTCTCTGTGTGAGTTTCTATCTTCTTTTTAGTCTGAAATCTGAAAACTGCAGTAGGCCTACAATCAAGAAGATGAACATATATCTACTTTGAAAGACAGTATGCACTTTGCACAGGTGGATAATAATTCGGTGTTTGATTGCATGTAATAAATAAACCTTCATTTTAAACCTACAGCAACTTAGAGGTCTCAAGCTCAAGATTGAAGCAATGTTTGAAGTTGCGATCAATAATCTTATAAATTTCAAATGCAAATTCTGAGAGTATTTTCATTTCTGTTGCCATAGTGTAAACAAGCAGAAGATATTTGCTAGAACTGCATAACCAGTAGTCTTTACTCTTTTTTTTTTTCTTTTTTTCCTATCAGTTCCACATCTACAGTGTGGTATATACCTGTGCTACAGGAGGGAATAATGATGGCGTTAAGATGTGTCAGTTGTTGTACTGGTATGCAGGCAAGCCAGATAGGATCAGTATTTGTCATACAGAAGTCAGCAGCATCTTTCAATGAAAATGCTTAACTGTTTAATATGCCAACACATTCCCAAGATCATCTCCCTCCTGTAGATTTAAACTGATCCTAGTTCTGGAAAGGCAAGCAAAATCACAAATTAAAGAAGTCAATAAGGTACAACAATCTTGGTGCACTAATAAAACATGCTGAATATCTGATACTAAAAGCTTCTGGGTGTAAACAAGCCACATTTACAGTAATTAAAGAATACTTTTCCATGTTTTATTTATTATGAGTCAATAAAGTGTATATTGCATAGAGAATACTTTAGAATCTTTCCTCTAAACTGATATGACAAATGCCACCACTGACCTGTAAATGAAGTGCTCACTTAAAAACTTGAATACTTCACTGAGTATAGACAGCAGCACGTCCCTTAATGGAGGCAATGGCATGCTTCAGCTCATTAAGTAGTTTAGTGCTATTTTTGTATGCCTTGGGATCCCTAGGAGGACAAGCAAACATGCACATACTCCTGTATTCTCTCACTGTGGCAGCAGCAGTGAATCAGAAATTGGTCTGTGTTATACCAGCTGGGCAATGAAACCTGTCGGTTAGTAGGAACAGGCTTCACTAAGAAATAGTAACAGCATATGGAGACAATTGGGATTGTCAGAAAAAGTGCTTTGGCAGGTTAAGTGTTATTTTGTAGGAAAGCTTCATGTTTTCTGCCAGTCAGTGCCTTCATCTTATAATATTTCTAATAAGTAATCTTCTTTTCTACCTCTTCTCCTCCTTGAATTTTCTTTCTGTGTGGTGGATACCAAAATGCCTGATACCAGCTTCACTGCAATGGAGCACCATCCTGCTTCAGAGCTGTTCAGAGCCTTGGGCTATTTTGTTTATTTTGCTGTATTAAGTGTATGTCCAATTAATCTCCAGAAGAGCTAACTATACAGGCAGGTCAAGCTGAAGTGAGCAGAATACTGAAGGTTTGTCTCCAAAGTTCTTCCCTAATCACAGATCTGCCAGTGGCTTGTTATATGACTCCGGGCAAGTAATTCCATCTCTCTCTACATCTCATTTTTCTCAGACTCTGCTGCTTATTTCTTTAGTCTGTAAGGTTTCCTGGGCAGCAGTTGCCTAGCATTATGTGTCCGCACAAGGGGAAAACAGCTTGGACTTTCAGTGGTGCCTGAGAACAACAGTAACATGAACAATTTTGGTTTCCTTCTCTCTACTTATCTTTCAAATGATTTTTCATCCCCTTATCTCCCAGGGTCCTTTTTACTCTTCTAATTGATGACGAAATAGAGACATAAGAGGTAGATGACCTTGCTAGCATCATGTTCACATGCTGGCAATGGAAGGGAGAGTACTGCTGCACTTACACTGTGACAGAGAATCTTCATCTTCCTGCTGTACTACGCAACTACCTCGTGACCTGTTGCAGCTAGGACTGTGTCATTCCTTGCTTCTAAAGTTCTCTCATCATTTTGCTGCTGCAATGCCTTCACATCTCCTCTAAGTGATTCCCAGCCTACATAGTGCCACTCAGGCAAGAAGCATTAGATGTGGCTGAATGTATTGGCATTCTGGAGTCTTGAAAGATGAGAAAGGTGCAGTACAAGAAGGACAGTATATGTCTCTGTTGCAGTGAGTCTCTAAATATGTCTTTTTATGTTAGGGAGAAGAAGATGAAGGGGAAGGGAGGGAGAAAAAGGTGGGAAGGGAACATTGTGCAGCAGGGAAGTGGACCAAAAGAGAGAAAGGAGTCATAAAAAGAAGGAAATGTAAAAGCACCTAATCTTCCATGGAAGCATGGTGTGGGTATACAACTTGTTCCTGCATGCAGCACAGGGGTAACAGGATTTCAATTAAATTTATTTTCATCTTGTTTTCTCTTTTCTTGGAAAAAGAATGTACTTCTGAACTGTATGATTCTACCTTCATCATCCCTCCCAGTTTTCAGACACTTAAAATAAATAACTTCTAGTCATAACAAAATCTTATGTGTCCCATTTAAATACATCTGCCTCTTTAGAGGTTATGAGATGTTTTTTTTTTTTATTTGGTCTTACATGTTTCTTCATATCTGTGATACTGGTAAATCTTTAGTATTTCTTCTCTGCTCTCTTGCATTGTGCAGAATTACAGAGATCTTGGCAGCTCCTTTTCTCCTTTTACAACACTAATGTTTACTATCATACATCTTTCAGAAAAGCACCAATGACATCTATGTATTCCTAATAACTTTATCCATAGGCAATTCTTGCCCCAGTGGACAGCGAATGAGACCCTGGATCTAAAATGGTGGAGCATATATTTCCCACTCCTCCACTGAGAAAGCGCTTTAATTTAAAAAAAGCATGTCTAAAGCTGGGCTTAAAATCCTGTCACCTATTTATCTGTAGCTACCTGAGAACATGAAGTTCTTTCTTACCTGTGTGGTAAAATTTTCCTGAAAATCCAAGGTTGAAGGTAAAATTTGCAACCTGAGTGCGCAGTACATTTTGAGTCTCTAGTAAAGCCTGAAATAAATAAGAAATTGACATGCATTTAGAAAATGAGTATTAATTTTTGAATTCCTCATTTAAAAAAATCATGTCCAGCTGAGGAGATATAATAAAGAAGATCCTGTTTAATATTTCACATTTTATTTTGAGGTTATTCTTTTTTTTTTTTCCCTTTTTTTTTTTCTTTTAAAACTATTACCGTTAGCCTAATTTGCTCCGTCAGTTTGATGATCTAGCAATGCAAGTAGTAGATTCTAAGTGCTGAAGTACATGACAGACCAAAATACTATATATTATTTGCAGTGATCTTGCAGGACTTGAATCCAGTCATTGAGTCAGTGTACACTACATCACTAAGCAACTCACATTTGGCGTTATTAATGAGGCTTGATAAAATGTGCTTAAACTTCAAAGTTAGAAATACTGCTTACCATCCAGATGTGGAGGCATTAGGGTTTACTTACCTGCAGATACACGTTTGATTGTGTTTAATTACCTAATTCAGGATTATTTGTGAAAGTCAAATTTTGATCTATGGTGGAAGTAACATCCATTTTTCTCGACCAAAATCAAATTCATTTTTATTTTATCTCTTCTCCATGAAAGGATAAGACTAATCTAAATGAAAGAGAGGACAAGTATATTGCTTACAGAATAGGTGTAGTCCTGGTTGTCCATCTAATGTGCACGTTTTTTTCATGTGCACGTTCCCAGCAAACACAGAAAAAGGTAATGGTTCTGTCTGCATGAGCTGTCCACCTCTATTGTTGGGTCATCAACTCTGCGCTGCTTCTGAAGATAGTCCTTGCTGCGCAGATTTCTGCTTTGAATCAGCAGCTCACATAATCTGGATGTGCTACGTATGTGAGATGAATAGTACATTTATCTCCCTATTGGTCTTGCCATTGTTGAATGGGCTATAAACTCTATTTTCATCAATTTTCCATGTCTCCATTATGTGGCTCTCTAGAACTTTTCACATCATCTACTAATAACATTTCTATTGATCAAATGTTCATGTTCTAGTAAAGTTCAAAGACAAAGTGAACACAATGGTTTACACGCAGCCCAAAGTCCAGCTAATGTTTCCTTTAATTTCAAAAGATGACATTTCGTATGTTCATTAGGAAGTTCACTTTACATTATAGGAAGACAGGATCACTATTTTGTTCAACTTGCTGGTATAAATTAGAAAAAAGGAAAGAACTATTTGTGCCCAAAATGTAATTAGTCCGTTATAAGTGGTGAATCATGGATTTAAGAAACTGAAATGCAGATTGGTGGCCTGTGCAATCCTAATATAGATGGGAGCCAAGCAAAACAGATTTGTGGTGGCACAATTTCTGCTATCTCCTTTGTGTTGCCGTGGGTTAGGAGATGTCAACTGCTGTCAGCTATTTTGGTAGAACATTAATTTTCTAAAGGTATGGATCTCATGTTAACTACAATATATATTTAGAGGCTATGGACAGTGGAACTCTAGTCTTTTCTAAAGCTTCATTTGCTAACAGTCATTAACAATAATGGAATTGTTTAGGTGCCAGGCCGCTTCGGAGTGTAATATAAAAAGTTGTCAGAAAGTGCATCTTCGTTTTACTTTTGTTCCAACAGAAACATTGATTGAATGTTAAAGAAGACTTAAAACAAACAGTGGTTATCAGCCATTGCAGTCACCTAGTGGGTAGGTTGCTAAAGGAAATAAGTATGGCAATCATTGCAGTGAATCATGTGCTTGAGCATTGTGCATTGAGATACATGTAGGTCTCCAGCTTATACTGGCAGACATTTAATAAATTGATCATTTAAGTTCTGTGACAATTTCACATATTTTGGGGCTCTATCTACATACTATGTAAATATTCACCAACACGTTTAACCTTAGCTAATAGTGCTATTAATCTCTAGGAAATTGAGGAATATCCCCAGTTGATAAAAAAAAGTCACTAAACTGACTCTGTTGAAATCATAAGCAGAGAATCTGAATTGTTATATGTTAGAATATAACTTCCCAAGCTATGTAGAGTATTTTATATATGTTGAAAAAGACTGATGGGCTGAGAAAAATCAATTCAATTTTCCTTTGAGGGAAGAGCACCTTGAGAAATTATCTCTTAGCATATAGTACAAGAAGGTATGCAAAAGAACTGTCATTATATCACTTAATTTTTTTTCTCTCTAATTTCCCTCACACTCACGTTTCAATAAGATCACAGAACTGGAAGATAGGCAGAAGCTTTACATCCCAGTAAGGTCTCATTAAAATTTCAGAGTGAGGATTAAGATGTAAATCCTGTAACCTGCAGTGTGTCAAGCATTTTTCTCTGTCTAAAGGGCAAATCTGTCACTCAAACTAGATTTGTCTTGGTCCCAAATACTTGGTTTTATTGCCATTTCCATGTATGCATATTAACTGAAATGATATGTGCTAAATTTCATTTTCATGACCTCACCCTGTTTTAATACTAAGAGGATACTGTTAACCTAATGCATTTTGTCACTGCTTACTTTCTGTAGAGGATGAGAAATATCTTCTGATTCCAAAACATCTCCCTGGGTGATTAGGGTCTACCTTCTCTACTTTCACAGAATATGTATTTGAACAAAATTTCTAATGACCTACACTGCCCTCACCAGTAATTTTGCAGAGTAAATAGTAAGACCTTTATATCGTACAGGGTACAGACTGTAGCACAGTACCATGACAAGAAAAGAGCTGATGATTTGCAATCTTGTGAGTGATTAAACCCCTGCTTTTAGTGCTGAAACAAGGAAGGCTGTTGTCAAGCGGGGTTGCTGTCCACGGGCCTCTGGGTGTTGCAGCCTGGAGGAGTTCCATGTCCCTGCCACCTGGTGCTAGAAGTTTCTCTGGGGCTCACAGCCTTCAAAAGAGGTGGAAGGCATTTATTTTATTCTAATTATACTCATGGAAGGATTTCACAGGATGAGGAAGGACTATTGAATTTTAACAGCTGGAAATCATACCTGCCACCGGGTGTGAATACAGCTATTCACACTCTGCTCAGGTCCTGCTGTGCTCTCCCTGCCTCTCCTTGGCAGACCTCACTCCCCGGAGCCTCATCTGTCCCCATCCCTGTTGCCACTCCCATTGACTTTGTATCATAACCTCAGGACTTGCTGCTATCACTGAAAGAGAAACTTGGAAGCTTGACTGGTAGGCACTGCCCACAACCCACAACCTTTTTTTTTTTTTTTTTTAATATATTTCCACTGCCCATAGTATTTAAATGCTATCTGCCAATGTACATCTTTCCTTCAGCTTCAGTAGGATTATTCATTTTCCTTCAATTACTGAGTCTTAAAAGAGTTGTAAGTAGAAGGCTGTTTGTAAGCTGTTTGCTCACCATTCCTTTTTTGTTGAACAGTTAAGTAAACCGCGCTAGATAATTATTGTTTTCCAAGAAAAGAACCATGAAGCACATCTGCTCATGGACAAGCTGGCATGTCTCAGTGTCAGCCTAAGCAAATAGCTTTTTTTTTTTTTTTAGTGATTCCAGGTTGTTCTTTCAAGTACAAAAACCAATTGCCAGGAATATCTCAAAACTTGTAAGTTTCATTTTGTTAATTGATTCTTTATTTTGTCAATGAAGCTTCTCTCCGTGACATCCACAAGATGTTGGATGGTTTCTTCTTTATGCTACATTTATATTCAGCAGTATTCCACATTAATCCATGTAATAAATTTTTGTAGATTTGAAGTTGCTGTGGTTTTTTCCTTCATAATTGGTGCATCTATTGCGCAGAAGTGATATTTTTCTGCTATGTCCTTGTTAATTATAACTCTAGCCTTCATTTACATAATAAACTTTTTGGGGCAATTTCTTCAGTAACATTTCATGGCTAATAGGAAGCAATTTGCTTTCCTTTATTAAGTACATTAAAACTTCATGCCCCAGACATCACTGACTGTAAACATTTGATTCTGCTCAAATTTAATGCACCAAGGCATTTTGCTCTGCCATATTAGGTTTATTTATGTGCTATGTTCTGGATTGTTAGCTGCTAATGAGACTTCAGCTCTTATTGCTCCGAGGCCTGAACACTAACCTCATTTTAATGAGTTCATTATTTGCTGCCTTCTGAATGGAAGACAACAAATTTTCCTTTTAATTAAAGGTCAAAATACCTCTGGCTAAGAAAAGTGAAGAGGTTATCAAATCCTTAGAGAAAGTAAAAGAATGACTTTTTCTGATTTTGATGCCAAGCATGGGTAGGCCAAATTGAGGTAAAAGATATTTCTCAGGGGACTGAAACTCCAAATCTAACTAAGCTAAATGACAACAACACTAAAACATGGTGGCTAGCGTTTCCAAGATGTGGTAACCAACACCCACCATCTAGAAAAAGGAAAGAAAAGAATAAAAAGCAAAAGCAACAACAAAACGAAGCGCAAAAAAAACCCCACTTAAAGTTGGCCAGATAATTAAAGAGGTTTTCTTTCTAACTCAGAGGTCCTTGTGGATCAATACTACTACTAGAGTATGAGTCCTTGTTAGCATGTGTGGTGATTTATAGGATGCAGAGGACAGATGCTGGATGAAGCGAGTCAACAAAATTAATCTTATGTTTCTTCTCGTGGAAAGGGAGGCAAATGTGATCAGTGCTGGGGGCTGTTTGTAGTGAGAGAGGTATATGCAACTCGGTGTGTATGTGTGTGCATATGCAAGTAAAAGGGATAAGTGAACCCCTTCTTTGAAAATACATTGCGGAAATTTTAGTTAAATGAAAAAACAAAAAAGATTAATTAAAGGAATTAACATGTAGCCTGTATTCTTTGTTGTGCATTTGATACCTGGTTACCATCCTAACGGCAGCCTAACCTAGAATTAGATTGATTCATGTACCTCTTGTGTGAGAAGCTGCTCATGTCATAGGTAGTGGTGTCAGAGATGTGAAGAGCATTTGTGAAAGGACTGGTGTCTGTGTGAACAACTGGGGAAAAATGGTTAAAATTTGTTTTTGGAAGAAAATCCTAATGTTTTGTGAAACAGACATTGTTTAGGACAAAACCAAAAATTTCCAAAAATGCCTTATAACAACTCTAAACATTGATTCTGCAAAGACAAACCAAAATTCCTTACTTTTGCAGGTGCTTCCCTGAAGCAATGTGAATTTTTTAAACTAACAAAAGCTCAAGAACTTAGTAACTAGAGATTCCCCTCTCTATGGCAGGGATCTCTGTGGTCGAGTTGTCCAGAGTCCCCGGTGTGTGGGGCACTTTACTCACTAGATCTGCCCAAACTGAAACCTGGTCCCAGATTACTACAAAGCCTATCCACATGGTTGCATTACGTGGAGAAGGAATGAAAAAGGACACGGTTTTTCGTACAGTGTGGAAGGAGATCAGGGGAAGGAGGGGAATGTGGATATTTTTGCTTTTCAATGTGTCTATAACTTACTGTCGTCTTGAGTTATATTATTTCCGCTGAATCATACTGGGAAGCATTTCTGATGTTATGTAGGATGTGCCACTGCAGGCATCCTATGGCCAAGGTTATGTAGCCCCATCACCATCTCTGGGATATGACTAAGAATCTTGTCAAAAATGGGCTAACTTCCCATTACTCAAAGTCATAATTCATTTGGGAATAGAGCCTAGAGTTCCAGTGCTGCAGTTTTTTCTCTCTTTAATGTGTTTGTGGGCATAAAAAAAGTATATATGCTACCTATATATGTATTATTATTTATTTGTATGTACTGAAGATAAAAAATATAAGCAAATATGTAAGTGTAGATATTCTTTTGGAGAATATCTTCCTTTATATGATGTTTATATACACTGCTTAGCAAAGAGGACTTTTATTTGGGTCAGGTTGGCCAGAAAGGCTAAGGAATCTGTCCTTTGAGATGCAAAAAGTAAGGCATGGGCAAGACCCTGTGCAAAGTGATCTAACTTCGACATTACCTCTGCTTTGAGCAGGGGCTGACACTCAATTACCTCCAGAAATCTCTTCCAGCCTGAATTATTTTAAGGTTTAGTGAAACTTTGCCTTGTATTTTTCACTTCAACGTAGTTTCTTAAAGCTCCTGTTATACATACTTGCTATTAATACCAAGAAGTGTTTTTATTTTGTTCTGAACATCTGTCTTTAATGCTCTTGCAGCTATATAGCCTGAGGTTCATTTACCAGCTGTTCTGTGCAGAAATGTGCTGGTGGTCTGTGGAAAGATGGAGGATAACAAAATAGTAGTTCTGCTCCTGATTTCCAGCTGTAAATGTGTACGAAAAAATAGCAGAACAGCGTTTCTTTCCACTGCAAGCAGATGTCATCAGGATGTTATGTTTGATTGCCTCTTCCTGTTCTCGTTTCCTCTCCAAAATCTGTGCTAAGAAAAAATCTGATACCACCTCTTTTAGTCTTGGCAATTTTCAAAGCCAAAGCAATCTTCATAGCACTGGAAGATAGCTAATCTCTGTAAGCATTATGGGGCTAGAATGAAGTAGCTAGTTTCTCAGAGGAAAACTGAATTTGAAAGAAATCATGAGCAGCCTAACATCGCCAACAGATTTACTTGCAAGGCCAAGATTCTAGGTTCTAGGTTCCTCAGATTCACCTTTTGTTTAGAACAGCAAAATTCTACTGTGAGGACTAGAATCTCATCTGCTGCACCTATCCTTCTACAAGGACAACAGAGTGGTGAATTTGTAACCCCTGTGAAGTTGTCACTGATTTCTGTATGGTGAAGATTTCATCCCACTTCCCATTTTTATAACAGAACTTTCATAGAAAATTCATTAATACTACAGAGGAGAGATTATACAGAGTTAACATTGTTGACTCGCTAGATCTTAAAAGCAGTTTAGGTGATAAAGTCAGTCAAATCTTTAATGAGATTTTAAAATCACTTATACTATTTACCTTATGCCAAAACTGATTTGAACAGAAGTTAACCAGATGCCTGATCAATGTGCAGCACTTGACCTCACTGATTTTCTTTCTCTGTTATGGCATTTTTCACATAATGCAATATACAAATAATATGATTCCAAGTACTGACTGCAGACCACTCACCACACCCAAGGAGATGAGCAACTGTTCAGCCACAAATACACTGTTTTGTGAGATAGGACTTTACTTCTTTCCTTTTTTCAGATTTATTTCTATGGAGTACTATGCTAAACTGTAGCTCTATATAAATAATTAATAGGAAGGTCTCTGAACACAGCCAGCTCTGTCTGCAAATCTATTTTTTTTATTATAGAGCTATTACTTGAGTCTGTTCAGCATTTCCCCTGAGTAGCTGTCTTAGTGTGAGGTCTGGGAGGATATGCGGCTTTTTTGAAGCAATAAAAAAGCCATGTTTTGCACTCATATGTAATATGTTTATTGTAAACAAAAGATTTTATTTTTTTCTTTGTGAGTGGAATGCCCAACTTGTCAGATCTGTTTCTGCTATTCTTTCATAACCCCATCCTAAAGTCAGAAGACTGTCAGAAGTCTAATTGCACTTAATTCAGCACAGAGGAATGCATCTGTTCCAGTAAAGGTTTAGCTGCTTTCAGCTGAATAAGATGAATGGGGTGATATTGCAGCAAATTTACCAGCTACTCACAACTGTCTAATAGCATTGTTTGAGAATTCAGAAAGCAGCTTTTGGTGTGGTGTTCCTGGAGCGATGATGCCATGGCAGTGACACAGAAACACTGAGAGAGCCTTGGCCAAATGCATACCTGTGTACACAGGCAAATAGCGAAGGTATCTTCAGTTCCTTGCCCTAGGAAAGGGAATTCACAGCCTTAGAAGGCCTAGCAACAAAAAGCTCAAAGAGGGATCAAGGGAACAGTCTAATGGGGGTGAAGTGTGAATTTCAAAACAAAAAGCATTAATGAAAAGCAGGGGAATGCAATCCTTTCCAGTTCTCCAGCAGGACTTGACTGGGGAAGACCAAAGGCATTGGGTACAGGAGTAACCTGCAGATGTATGGTTGAAATAGCTACCTACTTCAACTGATTGCTGTTTTGTGTCAATGTTGTCTGCAGAAAAGATGTATGGACGTTTGGGAAATCACTGAGGGTCTTCAATATTGACCTCTACTGATGCTGAAGGATTTTTTAGAAATATTAAACTGGTCCACTGACAAATCATGGAAAGAGAAGAGCCAGCCTGTGCCAAGCTGTGGGTATTCCCTGTGCCCATAGGGGCAAGGTGGACTCCTGGCACTGGTCCAACTGCAGAGCAAGTCCCTCCTATTGGGTTGCATGCAGCCTGTAGCAATTAAAATATTCACATTCAGTAATCTGTACTGCAGCAGACTGTACCATGTCACTCATTAAGCTGCATGTGGCTAATAGTAAAACACAGAGATTTACAGTTTTCCTTCAAGAAGGGCTAATGCCATGCAAATAAATAAATAAATAAATAAATAAAATAAAATCAGTCTCCCCATCTTTCAAACAATGCAAATATACAGTGAAGGCTGAGTAACACTAATAACTACACTTTCTTTCAGTTGAATATTTTTTCACTTTTTTTCTTGATTATTGAGAATTGCTTCTTTGCGCAAAATACAGCAACAAAAAACTATTTGGTGTGTACTCAGTAGTTTTAAATTATTTAAGAGCTAGACTAATGGAGGCCACCTTATCGGTCTTCTTTAGTTTATGGATTTGGATTTACTGAGGTTTGATCTGATTGGGCTTTTGCTCCTTTACTGCCATCGGAAATCATTTACTCTGGTAACCTCAAATTCTTTCAAATTCTCATTGCAGACCTTTATCTCAAAATTCTGAACTTCTACCTACCCTGAATAAAATTTGTACTTCGAATTTACTGCTTAAAACCTAGCCGATGTAGTTGTTTTGTAGCGGAATTAAGCTTTGGTTTTGTCTTGTTTTTTAAGCACACATTCAGTCATACTTGAGCTTGGAACAGAGGTGGTGTTTTCAAATTTGGTCTGTCCTTCAGTTTTTAGAATGGGCGTTTGTGTGATGGTGGATATAAGCAGTGGCTTCTAAGAGGGTGCCTCCATTTGTATAAATCACAGTCTTCTAAAACTTGAGTCTCTTTGGTGCTTTTTGTCTGTGACAAGATAGTTTTAAAATCACACTCTCCGCATGCAAAGCTTTTCAATATCATTGTATTTCTTATTGTTAGTTGCTGTTTTCCCCTACAACCTCTACTGAAGTAGGTGAGTGGAATCTAAAGTTATTCACTCCCTTCTACTGTCCTTACACATTACTACTAGCACCTATACCAGCTGTGTCTGTGGGTTGTACTTTTCCATTTGCAAGTTGGTCCATTGCCATTCTCTCTGAAAATCAGAAACCAGTCTAAGGCAATGGAACACTGAGGAGCATCAACTTCAGCAGAGAGCTGCTGCCAGGCAGGCACAGCATTTCTGCTAATTACAGATCCCTGAATCCCTGTGGACTGCATAATCACAGAGGTAGTCCCAGAAGCATTGGAGATAGGTGGGAGCAATAAGACAGCCAGCAGACATTGTCCTTTTCAGTCCAGCCCTGCTCATCTATTTCACTGTGTTGTTCTTGGGGGAGAAAAAGATGGATCCTGAATGGGTAGAAAAAGTCATACTTTCTTGCACTCTAAGTTAGAACATCACTTTCAGCAAAGTTGTAACTTTTCTCTGGAATATTTCTTAGACAAAGTAAGTAATACCTTAAAATTGGGGAAGGTGTGTCTTTAAATATTTCTTAAGTTTCTTGATAATATTACAAGTGAAATATGTGTATCTCACAGTCTTTGCATTTATTTCCAATGATCTTTTATTTTATGGAAAACCCATTGTGTAGTTAATCAACATGTTAGTTTTATAGATCCTCTTTTAAAATCTTCAGTTGTTTGCAGTTTGCACATCTGGCTGCAGTATGTACAAAATGTAACTGTGCTAGAACTGGAGTCCCTACAATGAAGTAGTAGATTTACATGAATCTGCCAACACAATGATTTTCTTCACTCTTTAACAAAAGTCAGTCTCACTTGGAGACTCCCCTCAACAAGCTTTCCCTAGAAGGGCTGCGGAGACTTCTGTGCCTTTATTGGTTACTCTGAAAAATGCAGTTTGCTAAATCTTCATGGGCACAGAGTACTTTGAAAATCACTAGAATTAAATGTTATTTCATAATACTTCTGGGCTGTTTGCTACTTCTCTAGCAGAGCTTAACTTTTTTCACCCTCTGGCTTCTTCATGATGCTGTCTCGCTTTATCTAGGGAGATCACTTCAATGTTTGATTCTGTTTGTTGGCTGGAATTGGAAGTTTCTGTAAAATGGAAGGGGAATTGAAAAGGCAATGTTTTTGCTTTTTGTCACACTAATTTCCTTGACCAAAGTTCATGAAGGACATGCTATCTCTGCCATGACCTACAGGTTTCAAACCTAGAGTAGAGCAAAATAAAGCCTATTTTGTTTTTGAAAATGACTTCAAAACCCCTCCAGGCCTGAAAATCCTCCTGCTTAAAATTGCTTTATTATCCTTCCCAGTACTTACAGGCAGCATAGGAGATTGTCCAATGACAAAATCTGGAAGATTCAAAGCAAAATGGCATTGCCAATAGCAAGTTTGCTAATCCTTTTCCTTTCACACTCTGATAATGTTATTATTCTATTCAGTTCTCTCAAATGGTAATATCAAAGGCCAGTACATTCTCCAATAAACTCAAGCCAGATCATCAAATGTAGCTGACAAGTTTGAAATGAACCATTTTAGATGTTCCAGTAGGTTACTTCATCATAAAAGCAAGTAATTTTAGGTAAAATGGAGAACAAATCCCTACAAACTAATAGCCAGAGGAAATGTGTCAGGTTATAGATGTACAGTTAGAAAGTATTATCACGCTCTTTCAAAAAGAAAAAAAATATTGTACCTAGAGCTAGAGTACCTAGAACTGAAACAAACAAATGCACAACAGCAAGAAAACCTCATTTTATTGAGGTATTAAAGCAGTACACATATTGTCCCAGAGCATGAAGGATTATTTTAGCACTTCTAGTGACTAATGAGGAAGGAAACTTCTGATAATTGAGTCCTTCAGTCTGGCAGCAAAACCAAAGACAAATCCATTGGCAGCAGGTAGGTATAGGCTTCTAATGGTTGTGACAGATGAAGGTGGATACCTAAACTGATGGATGAGATCTTGTTCCCTATGTTATTTAGAATGTCAGGACAGTCCCCTTTGGCCTTCCCAGTTCACCCTTTCATAGGTGCCCGTGTCAAACTGGCACATTCTCAGCCACTGAGCTAGGGAGAGGACCAGCCTGGCTTGCATGGCTCTGGAGGTGACCCTAAGCAAACGGAGCTGCTGTTGGTGGGAGGTCTGGCATGGAATTTTAGCCAGCAGAGAGTAAAAGAGGATTTGGATGAATTTCCTAGTGTTTGATGGAGCTCATCCCTTTCTAGGTACTGCTAAATTATTCTTGACAGGGATGACTTATCCCCAGGGCTCCTAAAACTGCTTCTGACAAGCAACCTTTTTTGCTGTTGGAATGTGTTGAATTTCCCCAAGCATTGTGCATCTTTGAAATATTTCCTGTTAGAGAGGTATGCTTGTTCTCTGTTTGAGCTCTTCAATCCCTGCTTTTCTAAATTACACAGGAAGAATAGTGTGCTATGCCATTAGTACACAACATGAATTATTTGTAAGGAGAAGTAAACATTTCCAGAAAGCATGTTTTAATCAGAGGTTGTTTACTGATATCTTTTACTACTCGTTGGATGATGTCTGTATTTGAATGGTAAAATAATTTTGAAATTTCTTACTGTTTTCACCAACTGTTCATTTGTATGAGAACTTATTCTCATGGTATATAAATCTTCTATAGTTCATAATTTTGGCTGGAAGATTGAAACCACATCTTAGAAGAAGAGTTTGTCTTCCAAGCACAAAGTGTGATGACAGTGATAATATACTGAAAATCTGTGTTGCTGAAGTTTCTGAATCCTTTCATAAACCTTACAGTATACATACATATACTTCTGTTTTCACATCAGTGAGGACATCAGCTGTTAATCTTCATGGTGAATAACTTACTCTCAGGAACAGTCAAGAAGGCTCACCAGAATATTAAATACTGTCATAAAATTACTTTAGAAAATGAAAGATGCACAGAAAAGACAGGGAGATTGTTTCTTTCTTTCTTTCTTTGTGATTTTTGTTTTCTTTAAAAATATTCTTATTTTAAAGCTCTCATGCACATAGCTGGTAGGCTGAAAGTAGCATTACTGAGACAGATAACTTTTAAATCTTACCACTTTAAATCTTAGTCATTACAGGTAGCGTTTTTCTCTCTAAATATTCCCATTGAAAACAGTGTAGGCACTTGCAGTGTAAAATATGATTTCATGTAACTTAGGTTCATTAAACTGTGAAAAATATATTCAGCAAAGTATATGCCTTTTAATTATAGGCGTTACACTAAATTTCCAGTCATTTCTGGAGAGGTACTATTAGTCTCACAGCTGTGGGGGAGTGCCATAATTATATTTTATATGGGAGTAGCTGCTTAAAAATCATAAATACTGGATTGTTCTGATAGGTTTCATTTGGCTAATGCTCTGCTACCCAAATGGGATTGTTTGACAAGATATACATGCAAATTCTGAAAAGAATTTGCAACTATAAGATGAGAACAAAAATAGGTGTTATTTTCCATTGTGGAAAATCTTCCTTATTGCTTAAGCTCTTCCTTAGACTCTACATTCCCCCTCCTTTGCAGCTCCTCTCCTCTTTCAGTGTGTTTCATGCTCAGGCCTTTTTGGTTTGAGGTTTTAGGATCAGCAAACAGCCGCGGAATGAGTGAAAAGAGAGTATTTCTGTGTAAGGGGATTCAACTGTTTTATAATCAGTTTGCTGGTAGAAAAGATTAGAAAACTGATTTCAATTCTTCTATGCCAAACCTTTTCCAGCCTTCTTGTGTAGTGTAGATGTACACATGCACATTTGTGTCTGTATGTATTGCAGTGAATTGTAGTCTTTTCACATTCACAAGCTTGACACGGGTGTAACACAGAATATTGTCCAGTACAACAGTTGAAAAAGCAAGTTATGAAAAAAGCAGTTATGAAGGTACATGATTTAGCCAAGAATTTTCCCACAACACATTTAGCCAGTTAAATGGTTTCAAGTGACTTTACTCCAACCTGGTGAGTAGTAAAAGGATAGTTGATCAGCACCATCAACTTGTACCGTCATGTGAACATGTTGAGTTTTTGCTTTTGCTTGAGTTTGAGTTTGGAGAATGCCCTGTGGAGCTGGCTGGGTGCACTCATGCCCTAACAATGCAAACCATAACAGTAATGGCAAAACAGTAACAAACTCTCTTTACTAAAGACACTTTCTTTTTTCCTTAGGGCTTATCGCACTTTAATATCAACAATCAATACACAAAAGACAAGAAAGGAATTTTCCCTTACCCTCAAGAAATCTTGGGCAGAGAGAAAAAAAGTAGCTTGAATGTAAAGTAATGTTACATCCTTGTCTCAGCCAAGGTCTTTGAAAATTTCTAAGCTTCCCTCCAGCATCTTATTACATTTGTGAAGTCAATGTGTGTATCATCAGCTCAAAATGATTCCTTATATTAGGTAAACAAATCACACCATGTCATTAGTCCAAGGCTTTGCCTCTTGTTGCTCAGCTTTGGAATGGACCTGCTGCCTGAAGGCAGAGGGTGAAGCCTTTCCAGTCTATAACAGACCGGCCCTCTAGCACCCACTTCACAATATTTACGCCAGTGATGGGTAAGAGTGTATTTCCTGATAATGTGTCCAGCACGTTCCCAGTTAGAAGAGAAATAGCAGTGAAAGCATATGGGAAGCCTTATTCCCTTTCCTAATAACAAATACAATGGAATTACACTTTATAATAACACAGACATATTTGTTTATGATGCACATAAATCTTGAGCTATGCTGTAAGGAAGACACATGCAGAGCTTCTATATTAAAGAATTCACATTCTGCAACTGAATCTTTTTTTTTTTTTAATTTGCTTTTATTGTTAACCATGTACGATATAGTTTCAGCAGTTTACGTGTCTGGACCTTCATTAATCATATTCTAAATTAATTATGTTATAGACTATCTAACCTGTATCAATTACAAATAAGTATAAATTAATGTTTATTTATTCCTGTATAGTCCATTAACTTCCAAACATCTGTGATAATTTGATGACAAATCTACTGTAAAGATTTTACAAAGGAGTTTTTCCATCCCTGTAGCCCTTAGGGACACAGTATTACAGGAAAATGGTGAGAACACAACCCTCCTCCAGGGTCTGCTTTGACTTTCTTCCCTTGAGCCATTCTCCCACATTCTGTACTTTACTAGGCTGCTTTCCCCTTGGGATCCCATAGCCTCCTTCTCATCTGTGATTCCTGCCTTATTATTCTCCTTGTGCACTTGCAGCATTAAGCAAGGCAGATGTCATAGGTCTGGCTTGACTTCTGGACTGGAGTTTTTCATGCCTGCTTATAGCAGGAGGAGAGGGACTCGAGAATTCTGAGGTGGCCAGGTAGGACCATCTGAGGATCACAACTGGAGCTGCTTCTGCAGAGAATATTTTTGAGGCCAGCCTCTTGATATTTAAATCAATATCAAAACTTCTACCACCTAAAATGATCCTGAGCTTGGCTTTATGTCTGTGCTATTAATGAGCAGACTAATGTACAGGCCTATAGACTTGTGAGGAGCTTCAGGGAATGGAAAATTATACTGAGACAAACCCTGTTGAAACAATTGGACCTCAACCAAAAAAGCACTTGTGCTTTCAAGAATCGCTAACAGTTTTAAGAGCCAATATTTCATGAGTTTCAGGGAAGGGAAGCAAATACTGTATGCTGTCAACAATGTGAATTCAAACATTCTTTATATAGCCTTTACTCAAAGCTCTGATGTTTTGAGGTCGAAAACATAAGTCCTTGAAGCCTATGACTTTGATTCAATCTGATTCAGTCAATGCAATTCAACTATAATATCAAGCGAACTTTTAAAGATTGCTTAAATGTTGACATTTTTGATTTAATATGCGATGTAAAAGTTAAAGTAATAATTCTGGCTTTTACGTGAAATGAAGAGGCAGTACAAAACTGAAATACCCATTTTTTCTGGGGTATTCTCATATTAAAAATGTCTCTCAACACACTGTGAATTATTTTCATTTTTAATTTCTGGAAGAACAGCAATTCCAAAGCTGCATTTAATTATGATTTTTTGAAATTATTTTTTTTTTAATATTCTTCAAATCATCCAGTTTCTCTTCAGTCTGCCAGAGCAGATGAGTTAACAGAATGCCATTTTGTTTAAATCTCATTCCTGTGGAACATTCTGCATTTAATAAATCAATATTCTGCCATGGGAAACTGTTTCATTGGAGAAGTCCAAATTGATCAAATAAGAAGAATAAAAACTTCATTTTCCCCTGCCTTGCCTCTTTGCAGTTACAGAAGGTGTTTTCATCCCTTTAGTACAAGGATAAATAAAATGATAAACAGGTTGGAAAGAAGGAAAGCTATAATGCTGATCTTTAAATCTAAAAGGAGCCAGAAGTGGGATAATGCCTTTTTCATTCAACATTGCTGGCCACAGAAATGGACAAACTATTCCAACCTCAGGTGGGAAGGACACCACGCTGCCTGGGCAGTCTTTCTTTGCCAACCTTAACCAGAATTACTTGCTGTACCCCATACTATTCAATAATTAGTGCTGGAGTATCAAATCAGAAAACCTTAATCCATGCGCTATTTTGCAATAAATCAAATCCTTAAAAAAAACACTTTAGGAATTTCTGGAGTGTTTTTACTCATATTGGTTTTGTAGAAATTTTGAATTACTTTTTTCAATTTTTTGTTTATTTTGAAAGTAAAATTCAATTAAGGTTAAAAAAAAGGTTGTTTTTTTTTTTTTCATCCTGTCATTACTTGAGATAAATTCTTAACTTTTATGAAATATTTTGTATAAAATATTGCAACTTTCTAAGTTATCATTTTTGTATTTAATTTCTCTATTACAGGCACAGAATTTTCGTCTACAAGTAATGACACATTATAATATCATGACATGAGATTATTTAGTGTTTTAAATCAGCCATGAGAGAAAGAAAATAATCCTTATTTAATTTTAGCAACGAAAAATCATTTTCATCTGAATGTCGTAGAATTAGTAAGATTTTTTTACAATGTCATTTTCAATGAGAGAAGAAAAAAACAAGAACTTTTAAAATGCATACAGTTTTAATATTTGAAAAGGCGTTTAGCATAGGCAGGTCCTGTGCTGATTAATCTCATAAATACTTACAACACTTGAATCTAGGAGCACTGCGTATTCTGCCACCGTTAAGAAGATTAAATGTATAGAGGTGTATTAGGTGTATTAGGACGTGTTCAAGGCCAGGTTGGACGGGGTCCTGGGCAACCTGATCTAAATGTGTATGTTTGGCCCTGCTAGGCAGGGGGGTTGGAACTACATGATCTTTGAGGTCCCTTCCAACCCGGGTGATTCTGTGATTCTGTGATTCTGTGATTATTAGGACAGTGTTTCCAGAACAAAAGACTGCCACCTTTCTCTGGGTTATGATGCTCTATGGATATCAGTTCTCAAATAACTTTTACTTCTTTTATCTAAGTAAATCTCTGGAAAAGCATTGCCTTGTGCATTTGTACCAGGGGAATAGCTTTATTCTTCTCACCTTCCGCGTTTATGCAGTAATTGTGTTTGCTGTCTGCTGAAAATGATTACAGTTCGATAAAGAGCTACGCTACATGCATGTGCATCTCTTCAGAAGGGTACCGCTGTGCTTTTGGAACTGGCACTGTAAGAGAGATGTAGATAGCAATGCTAAGAAATGTACAGATAGATAAGACATAAAGGCCACAAAACGAAAATGAAGGATAAGCTGAAACTGATATTGGCATCCTGCTATTGAACTAAGAATGGGCTGGCAGTAAAAAAGCAGGGAGATTTAATGGAGAACCTTGTTGCTTCTAGCATGTGTGCAGCAGTAAATAAAAACAGACCTGGTGAGTGAGTAATCTGCACTGGCAGCAAAAACACATGAAAGAATTTAGAGTCTCTGAAGGGGCTCAAAGTAGCTGTGCAGCAGTGATTGCTGCAAAGAGAGTCAGGGTGCCCTGTTCAGCAAAGCAGGGGGCTGCATCTGACACATGTTAATATCCAGACCCTAGCAGGTCCTGCCATGCATGCACACATTACACAGCAAAGAAAGAAAATGAAGTGGTCTTACAAAACTCCTAAGCAAGGGGGCTCTGGGATCTGTGGAAGGGGAAGATTTTTCAGGAACCTCCCAGCACTGCAGTGCATTTTCACTAGTATATGACTTCTTGTGAGTACTGCAATTTGCTAGCCCCACATAACAGCTCTGTACTTTTCCTCAATAGGAATATTTCCATTCAAATGGAAACAATAGAGGCAGATGAAAAAGAACGTTATACTTGGGGCTGAAAACACCAATTGGCCCACGCTGAGACACGAGCAGTGACACAAGCCTATGGGATTGAGCCCAATGGTGGAGAATGTAGTGATTTTTCAGCTATTTCAAGTTCATTCTGCTATACATGAGGGCTGCTCTGAAAGTAATGTCTCCTATTCTGCTGGCCCACATTGATAGTATGGCAGTAGAGACTGAGCCTTCCCACCTCTCTTCTATTCTATTTTCTCTTCTATTTTGTCTCCATGTGGCAGATGGCAAGAGGGGCAGCCTAGCAGAATGATGTCTTACATGGAAGTGCATACAAAGCAAAGGAGAGTCATTGAATTCCTCCATGCAGAAAAAAAATGACAGCCATTGACATTCAATGGCACTTACTGAATGTTGATGGAGTCCAAACAATGAATGTGAGCACTGAGGTGATGGAGGTGTGTTTCAGCAGTGATGACACTGGATCACATCCACTGGTGCAGATATTTATGAGTGCTGCATGCAGGCTCTTGTTTGTCACTAGTGAAAATGCATAGCTAATGGTGGTGACTGTGTTAAGAAGTACTAGTTTGTAGCTGAAAGCTTGCTCTGTCAAATAGTGCTGTTCTGCTCTCTGTATGTGCTGTAGTTTCCACGGAAACAAATAGGAGGCATGATTTTCAGAGTGACCTTGCTATCTTGGCAATGATATGAGAAATCTGGATTCAATTGAAACCATAATGTGCAACTGAACTTGCACATAGAGATGAATGGATCAGCATTCGATACTGACAGTGTGGTGCATACTAGTCTTATTCAGGAGCTATAAGCCTGGAAAGTAAACCATTAGCTATGGATGCCAAGATTCTTGACATCCTTTGAATCTGCATTGCCCCAGGCTCTGACATAAAGAAAGAGTCTGAGAGACAAAAACTGATGTCTAAGTCCTCTAAATGTCTATCTTCCCAAGAGATCTCACAGATGGTGAAGAGTTAATCCATGTCTTGCCCTGGTGTTCTTGATTTTAAACTCAACATTCTTGCAGGTGATTTCCGCCTCAACAAAGCGTTTTGCGCTGTTGTTATGCCAGTGCTCATAGATAAAAAAGTGACACTGAGGTCTAGCTAGACTGCATCTGATGGAAAACCACAATGCATCAGGCAGGTTTATTATACTTTGTGCTCTCTTGGCAAATTCTGGATGCTTTGCTATGCATTCTCTTCTTTAGCTTGGCCAGTCGACATGGACACAGAATATTATTTGGTGTCATAAACGTAAAATACATAATGATTTTTTCATCAAATTTGACTCTGTGTGTGTGTCCTTACAATCACTGCAGAAAAAAAAGTCAATAAACTGTCCAATGCATGGAAATCCCCTTTGGCAGTAAAACAATTATATCAAATTGTCACTATTTAAAATGTTCAATGAGATCACTCTTCTTTGTTGTTTGTCTATTTCTTAGACTAGCTGCATATAAAATTTCCTAACTAAAATAGTTTCTTGAAAAGTGAACTTCTCCAGATGAATCAAAGTATTTGTATGCAAAGCTCTATTCTCCAACAGACTGCTGAAAGCAATATATGATTCACTCTAACGATTCCAAGCTATGCATGACTCATATTGAAGAATGGAGTCAGAAGGTCATTTGTTCTCAGGTCTCTGTGAAATTATTGGGACTCTGTGTGTGTCCAGAGGAAAAGGAAACCATTATGAAAAGTATCCAGCCTTTTGGAGAAAGCCTGTCTCCCAGCAGAGAAAGTCTTTGGAGAAAGTCTATCTCCTGACAGACGGACATGCAGCTCAATGAAAGCAATACTCGTATACCAGTTTTTGACCACTGTCATTTATTTTTCTGAAAGGAAACAGGAGCTTTGGTTTGAAGGTTATCCTATTATCTGCTACCACTATCTGTACTGACTCACCAGTTTTGAAGTTCTGCATGCTGATATGCAGTATCTTCAGGAATTATAACTAAGAGTCCACTTACTAGAATTTGATTTTGGACTTCAGAGTGATTCTGAGCCCAGAATCTGACATGCCGCTCACACTAGTCTCTTCTGCTGCCCTCAGGGATTTGGTATATTTTACTTAAAAGCTCTTACACTCTTCTGCCACTGTGATAAGAAGACAAGTAGAGACTTGCAACATTAGAAATAAAAGTATTAATTGTAGGCATCTATGACCACATTAATAGAAGAGACAAAAAAAAAAATCACAAATTTGTGTGGACGTATGCATATATGTGTAGATATGTATCTATCTAAGAATTCAAAACCAGACACAAACGAACATTTGTTTTCATACTGTATTGTGTCTTAAAGGTGTACAAAAAATTGCCAGTTAATTATTGCTGAATATTTTTAGTATCAACACACTCCTTATCTTTGAGTTTTTCTGTTCTCTCAGTATTTTGTCCATCCTTCTATCCAGTCACTTTTTCTGAACATTTGTGTTTTCAAATTGTTTAAATAATACTAATGATATTAATAATACTAGATTGAGATGGAAAGACAATGGCGCAATTGAAGTTGCTGAAGTAACACTGCTGGTAAAGCAACTGCAATGCATATAGGACATTCATAGTAATGTGCTTTTTGCTGCATCAGGTGCTTTTAAGGCAATAATTATGACTGCTTTTTACATCTGCATTGGCTAGCCTTTTTTGAAAGGTATTCCATCACTTAGAGTACTATTTTATCATACAGGGAACAATTGTTAGTGCACCTTTTTAAATAATATGCATTGTTTTAAAACACACGTTACTGTAGGCCTCTTGAGAGGTTGATATAAAGCAGCCATGCTTTTTGGCTCCTACTGATTCCCTAAATGCCATGAAAACAAATTAAATGAAATTAAATGAAGCTAAATAAAACAGAGAGAACCACATACATCTTCAAAATACATTCCAGTATGACACATCCTATGACTGCAGACTTATTTTGTTGAAGGCATTCAGGAAATAGGTGTGAACTTAGGAAACTCAAAGAATGGTTGACATAAGGCTGTGCCACATAATAACAATGCTAGGCACAGGCTACGAGCGCTCGCTGTTGCACACTAGAACTAGACTAAAGAGCCCATGCCCTTTCTACATGTTGAAATGTATTGTTCTGTGTTTGTTTGTTTGTTTGTTTAAGTCAGAATTCACTGTGTTTTGAACATTAAACTATCTACTTCTTACAGCTGCTCAAAAAGCAGGAAAAATTAAGGATTTTAATCTTTCTTCTTTTTTTTTTAAATTTGTTTTCTTGTTTTGTGAAAGCTTTTTCTTGAAAAAAAAAGTCTGTTTTCTGAGATCCTCCCACAAGCAATATCAAAGTGCACTGCACAAAAGTCAGTGTGATCTCTGGGAAAAGAGAGGTATTCTTAATATGTGAGATATGTGGAAGCAATGTAATTATCTAAATGAACAGGGTGAAAGTACTAGACAATTGGAGTTTCTTGACCTCGTTTTACAGTAAAAATACAGTCTTATGCTGAAGACCTATCATATCTTTAATGGGAAATCTATAACACGAGAGAACCCCAAATCTATTATAATTCAGATAAGGTGCCAGGGCAGACAGTCAATCCTCCAGGCTGCCAAAGAGAAAAATAAATGTTTTGCTGACAGCAAAGAAATTGTGTTTTTTCACTATGTCAGTGCTGAAATTGTGAATGAAAGGGCAGTCTTTACTGAAACCAAAATTAGAAAAGAGCTGAAGTATAAAATGCTTTGTGTGATGTTTCTAGACAAGGCACTTGAGCACTATTCAACACTGGACAGAAGGAACAGGGAGACTCAAGAGATATCAACAAGGAAAATATTGAAAGATCAGTCATCTCTGCTGAAGTAGAATGGCATAGAAACTCCCATTTTAAAAAAAAAAAAAGGTTGCTTGATTATTAATTTTTTCTTATAATGCATTCTCAACTGCTCTTAAAATTCATTTTTTAAGTCTTTAAGATCATCCAAATGGAAACTTCTGAATTTCTGTTCATTGTGTTCTTCACTGCCATTGTCAAGTGCTTTAAAGGGTGTCGTGGTGGTAATACTTAGGCTGTAATGACTAATGCTCAGCTGTCTGCTCTGACTTCCAATGCTTGTACATCTTCTGCTTTCAGTTTCTCCCTGTTATTGTCCATTGATGTGGTTACTTTATTGGCAGGAGTTTATTACTATAGAAGGACTACAGGAATGGCTAGTATATCTCACATTATCAGAAAGGAAATGATTGCTTCAACTTTTGCTGAAGGTAAAAGACACAGATGAATTAACAATCAAAAATAAGATTTGTTTCCAATTCCTATCTACAGCACCAGGAATTTTAGATTTTGGGGATTGATTTGGGGAACTGATAATGAGTACATTTGAAACTAAGTGGAGGGAGATGGAACTATTTGGCAACTGCAACTTCTATCATCATCTCTCCACAGTTGTGCTTGAATTCCAGGAAAGGAGGGCATCCAGAGAAAATCTGTAGAAACCTGAGTCAGAAATTCAGTTATCCATTATTGTCCTCCCAGACTCCTTTGTCTGCTCTTGACTACTGCTGCAAAACTTCTATGGAAACATGGGCATATGTTGCAAGACTAGATGCAAAGGGACGCAGAAATACACTATTGTCTGTTCTCAAACAGAGCTTCCTTATCCACATGCCTGGATTGGATCCTTGCTATCAATCCTAAACAGCATGAGAGGGAAGGGATTCCAGCAGAACTGAAGCAGAAATAGAGCATTGGTCCACAGCAGCTTATTAAATTCCTTCCTTCAAAAGTTGAGAGTTTGCATGAACATGTAGCACACAGTATTACCCATCCTGCGTCCACCTGCAGCTTTTTACTGAATACTGCTGTTATACCTGATAATGTGGCCCAGAAATTTCTAACCATTCTATCTGAAAGCAATTTGCCTTGCAGAAAAATCAGAAAAAGCATATGCTAGAGAGATTCTGTTATTGAGTGTAGACTCCTGCTGAGCCAGTACTCTTTAATTTGGAATTATCAGAAAAGATGTGACTCCAGCATGAGTTCTTGTCTTTAAAATACCAAAATGAGCAAGAAATCACACCTTTTAAGTGTTCTAGGCATTTTAATGATGGTTAAAGTCAAAGGCAAAGTGCAGACTTGTGGAAGTGAGGAGGTGTCAGAGATTAATGCTTTTTTTTTTCCTACTGAAGTGAGTGAACTGAAGGTTAGAGCAGGAGAATGGGGGAGAATACAGACAGGTTATTTGATGCTGCTAAGAAAAGCAGAGCCCACACCCAGGTAAGAACACATAGGACAATAACATTGCTCCATCATTTTATTACATCTCAGCACAAGGATGATCCTTGTGCAGCAATTAGAGGCAACAGAGAAAAGGGAAACATAACTTTTAGAGAAAGGGGCTTTGTGTCCTGTTGGTATTATGTTGAAAAATTTCTCTTTGCTTATTGGCTCCAGCTGGGAAAGCAAGGGAAGCAGGTGGCTTGCTCTTAAGAGGGTCCACCTGGAAGAAGCTTATAGAAGGGAAGCTGTTCTTCATTTTGTTTATTTATTTACTTTAGGTGGAAGAATGTTTGCTTTTAATGTGATCTTGGAGGTTTTTTTGTTTGTTTGTTTTTGTTTTTTTTTTTATTTTTTTTTTATTTTATTTTTTTTTATTATTTTTTTATTTGTGCTGTTTTAAATGATTGTTCCCAGATCAGAAAGTGTGGTTAGGGAGGGTGCTGAAAGTTTCTTTGTGGTTATTCTGGGCTTTTCCTAGGTGAGTATAAATTATATATTTTGTAACTTTGTACAATAACTGTAGCAAAGGAAAATCCTTCATGAGATCTCACTACCTGTTTGAGTAATGCTACTGTTTGTGCTCACTTATAAAGAAATTTAAAGATAAACATTCTGTATTCTTTCTTTGTGGCAACCCCAGAGACTGCAAAAGCAGATATTTCTAGTCGTTTTTGCTAAACCACTGATGCCTATCATAGACTCATCATACGGTCAGGAGCTGAAATAATTTGTAAGTACATGAATTCAGTAATTCTGCAAAGTAACTGAAGAGTTCTTGAGTCTTTTACCTTCTAAAATCAAGCAGAGAGATAATATACTGGCAGAAGGGAAATAGAGGAATTCATTTGTAGGGGCTCACTGAGCTCAAGATAGATCTCTGCAAAGCTTGGGAAAATAGCTTTCTGTGGCTGTGCTGAGTTCCTGTTTAATTACTTAGCCAGATATGACCTTGCACAACTTCTGTAATACAAGGGACTAGGAGATCTTTTGTGGTAAATAGAGCCCATAATAACTCTGTTTTCTAATCTCTGTTTCTCTAGCTGATGCCACCCTTTATAAAACTATATATATATCCTCGAAGCACCTAATTGAGGAAAGGCTTTGTGAGAGAATAAAAGCATTCAAGTTGCAGGAAGTAATTACACAGGAACAGTGTTACTAGTCTTTTTATTGCTACATATGAATACTGTTATCAAAAAACTCATTTCTAGTCATGTGTCCTTTGGATTGGCAATTATACACTTGGTCACTGGGAGGAAATTCCTAAGAGTGTGAATAGACGGATGTTATTTGACTGTATTTTCAACACGGTTTTGGAAGAGTGCATCTGTTTCCAGTTTTCTTGCATGCATCTGGGAATATGGTGCATATAAAAGCATTCCCAAGCAACACTAGTGTCTATGGCACCTTAAGAGTCTAACAGAATCCCAAATAACTTTGCAGAGTAAATCTGTGCCAGCTCTAATGACAAGTGCTATGAACTGAAGGAACTGAAGAAGTAGCAATGTGGCATAATTCAGTGAATTGTACTATGCTGAGAAACTTCTTCATTACAAACAGCACTTCATGTTTGTTTTGTCTGTGTTTTTAAAGTACTGTATAAATAAGTCCGTGTTGGAGATGCTGATGCTGTAAACATCTGTTACAGGAGATAGGATGAAATGAATGTTGATATACACAAAACTGTTCATACAGACTATGATTTTTGTGCTAAATATACCTGAAATATGCAGCTCGGAAAAGAAAGGAAATGGTCTAAATTTTTTGTTTGTTTCCTATTCAATGTTTGTTCTCATTGAGCAACATAAAGAGCCTGTACAATTCTCACAGGATCATAAGGGTTGGGAAAGTTCTCTAAGATCATGTAGTCCAACCATCCATCTACCACTGGTACTGTGCACTAGACCATGTCCCTCAATACAACGTTCAACCTTTTCTTGAATACCTCCAGGGATAGCAACTCCAGTGGCTCCCTGGGCAGCCTGTTCCTGTGTATCACCGCTGTTTCTGAGAAGAAATTCTTTCTCGTACCCAACCAACCTCTCTGGCACAAGTTAAGGCCGTTCCTTCTCATCCTATTGCTGTTACCAGGGAGAAGAGGCCAACCCTCACCTCACCACAATCTCCTTTCAGGCAGTTGTGGAGAGCCGTAAGGTCTCCCCCGAGCCTCTTTTTCTTCAGAATAAACAATCTCACCCTCTCAGCCATTCCCCATTGGACCTGTGCTCCAGACCCCTCACTGGTTTCATTGCCCTTCTCTGAACGTGCTCCAGGGCGTCAACATCTCTCTTGACACAAGGGGCCCAAAACTGAACATTATACTTGAGGTACAGCCTCACCACATATGAAAATGGAGGAATCACATACCTGCTCCTGCTTTCACTCTTACAATACACATACAAGGCAAGCACAACTGTTGCCTCTGTGTGCCACCTCCATGTATTTCGTGCCAGTCTCCCACTGTGCTGTGGAAACACAGCCCCCTTTGAACAGCTTGTCACAGTGCTTAACAATATTGACATTACTTAAGTATTAGCCTCCTAAATATTGTTTTCCTTTGCTATTTTGTGTTTTGACCAAGGAGGCTGCTTTGTTGTGAGAAGTGAAGCCAGGCTCACTGGCTCTTAATTGCTTTCTTTCCCAAGTGACTTCTGAGATTTTCCTCTAACTCACTGTAATTATCTTTCACTGTAAACTAACTAAAGTACACCCTGATTTTTTTTTTTTTTTTTTTTTTTGTCATATTCATTAGCAAGCATTCTGTTTTGAATGCTACTATATTCTGAGAATGTCTAGTCTGATTTGAAATGAAAGCTTGAGTTTGACATGCAGAATAGTAACGGATGGTCAAGGTGCAGAATCTCTTTATATGGAGCATCATCTAAAAGAGAAAGAAACTATCCCTTCCAAAAGTATGCCTGATGGGGAAGTCGATTCTGAGCATGTGCCTGCAAAAGATGTCTCACCATGGTTTGTGTTTGTTGTGTGATTTCTTCTCTGAGACCAAGAGAGAATTTATCCTGTGAATGATACTATTTGTAGTATTGCAATGGAGATGGGCTCCTTGTTTAACACTTGAGAAAGGTAGGAACAATGAAAGCTTCCCTTCAAAACTTGACTTGAATATAATCCATAAAGAGAAGTCTCAACATGCTTATTGTTATTACTATTAAAGTCTGAAGCCTAGCAGATCCTTTCTCTTGTTGTTAAGGTATTCAGTGTTCTGGACTATTCAGTTTTCAGATGGCTGAATGTGTGCAGCATACAGAAGTGATGCTGAATGCTTTTAGCAGCTAGAATTCTGACATTCAGCTCCTCACATAAGCCCTCAGATCTCCAGTTTTGTCCTGTACCTCCCATAAAGAATGATGATGGGACATGGCTGCTCTGCCAAGCATAAGTGAAATGTTTGTCTACTAGCGTTGTTGATTTCTGGATGAAAAGGAAAATGATATGGGGCTTTTCTTGGGGCTTGGAGATTATTTCAGATGACAGTATGGTTTGAATTCACAAGTGTCTTGATGTGGATGTTCTGTTCAAGTAATAGGGACTTCTTAATCAATGTAGATAAGGCTCTAAAAGCTGTGTGTGCAAAAAGCTCCACTTGGAAAAACTTGTTCCACAATTGCATTTTCAGCTAATTTCCTCTTTTAGATGGGCCCTTTGTCAGTGGGTTTTATCATACATTTCTTCAGAGGAAACACTTGATCACTTAGCTTGTGCATAGTGCTTGGATCACAAGACACCAGGAATATCTAATGCAGGCTCTTTAAGTGTCTGGATGCTGCTCTGATGATCTATCATACTCCTGATTTGTTTAATAGTTTTCCAGTGTTTTATTTGTATGAAACTACTCTTTTTGGAAGCTATTATATCACTCTCTTAGTGATCCAGATGAGTTGGCAGGCAAATGTAAAGCTCATAGAACTGGAAATAAGTATTAAGAAACAAAATAGATACCTAGGTGTTTAAAAAAAAAAAAGAAAAAAAGAAAAAAAAAGAATAAACAGTGACCAATTTATTGGTCACAAAAGCAGTAGAGTATTTACATGAAAATTCTATAATAAAGGCTAGAGAATGTAATGTTGCATGCTTAGGAGCTTCAGTTAATATCTGAACATGATTCTCATGCATGTGGAAAATCGCAATAAAGTAATTTTCATGCAGTAGACTTCTGTCTATTTGTGCAGTATAGACTTCTGTCTATTTACTTCTTTAAGTCTGCATGTCTTCCTATAGTGCATGCACTTTTAAGAATTAATCTAAACAGATATAATTGAGTCTCTGAGTATTAAAGACTATGAAAATAAGTTTGAAAAATCCTCCAAAAAATAGTCTGTGAACAGTTCATCTTATCAAATACTTAGGTCATTTGCTTAAGTGTAGGCTGTGCTTTCAACCTATCACTAGTAACTTTGGATACTTATCTGTTAATGAAAATTGTCCTGCTAAGCACTGAAAGTCAAACTGTGACCAATTTTTCCATTCCTTTTTTATTCTATTTTGATATAGTGATAGTTACGGGAGATTTCAAAAAATGAACAATCTTTCATTAATAATAACAGAAATAACAGCAAATGCATATAAATGGAATTTATATATATATCATAAGCAGACATACACATGTATGTATATTCAAAGGGGGGGGAAATTAATGCAGTGTAAAATGCATTCTTATCTGAGTTCAGAGTTCTCATCAGTAAATTTGCTCCAGAAATGGAGATGCCTTTGTCTTAGTTTGGAGAGAAAAAAAATGGTTATGTGAGGTATTCAAATGGTTTTGTTCTTTTTTATCCACTTTCTCAAGTGAGCAGGACTTACAGGAGTGAGAGGTGGTCAATATCTTTTCTATATACTTTATTGTTTGAGGCCATCTCCATGCAATCAAGATACTTGAATGCATCTCTGTATGCATATGAGTAAAGAGGCATTTAAAACAGCCTGGGGTTGTTGTTTCTGTGTTTGCTGGGTACAGTTATGTACTTTGAGCCTTTAAACAGAAGTGGGACTCTCAGTTTTTTCACCCTTTGTCTCCTTGTTACCAATGAACATGTTTGCATCCAGGATGGTATTCCCCAGTTCTTGCCTTACCTTCACATCGTTGACGTTCATCCTTGTTCCCTCTTTCCCAACAAAGATGTCATCAATGTCAACCAGAATGTATCTATCCAAGGACAGTGTGAGCTTCTTCCCTGACAGAAAAGAGATAGCATCAATAAAGATCAGCTTGTGCAACCAGAAGGTCAGGTTGTTTCCAAAAAGAACTCTCTGAATCCCATCATGAAGCCCCATGTCCTGGATGACAGTTGCATACAGAGCAGCCTTTGGCAATGCCATGGGGGTTGGCCTGGAAGTCTGCAGTTCAGTTAAAAGCACAGGTTGGTAGGTGGAATGGTTGAAGTGGAAAACTGTCCAGTCTTCACCAGGCAGTGGGCCTTTCTCAGTCCTTGGTGCTTTGGTAATGCGCAGAAGGGGAGACTGAGGGTTTACAACACAATCTTTGAGGGCAATGTTATTGTAAAGATGTAATGGCAAGCCTTTCAGTTTTGTACTTGGGGAGCTGTTCTCGTTGGCTTTATGAAAACCAATTATGCTAACACTGTATTCCACGCAGTATTTTTCCAGAAGCTCTCTGTTCCATGAGTCCATGGATACATACTTTAAAATATTCTCATATATAATAATCGTATATTTTCCTCTTCCATTGTCTGTGAGAGGGGGAATATCTCCCTTGGCAGGAGCAATGACCATGTGGTATTGAAATCTGCTGGATTCAAGGATGGCTATGATATCTTGTCCCAGCTGGGAGTACTGACTTTCCACAAAGAGAAGGATGGTGGGATCAGTTTTAGATGGATCAATTGGCTTAGCTGTTTTCAGCTCCATGGACCTGTATGGTAAAAGCTTGAGATCTTCACACTCTGCTTCTCCAGTGGTTTCTGCAAGAGTCATCTCCTGCTTGTAGCCAGTGTACAGGTAATAGGCAGAAATGACAATACTTGCTAGGCAGAAGGCAGCCAGGAGAATGACCAGGGTTCTGAAACTTCTTCGGAGCCTCACTATTAGATTCATCTTTTGTAAGACTTCCAACTTGACCTGGACTTGTTTCTTTTCGGTTTTCTCTTTCTAAAGTGCCATAATAACAGTGAGACGTGGAGGTGTTGATTCCTCTCCTGGGACGTTCATGTGACCATTGCAGTGCATTTATGAAGTTGTTGGAGAGATTATAAAGCTGTTGGAGCAGGAAATCAAAGGATCTGGAAAGCTAAATTGAAAGAGGCTTTCTCAGAATGCAGCAGTTGCCAATAATCAATGAAGAAAGCTCTTAACATTATCTGCAACAACAAGTAAAATAAAAGTAAATAAAATCCATAAAGCAATTAAAAATGCATGTTAATAAAGACAATGATATCAGCGATGTAAGTTGAGAGGGAGGCTCAAGCACTATTTGAACAGTTCAAATGTTGCTTGCTTTCGTTAACATACCAGAGCTGCTTCTATTTTATTATGTTGGCTCACAACATCAGTCGTGGATGTTGATGATACAGCAGTGGAGGTTGAACTTACCTGCCAATATTCTGTTACATTTTGTTGCAGTACGAGAGATGGCAGCAGAAGGGTTAGTCTGACATAATGGTGTCTGACATGGAAGTGCGTATGAAGCAAAGGTGTGCCACTAAACTCTTCCATGTGGAAGAAAAATGGCACCTGTTGACATGCATCAATGCTTGCTGAATGTTTCTGGAGACCAGAGGATGTGAGCACAATGAGGTGGTGCTGGGTAGCGTGTTTCAGCAGTGATGACAGAAACATGAAAGTCAAGCCACGTTCCAGCAACCGTGCACAGCTATTACACCACAAAATGCAGAGCATCTTGATCAGCTCATCTGATAAGATGATTTGATAGTCTGCCAAGGATTATGACCAAGGAACTGTGTATGGAGCTGAATATCAGCTTCAATATGTTGGAAATGTTGGTGGCGGTGTTGTAATATTGCAGCGTTTGTGCCAAGTGAATTCCATGAATGCTTACACAGGAACAGAAAGAACAACATATACAAATTTGGCAGGACCTATTGAAGCAACATAAAGCTGGAGGTGACATTTTCCTAGAACACATCATTACTGGTGGCAAGACGTGGTGTCACCACTACCAGCAGGAGTCAAAACAGCTGTCCATGAAGTGATGACATGCAGATTCTTCATCAAAGAAAAAGCTCAAGACACAGCCCTCAGCAGGTAAAGCGATGTGCACTTTTGAGATAGGAAAGGGTGATCCTTCTGGATTTTCTGGAACCTGAACAAACCATGAATTTGACCACTACATAATGATACTGACTAAGCTGAAAGTTCAATCTTTCAGAGTCAGGTGAGAGAAGAAGACAACCTTTCTCTTGCAACATGATAATGCCAGGCCCCATGCCTCTTTGAAGACTGTGGAGCACATTAGCCAATCTAGGCTGGACTATCTTACCATACCAACTGTATAGATCAGATTTGGTGCCTTCTGGCTTCCATCTGTTCAGGCTGATGAAAGATGGACTGCATGGGCGACATTATCCTAGTGACGATGCTGTCATAGCAGCTGTGGAACAGTGGGTCATTTCCGTTGATGTGGCTTTTTATAAGGCTCTTGCTCATTGCTGGCAAAAATGTGTAGCCAATGGTGGTGACAATGTTGAAAAGCAATGCTTTGTAGCTGAGAATTTGCTCTAGCAAATAGTATGGTCTTCTATCTGTTATAGTTTCCAAGGAAATAAATAGGAGGAATTACTTTCAGGGCAACCTATGCATTTTATCTTAATACAGCAGAATTCTCCCATGTTCTTAGGGTAAAAAAAAAAAGTCTAAACATAGTTTCTTGAGCACAATGGTATTTTTATTTATGGCCATTTACTGGCTAAACCGGTTTATTACTATTATAACTAGGAATAACTAAAGATTGTGTAATAAAATGAGGAGAAAGAAAATGTCGATTAACCATAGGGTCTAGTTCCACGTCAAATTCATAATTTTGCACTTCAGTATTCTGCAAAGGGTTTACAGATTCTCTTTTAGACTGTGAAACTAATAAAAGTAAAGAAAAAGATAGGAGTGCTTTGGAGAACTTGTCTCTCCAGTTTCTCTTCTGTACTTGGAGTGATAAGTACTTTACAGTCCCTTTAAGGACTGTCAATGATTAAAATTTCACATGAATTTTCCAAATGATTGAGTAGGTTGTGGAAACTGCAGCTACAGCAGTGCAAGCTCAATTTTCTGTTCTCCCAGGGATAAATGGGGAGATTGTATGGGACATGTGTAGTGTTGGAGTTGCTGAGCCATGAACTCACAGTTAGTCCTGTGAGTGCTGGGTGTGAACATAAGTGTGTGCCCTGGATCAAAGCATTTCTTACAAAATGCTGGGGGCTTTAGACTGTTTCTATTGTCTTGTATAGTTGAAATATGAGGTGCTCAAACCTGACTGTTTGGCCAGCTCTGACACACTCGTGCACTTCTTGATAGTTCTTCCTAAATTCATGAGGAACCATTGCTAACAATGAATCATATGACTCAGAAGCAATTAAAGTTAACTAAACAAATAGCCTACATTACTCTATGGATTTAAATAAGAATTAACGTCTGCCTGAGTAATTTATATTATTTACCTATTGGAAAAATGTGGGACTGTAAGCAGTGATTTTTGAACTGCAAGGAGGAAACAACTCTTGAGAAGATGCTTGTCAACTGACAAGTGTCTGTTGGATTATAATTGTGATTTATTTATTTATTACTATTCTGAAAGCTACTCATCTTAATTTCTATGTGAAAAAAAAATTGAAAAGAGCTTTCACAAAAGGTACTGAGGAAACTTGTTTGCCAGTTATATTTTATGACTTTGGTTTTGAGTTAGAATCATGGAGTGGTTTGAATTGTAAGGAACCTGTAAAGGCCATCTAGTCCAACTCCCCTGCAATGAAGAGGGACACCTACAACTCCATCAGCTGCTCAGAGCCCCTTCAGTCAGACCTTGAATGTCTCCAGGGGTGGTGCATCCACCATTTTTTGGGCAACCTGTGCCACTGCCTCATCATCCTTATTGTAAAAAGCCTCCTTCCTTATGTCCAGTCTCCTCTCTTTCAGTTTGAAACCATTTCCCTTTGTCCTATCACCACAGGCCCTGCTAAGTCTGTCTCCTTCTATCTTATAACCCCCTTTTAGACACCAAAAGACTGCTTTCAGCCATTAGTAATTGCTGAAGCAATTGTGAATTAAAAGGCCTATATATTCAAGAGAAGCTTGCTCCTGCTCTGGCAGTTTAGGTAGAGGGAGTTGCCGCTGAGGCTGGCTGTGAGTTTACTAGAGTTTTACTTAGTGTTAGTGACCCTGTTGTATGTCATGTGGCAGTTAACAAAAACAGTGAGCAAGGTGGGTAACTTCTGCATTGAGTTTAATGAGCAGTCAAAAAAGTGTGAAAAGTGTCCTGTATTTAGTAATGTCTACTGTGTGAAGGGAGAAATAGAAAAGAAATGCAGCTATTGCTAAGAAATTAAAATCATGGAGTTAATTGGAAGACTATCTTCCCTTCCTCCCCTCCCCCTCCCTGAATCCCATTGGTACTTCCTTCATTCTGCAGTTTGCTGTGTGCTTGTTGGGATCTCACTTCTTATTAAAGCTCTAATTAAGATTTTATAAAAAGATAAAACCAGATCAAGTGAAGCATTGTCTATGAGGCCGTGCTTCAGATGCAGTGACATTGATGAGTCACTCAGCCCGACTCTGAGGGTTTATTGGATTAGGAGAACTGCTCTCTCTGTGGGAAGGACAGCCTTGGGGGGGGGGGGGGGGGGAAGGGGGAGGGGGTAATCTCCTCACAAAACAGCTAATTGCAGCAAGTCTTAGTTTTGTTAGCATGTGAGATATCTTAAAACAATGATTAACACCCTCCCACGCACACCTTGGACTTTGCATCTTCTGCTTTCTTTGTGCACTAGAGGGCAATATTTTCTTGCTTTTTGCCAGACAGCACCTGCTCTCACCTCGGCTCACAGAGCAAACAGCCCTGTCCTCATGCTCTTTCTGGAAGGGTTTCACAAATCATCCAGGCATGTAAAGTACCTTAACTGAGACACTTATGTTTAATAAATATATAAAATAAACAGGGTTTCTGTTCTAAAAAATCTGCTGCTAAATTGCAATGAATACTAACTGAATGTCTCAATAAATATCTTAAGCACAAGGGGGAATTGCACGCAAGGAGACCTAAAACTGCACATTTCTCCTCACTGTTCTGTCTTGCTGGATCTCTCTCTGGCATTGCAAGCTGTCCAAATAATACATCTTGAGCTAGTTCTTCACTGTTATTATCACTTACATTGATGGGAAAAAAAAAAAGAAGCCTGCAAATTCATAAAAGACAAAACAAAAATATTTTTTAATCCCAAATTAGTTAATGTAAATACCACTACTAAAAATATCTCCTAGTTATCTAGAATAGTATGTAGTTTCTAGTTATGTGGAAGAGTATGCTTGTTATATACAGATATCATAGCAAGCACAAGTATTCAGTTATCTGTCTTGAAGCTGTGAATGTCCTGTCCCTGGAGGTGCCCCAGACCAGGTTGGCTGGGGCCCTGGGCAGCCTGATCTGGCGGTGGCAGCAAGCCAGACAGCCTGAGGGAGAGGGCTGGATCTGGGTGGTCTGTAAGGTCCCCTCCAACCTGAGCAATTCTGTGATCTAGACATGTAATATGAAGATTAATTAAAAATCTAAACTTCCAGGAGGAAGTCTGGATTTGGAGCAGGTCCCTTTTTGCTTTGTGTATTGCATTTGAGCTGATCTGCTGAACTGATTATATTGTTCAGTTAAAAAAAAAAAAAAAGTGTGAAGTAATTAAAGTTTATGAAAATAAATCAGTTCTATTAGCCTCCAGTGGGACATTTTCCAAAGCATAATTGGAAGTTAAGTGCTGTTTGTGCCTTTGAAACTCTCCCCCTCAAAGTTCAACAGCTTTATATTCACTCAAAAATTCAAAATTCTTTAGAGTGTTTCTGTACTATATTAATTTGAAAACATGAAATGCCGGTGAACCTGTGATCGCTGGTCAAAGCACACTGACTCTAGGGACAAAGTCTAGATCTGGGTACACTTGTCAAGGAATTCTGCTTATGTTTTCCCAGACTTGATCCTCTAGTATGTGTTTCAGTCTTGTGTTTAGCTGCCTCTCTAGACACAGTGTCTCTGGCCAGAAATTGTACAACTGTATGTTGAGGTGCCACACCTATCTGCAAGAATTGTCAATTTTCTTTAACTTAGGCATCCTGGAAGCTTGAAAAATTCATTTCTTTGCTAAATACTTGCTGCTTCCTCATACAGATGCACCTGATTGCTTAAAGCATACTGATATTGAAGATGATCGATTGGGAGATCAAGACTCAAGGCTAAAAAATGATAGCACAGCAGTGAGAAGAAACAACATGTTATCAATGCCTTGTGCTAGCACGGGACCAGGAATAAAAGCTGAGTCTCTCACCGTCCAGTTTCTGAGTATGGATCTTCTAGCAGGGTGTAGTGATTTTAGCATGTTTCAACCAGAATATGTGCAACTAATGGATAGGGAAACACAGATGATGCAGAATGCAGCTCCATATTGCAAAATCAGCTTGCTATTTATGTTGAAGGATCACTGCATTAATGAAGTTATTGCCTGGGTAAATAAAGAGTTCTATTAAGAGTGAGTGTTGCTGCCTTGTGTCATCAGAAGAAATACATGATATGTTAGTGATCTGGCCTGGGTACGAGGATAGGAGCAGGTATCTGGTGCTTGGGCTGCGAGCCCGAGTGAAGGGTAGGGAGAACACTGCCTGGCAGGGCTATCAGCTCTTCTGTCATTGTAGCCAGGCTAAGGTTCTGATGTGGCTTATGAAAAGCAGAAATCTTGGTTAACACCAAGTAAACTTGTTTTTATCTATGTTGCTGATTGATTGAATAGGCTTCACATCTGTAACAGGTAAACAATATGTTGCTGACTACAAGGCTACATAGAGGAGCAGTGCACTTTCTGTAATACGGTAATTTCTGGCTGCCTGTCTCAGCCAATGCAATGCTGCGTGCAATGCTGTATGTGCACCTCCTGTATTGCACCTCATCTGGAAAAAGGCCAGGGCTTCCTCACATCCTATTCCAGTATAAATCAGAAGTCAGCATGTCTTTTTTTCTATATATAAAACTTCCCTTTAGGCTAAAATCTTTCCTCTTTTCCTTCCTTTCTATGCTTATGTGACTTCTGCCATTTATTAGCAGTCTAATGATCCATGACACCAGCTTACTACTCCTTACATAACAACTGCTCATTCAACACAGAAACAAGAAAACCGATGCAAGTGAAAAATAATTCCTGTTGACCACAGGCAAATGTTCAGGGTTTCTGCTTGCTGCAGAGAGAGAATAGCCCTTATGCTGTTTTAAATCTTTCTGGATTTTAGGAAGGCTTTTGATACTGTCCCTCACAACATCCTTTTGGACAAGTTGTTCAACTTTGAGATAAGCATACAAATGCTTTTCTTGATGATGAGCTAGCTCAGCAGTAGAGCTCAGTGCCATTGTGAATAGAGCTACATCAGCCCAGTGTCCAGTCACTAGTGGCACTCCCCAACACTCAATTTTAGGGCCAGTTTTTGTTCAGCATTTTTTCAGTGATCTGGATGCAGGAGCGGAGTGCATCCAAAACAAGTTTGCTGATTACACTAAACTGTGAAATACAGTTGGCTCTCAAGGGACAAGAGGCCTTGCAGAGAGATCTACATAGATTGGCATGTTGGATAATCATCAATGGCATGAAATTCAACAAGGATAAATGCCAGGCTCTGCACCAGGGAGAGAGTAATGCCAGACACAATTACAGGCTGGGAAATGAGTGGCTGCAGAAAGCCCTGTAGAGAGACTTGGTTGCCAGTAGGCTCTGAGTCAGAAGGTGTGCCCTAGGAGCCAAGAGGGCAGACTACATTGTGGGGTGAATTAAACACAGCACAAGCAGTCAAAAGATTTGATTCTCCTGCTGTATTTAGTACTGGTGTGGCCTCACCTTGACTACTGTATTTCTGGGCTCCATAATATAAGAAGAATTTACGGTACTTGAATGTGTACAAAGGAAGACAAAAAAGTCTGGGCTGCGAGGTATCTCCTTTGAGGAAAGGTGACCTCATTGCTCTCTTCCTGAGGATGGGAAGTGGACAGTGAATTACCAGGCTCTGCTCTCCAGCAACCAATGATAAGATGTGTGGGAATGGCGCAAAGCTGCACCAAGGGAGGTTGAGACTGGACATTAAGAAAAAATTGATTTACCATGAGGGTGGTCAAACACTGGAACAGGCTTTGTTAATGAAATACTTTAACTTCTGTTTAGCCCTGAATTGATCAAGCAACTGGACTTGATGGTCTTCATAGGTCACTTTCAACTGAACTATTTGAATTATAGCGCACCTGTAATATTAGAAAGACTACGATCTTATGCATGAAAGAACACTTGGAAACTAGCTATTTGAATTCCAAATTTCTTAGCTTTTTAAATTTACCATATGATTTCAGAACTTGAAGAAAATAATGCTTCCCTGGTGGAAGGGCAGCTGAAGGCATATCTGAAGATGAGTTTTACACATGCACATTCTCATGTGTACACATGTGCAAATACACCTCTTAACAAATACATCAGATCTCCCATATATCATCTGTAAGGATTTACTTAGTGAGTCTTCAGACTCTTTAGTCTTGATAAAGAAGATAACATCTGACTGATACAGACTAATTAATGTGAATCTAACTTTTGATCTCACTCCAGGATCACCAAAGTTGGTTTATTTTTATTTTTATATTTTTATTATGCTTAGTATTGTTAAGTGCGATTTGAAGCACATCAGTGGTTTTATTTCAGTGCTCAACGTGTCTTTTAACAGAGTAGGAGACATAAGGCCCATTTTCTTGAACATATATGATAGCTGTATATTTTCATGACAGCGTGTAAACAGATGTATTTTGTTCTCATTAAATCATGCATATCTGAAGCTGCTGACTTGCCAACTGTTCTTCCTCACTGATAAATTTTTTTTGACCAGTAACTGTAATCTCCACTAATGAGAACCCCACAAAAACATTCTATCAGTGGAATACTTACAAGCATGAACTGGTGAGCCTGTAAGGATGGTGTTTTCCTTCAGCAAATCTTCCCTTGTGGAAATGTTGCCTCCTTTGATTCGCCAGATCATATGTAACATTTCATGGTACTTAATTCCCACTAGAAATTTTCAACCCTAGGCTCACCCAGACCTCACTTCTGGTGAATGTTGCTTGATAATCAGCTTTAACTCTTCTTTACTTTGGCCCATTAACTTCCAATAGTCCCACAGTCATCTGGGCCATCCAGGAACGTGCATAAATATCCACGCATAGTGGTCCACTGACCTTTTCTCCAGTTGTCATTAGTTATCAGTCTGAAACACTTCAGTGTTTTAGAACATATGGGGTTGTAATATTTCCTTAAACTTTTTTCTTAAGTGTCCACAAATATAACTATGATCTTTGGAGGACCACAGATGGAAGAGAAACCTAGATTTTTTTTCCTGTTTCTTGATTGGGTGGTTCTTGTCATTATTGCATTGAGGAAGCATTAACAACTCTGTACATATTTTATTCAGTTTCAAAAATACCACATATCATGATATATCACTGTATCATAACGTATTGAAATATATATACCATTTTGATGTCATCTGGCTGAAAACCTTAACTATGTTGTAAGACTTTTTTTTTTTTTATAGTAGTCTCACCATATGCAGGGGAACTGTTAGGTCATTACTTAAACTGGTGATTGAGCACCTGATAAAGAGGTGAGGTTGGCCTTGGGAGCACTAGCAAATTGCTTGCACATGTGATCCCCAGGTGACCAGACGGGGTGGACCCACCCTGCGCTCATTCATATAGGCCAGCCACGGAAGGGATTAAGCTGCTTTCTGAGAAGGAGCATCCTATGGCCAGAGATTCACCTCACCAGTACTCTGAGTTCGACTCTTTGTTCTGTATACGTCTGTTAGTCAAGCTGTGAATATTTTGCCTAGTACTGCTGAAAATGCGTCAGAAGCAATTGTATTTATTCATAAGCAGAACATCATGCCTTTTCCAACATGTATTTGTCTTGTTTGAGTAATGATAACGTATACCCTTTCTTGCTGATAATTTACCAAAATTCTAAAAAAAGAATAATCATTATTTCTGAATGCAGTCGTGCCTAAGGTAGTTTGGCTGAGCTGGAAGCAATAGCCATTTTGCTCTTGGATAATGACCTCCTTCAAGTGACAGTTGTCTTCATAACCTTTGTGAGATCTGTATAAAAATACTACCAAGAATGAGAAGATTGAGCTATGATCTGAATGTCAGAAGCTTACTGCGTAAGTCGTAATGACAGAGCCAAAATGTCACAGCAGAAAGTTGTGGTTGAAAAGAGTGCAGGTATTCCTATGCTACAAAGTAGGGTGTGACCTACAGGATCATGTCCTTGTTCATTCTTTGCTTTCCCAATTGGATTAAGACAGAATGCAGGTATAGTGAGCATCTTATAATTTCACTAATTATATTAGTGAATTAAGTTGCTGAATTAAGGTGGTGAATAGAAGCAGGCTTCAAGTTTTCCCCAAGACAGCCTGCAAAACATTCCCCCTGTCAACAAATCTGATCTTGCTTGGTTAATGGCTCTTCATCACTTTTCAATTCATAGTCTGATGCTTCGATGAAAGCCAATTTGAATTTGTTTAAGTTTTCATAGGGAACTTTTGTGAGATGGTGTATCAGATGTTTTATTACAGTTCACGCATTCTGTTATCTTTGTCTACTCCTGTAAGGCTGTCAATTAGCAATGCAGTCTCGATAGAATGATTTGTGCTTTGAATTTAGTCAAGATACAATATCTGTGTAATTTAACGCCAGCCTACCAGTAGTCTTTAAATTCAATCAATACAGTAGTTAAACTCTGCACATTGTTTGATCATATGTGAAAGCTGACAAAAAAAAAAAAAGAACAGAATAAGTAACATTTATGATTTTGTTAGCATATAAACAATGGCAGAATTTCTGTAGCTTGTAAATCTGCCAGCGATTACAGATTTGCTGGTTAGCTATTGGTACTTTACTTTTTGAAGGCTTCTTAAATAGATTTAAAAGCTTTCTTCCTTACAAAGAAATAGTTACTTTGCTTACAAAATAGACTCTGAACTAGCTTACTTTGTGCTAAATTCTTTGGTCTTGATACTCTTTCCCAGTGCTTAATGGTTTCCCACATTTCATATACCAGTAACAATTTATTTCACTCAATAACGTGTTTTCTGATACCTGTATCCTGTCACTGGCAGTAGTTGTGAGAAAGTCCAATGTGGTTACATCTGTGCTAGGAGTTAGGAGACCACTAACTTAAGAAAAACTACTGCTGTCACACAGTAATGATCTATCACTTGCTACAAAGGAAGTCTATTTAAACATAGATAACAACAACTTTGTACCTAAATCCTCAGAGCAGCGTGTTTACCACATAACATTTAAACAGGTTTATTCTGAGTTTGCTCAAGCCAGGCTCAAGGCAGGCAGGGATGGTTTTCAAGCTCCGGCTACAACAGTAACAGCTTGTCTATATTTATTCTTCAGATAAGTTCCACTGAAATTCCCCCTCCCTGTCTTCATTATTGCTGAGGGGTTTCACTATCACCAAGAGGATTTGATAGAAAAACAGGCAGTGTAAGCAGTGAGCTAGGCAAAAGCAAGTCTTTTCTGGGAGATACTCGAAGTAGTAGTGCAATGATATGTGTAGCCAGGGACCATCCTTTTACCTCTCAGATTGCTCAAAAACTGTGTCTGGTCCCAGCAGCCTATGATAAGAGCAAAGCCATGAGTGGAAGCACCATCTTAGCTTTTGGCACTTGCCTGGAATGTGCAGGCCCATGCAATGAGCTGGCATTGCTTACCTGCAACTGATGGTAAGGGTTTTTAAGCAAAGTAGAGTAAATAAGAGTTAGAAGATTCTGGTTCTTATTACCAACTCTTTAAAACTGGAAAGATCAGCTTCTTGGGCGCCAATTATGGCAGTGCGTATTTCTACTGTCAGTAAAACTAATCTAGACAGAAACTTCATCATCTGCTAAAAATATTACAATGCAATTCAACAGACTATATCTCACTTTAATACATTTAAGTATTTCCAACACTGCAAGAAGACAGGATAGTTCAAGGAAATCTTATGGATGATGTTAATACAGATTCAACTTTTTTTGTTTTATTTTTTTGTTAATCTTGAAATGAGCGTATGACTTGTGTTTGCATATAAAGAGGGAAAAATGCCTAGTGGTGAGAGAACAGGGCAAGGAGCCAAAATGCTGATTTCTGTTTTTTGCCACCATCATTTACCCTCTGGAAGTCACTGCTTTTTCAGTGCTTCAGTTTTCCCTCCTATTATTCTGAGATTCATACTTGTTCAAATGTACGTAGTGTGATTTCTGCACAGTTCATTTAAAACCCAGAGCAGAACTAGTATTTTCATGTACACAGACCAATGATTACAGTGATTGTTTTATCTTATTATTTTGCATACCCTCACCAATTTATTTTTTTTAATATTTATCTGAGGTGGGCCACTTTCCGTCAAGTGGAAGGTCACTTTCAAGATTTCTGATGTGTCATCTGTGACTTATACATCCTGCTTTTCTTTTAGTTCAAAATACAAACAAATATTTCCCTTCAAGTGATCCATTCTTTGTTTCATCTAGATAAAACTGAATTTAGAAATGCCAGTAGTTGGATAATGGACCTACTTGGGAATTCAAGGGATTTTTTGTCGAGTCACACTAAGCTCACAGACTGGAACTTGAACTAATACCATTAGAGTTATATGATAGAATGCAAAGGCTTTGACTAACCTGTTTTGTGATATTTCTCTGCTTATTGATTTGCTGAGACATTAACTTGTTTTTTGGGGGGAGAAAATGATCTAACAAAAAAGAAAATCCAACCAGTAATCTAAATCTTTTTAGCTGAATGTGCTGCCAGTTCCCTTTATATTCAATTTTCTGTTGTCTTGTATGGATTGGGTTTACCAATATGTATTTCCAAGATGTTTCTCGAAACTTAGCTTGGCTTTTTGGTTTATGAAAGGGAGTTACGAGCCTACAGAATGATGTCTCATTACTTACTGCAACAAAACACTAGAATCTATAGTTGTTTCAAGCAAAGCATATATCTATATGTATAGATGTATACTGTTCCAACTGAAAGAAAATATTTTCCATGCAGGACAAAGTACTTTCTGAGCTACAATAGTTAAGAATGCAAAATGACTGCTGTTGATTCATGCTGACATGTAATTCTCTCTCTTTCTAGACCCAAAAAGGAGTTAGTCTTATCAATGTCTGAGTGGGTTGCTCTGGGGCCTGGACAGAGTGTTCCTTGTTGTGTGGACAATGCACAGCATGCAGGTATTCTGATCTTTAATTGTGGTTTATCTGGTATGAATTATAGCCACATGGACCCCTACAGGTAAGATAGAAACAATGAGGTATGGGGAAACAAGACTCAGCTCATATGTTATGCTGTTCCAGAATCACTGCTTTTCAGTTACCAGCAATATAGCATCCTCTCCTCCATCTTAAGCGCTATTTCAACTCAAAGCATGGCCCCTTAGTTGCTGATGGTATTTACTGGCTTTTACAGCGCCTTGTGACTGAATGGACTGCAAACGCTTTGCGTACAGGATGTCCCACCTTTTACAGTACAACTGTTTTGAAGTAGAACAGTGAAACCAATTAAATGGCACAAATGAAGCCTAAAAACTAGAAGTGAATCAAAGCGAATAAAAAAGACTGGTGATGAATAAACTGCCCATTATATCAGTGATTTAAGGAGGCAAAATGTCAGTATTTTTGCAAAACTATCAAGGTAGATGGTCCTACTTTATTAAAAAATGAAACAAAGCAAAAAAAGCTCGGAGAGCTTTAAAATCAAAAGTGACCAGTTGCTTTCCTGTCGTATCTAAAAATTTCTCTGTGAAACAATGACCACCTGCTTCTTTCTCCTCTGGTGGTTTAGGGGGTGATAAATCATCCCTGTGGGAATGAATTTATTTAAAGAATACCCTTAGGCTCTGGAGCTCAAGCTTTGTCTTTCTTGCAAAATGCTGGTTCCTTGTACAGGGAAAGGATGGTGGATAAAGCATCCTCTGAAATTAGAACATAGGTGGGTGCATATTTCATGACAGACTGTTTTAACTTTCTGAACAGTCTCCTCTTTTATGGCCTGCAGCTGCTATTAATTATTTAGCACAACACTTATTTATACACTAAGAGCTAAATGCAATCCTTTCAGTGGAAGCCTGGCAGAGTGCAGGTTGAAATAAGTAGCTGTGGGTAGTCCTTCAGGAGGATACATCTCAAGCCCAGTTTTGCTCAGGGAAGAACCGACTCATGTTATACTGTCTGGTGCATCTCTAATAATGATATATAAGGGCATGAGGTTAAGACCCAGCTGTAAATAAAACTCTATAGTCATAGATGAATCAACCCTGAACATTAGCAAGGTGTGTGTTTCTCAGTGCTATGGTTGGCTGTGACAGAATTGAAAGTAGTCCTCTCATCTTGTGGCTGCTTAGGGATGAATCCTGAAGTTTCACAATTGTTCTGGCTGAAATTCTCCAACAGCAACCTCGTTAGTGGCTGGCTGTGTGAAAAAGCATGCACTCACTAAATGTAGTTGTACTGTGGTCTGGGAGAAATGCATTAGCAGCTGTATATAAATGACTAAGTTGCTGACTGCATTACACAGTCTCATATTGGGGCTGCACTACTGAATATCCTGCCTTAGCAGGTTTTGAGGGAGGGAAGAAACTTGTGTGGTAAACTCCATGTGACATGAAGCAAATAGAATGAAGGTCATGAAAAGCAATTCAGAAATTCAGCAAGCTTTCTCTTGCTCAAGTGAGCCAAGTACAAAGAAAAAACCTTTTTTCTTCCTGCTGGTTTTTTTTTATTATTATTATTTATTTATTTATTTAAACTCCATAGAAGAAGCCCACCCTGCTCTCACTTCTGTATTTGCTCTAGTTCTCCAAAAGACTCTGTAGCCTTGGAGGAAGGATTCATTTCCTCTATTTGTCTGCACTTGAGAAAAGAAGCTGTGACCCTTCCTGTAGCCAGAGACATGGAAATGGGTCTTAATACTTCTCTGTTCCTTCCAGATATAGTTTAGAACATCACGTCACAATACAGTATTCTGGTGCCAGTGTAATTTCTTCATCAAATACTGACATGGTTTCTACACTGTTGTGCTGTTGCCATGTGATTCTGGTAGCATTACTGTTTAGATAAAATATTATTCATTTTCTATAGCAACTGTTAATTTCAGAAGTATCTGTGATTTCATTGTAACTATTATTACTGACAATGGTTGTAATAAATATTTTGGATTGACGTGCATGGCTTTTATTTTCTTCCAGCAGACAGTTTTTTTTTTTTTTTTAATAGTTCAAACAATTTTTCAAATTAGATGTTGATGTGGAAAGAAAATTCTTTGGTTTTGTGTTTGTTTTTTTTTTGTTTGTTTGTTTGTTTTTTGCATACTCCTGCATGGCTTCTGCTCCATGAAATGTTAACATCTCAATAGGAAAGACTTATTGCTGTGATATGACTATTCTTCAGCCTTTCTCAAAATGTGAGACAGAACACTAACTTAATGCTTCAAGTAAATTCCAGCATGGATACCACTCTTCTCCTGCACTTCAATCCCTCAATGCTGGGTCCTTGCTCAGGTCCCCAGCTGTTCAGTTGCCACCCTATATTTTACTCCTCAATCACTGCAGACTGTTTCACAATCAGGCTTCCCTCACCATGGAAGTGTGGAGAACCCCTCTCTTGTCTTTAGCTCACTGTCCCATTTCTGACTTTACAGGCTGGGGAATCAGAGTTTTCTGCACAATTCTGAGTTACTCTGTCCTTTGGACACCAAGACTCCAGCTTGAAATTCTTTGCTCATAACCTAGTGGGTTGGTTTGGTTTTTTTTTTTTTTGGACCTGTCCATTTTGCAGGCATGGGTTGTAGATCTCTGGATGCATCTAAGAAGCTGAAGCATTATTAAAGCTTTGCAAAGCCAATGCTTGATGGAAGCAAACATCAGTATACACATGCAGCTGAAGGTCAGCCAGCCTGATGGACATAAAGACTGACAAATCAAAATTTTGTAAAAAGTCTCAATCAGACTTGGAACAGAAATGACATATAGATAGAGATTTGGTTAAGAGAGCATGGTATTCTTCTTTTATTGCTCATAGAAAAATAAAATGAGACTTTTTTTTGGTGGTATAAAAGTTTAAATGCCATTTTTTTGCTTAACTGAAAGCTCAGTCATGACTTGCTTGTAACTCACCAGTTTTTCTTTGAACAATATTGCCCTGATTTTGCAATATGTAATCATGTTTTCCTTAAAGTATCTTATTATACCTCTAAGAATTCTTATACTGTATGGCTTCACAAAAATAATATTTACTATTAGCATATTTCTTCTCCGCACGCACTCGTACTGAATGATATTTGAACTCCGGAGGAGCTCACAATTCCCTTTGTGCTGCCAAATCAGCGGAGATCAGTGCCACTACCAAGAGCAATATAGCTGCTATCACTACCTCTGGACCTCCATAAAGTTTTAATGACTTCCCTAACTTTATAGTGAGAGTAAACAGGGTGTTCAGACAGAAATATATATATGTATAAATACACAGATATATGCGCAGGTAGTCAGTGATTTGAGCATGCTGATCTGTGGTTAATACTTCTTTGATTTGATCTACTCCAATAGAAGGAAATATATAGCATCATTCCTCCAACCTCATAGAAAATGGATGTTAACAAGAAATCAGGAAACTCCTGCTTTCATTTCTGACACTTTCAGACATGAAGTGTTTATTATGAATCAGAAAAATAGCCATGCTCTGAGGAAACTGTAGAAAAACCTAATACACAGTCTTAAACTTCTGCAGGGAAGAGTGCCAATAGGAAAATCTAATCTAATTGAGCCAATCATATTATCTGGATTGATAAGGTTCAGAAGAAAACTGAGAGCCAAGAATTTCCTTTGTTAAATGTGACTTGGCATTTCCCACTGCTCTCTTCTTTAGAGCAGCATTTCAGAAAGCAAATCAGACAGTGCATCTTGGCTGGTAAAATGTGCACGATGAAAGTATGCAGACATGATAGGGCAAGACAGGGAAGCACCTGGCAGCATTGCCAACTATGTAAACTTTATGAGCAGGGAGATTCTGATATTATCCCACAAGTTTAATGTCTTGTAGCAGAAGGAGCATAATTTAAAAACTACTGAAGTAACTGAGAGAAAATTACTTGTTGTTTCTATTTTACATTTGCTCTGATAACATCCAGAGTATTGAGGTTGAAAAGGCAGAACAACCGCCTACACAGGATAGGCCAAATTCGGAAACATTTATGAAAAGCGAGGGAAGGTTTAATCAACAGAATTAGGAGCTGCAAAAGTTGGTTAAGAAAAATATCAGGGCAAATTCCCCAGGGAAAACAGAACTAATGATCATGGCTTCTGTATGCGTGTGTGGTTACTGTAGTGTAGTGCTTGTAGGGAGAGACTTATTCACCTCCACACAATTCTCCTTTGAACGCTTATTCCCAGCAGCAGTGACTTAAAGCCTATGTGCCAGCTGCAACCTAAAAATGCTGGGCTGCCTCTGTGCTCAGACTGTAGTAATCTGAAGAATAAATGCTGATTTCTTTGGTTTACTTCTTTCTGCCTGACATGCTCCCTGCTTCCACACCGTGAATGATCATACTATTTTAAAATAATGTTGCTGATGGATGGTGATTAGAAACAAAACTACTGGAAAAGATCAGATCTTGGCTTCCTTGCAGAACGCTTACTTTTAATAGTACATTGTTACTAAATACCCATGCAAGCTTGCGCATTGTCATTTTAGTGCTCAACTTTGCTTTGTTCAACATGGACTGCTAGATGGAGGCAAACAAAAGCCAAGTATATAGAGCAGACTAAAGAATTGCAACCTTATCTTCTTTTTTTCCTCTTGCCATCTAACTTCCAGTGCTTTAACTTCTGTGCTCTTTTCGCGTATTTACCCCAACAGCTATTTCCCTCCTGTTTACATCTGAGACACTTACATATAAAGAAGGCAAGGATATCAAACTTTCTGATAAACCTTTGAATGCCAGGCTGTCAGCAGCTTTCAGAAGCACTTATTATATATGAATAGGTGATAGGCATGCTATAACTGCATGCTCTGTGTATATCATACCTTTTCAAGAACAGTTTTCTCTGAGTACATACACTGTCTAATCAATAGCCTTTAACATGTACCCAGAAGTATAGACTAGTGTATAGCAACACATGCAGAAGCTGAAGAACAGCTTACCTAGAGAAGAATTTCTTTTCCTAGTGTGCAGGAAAAAGACGTCTTCTATTCACATCTCCTCATGTGGCTCCAGGTAAGCTGGAGAGAGTTTTCAATTGATAGCAGCTGTCAGAGGAGCATCCCGGGAAGGCTCCTCTCACTCCAGTCCCAGGGACTGAACTCTGCCGGCACAGTCACATCTCATTTATACACAGGCTGTCCTTTTCCAAACAAGCAGCCAGCTGGAACGATTCAAACCTCTGCTCAGCGCACCGTTAAAATGCAGCTTCCTTCTCGGACACGGGGATTACACCAGGGAGCAGCCGGAGCGCAGCGAAAAGGCTGCGAGAACTATTTAATCACCCGAATACCAGCTGCTCCTGTTACTAGTGCCACTGCCGCCGTGCCTCCCGTTTGCTGGAGCCAGCCTCCCTCTGCCTCGTATCTCCACGAGTATCGGGGCGGTGATTGGCAGGAGCAGCCCGTTCCTCTGCTAATCAACCCCGAGACTTTCAAGGACTCGAGCTGCCTCTGATGTCACGCCGGCGGGGGGATGCTTCACGCGAGGCCGCCGCCACGCAGCCTAGTTCGGAGATGAGCCGCGTCCCTCTCGCGCCACCGTGATTGATGAGATGCTCCGAGAGGATCTGCATAATCTGTCACTGTGCAGTTGGTCCACCTCCCGCCCAAAATGCGGGAGGAAAGCACTGCTCGCAGCTTCTGATTTTATACCTGGAGCTTGTAGCTGAAAGCCTGGATATTGGGAGGAAAAAAAAAAGAAAAAAAAAAAAGTTGAAAGAGTCATTTTTTCTGGAAGGAGAATGCTTCAGGCAAGTGTGCAAGGGGAGCCCCCAGCAGCACACCCCATCCTCAAATGCTAACAGAGGCTCCAGAAAATCACAGTACTGCAAGATTTTGTGGTTCGTACTCTTGCTGGGTCACTGGTAAGATCACCTGGCATAATAAGAGGTTGTTTTTTTGTGCAACAGTGTGGCGTGACCGAAATCAAGCAAAGGTCACCCAGCAAGCTGGCTAAAAAGTGCTCTTGATGCTACTACCTCTGGGTGGATTCCAGCAAACATGCAGCGCTTGAAGGTGCAAAGCATTTTCTTCTACTGTATGCAACACAAATTCCACATATTTGTTACATAATTTCTTATTAAAATCCTTTAGCTCATCCAGCTAAGGTTGAAACCTATACCC